>NW_024581077.1:8328111-8509629 GCF_017639235.1 Corvus kubaryi
GTGGGGAGCGCGCCCGGTGCGCGCGGCCCATGCGGTGAGTGCGGGCGGGGCGGAACGGAACGGCCGCCGCCCCCGCGCCGAGCCCCGCGCCGAGCCCCGCGCCGAGCCCCGTAGGCCGCTGCCCGCCCCGCCCCGCCGCACAGCGCGCTGCCAGGTTGGGCACGGGAGTGGGAGGTGTCGGCCACTGTACGTGTAGGAGCGGCCTGCGGTCCCGATGGAGGAGTAGTGGTTCTGTGCTCGGATCGGTCGCCGGGCCGTGCCCTTGAGCGCCAGTGGATTCCGCTCTGGAGGGTTCGGTTACGGGTGTGATCGCGACGGTGGCCCCCGGCAGCACGGAGCGGGTGCGTGGGGGCGCAGGTGGGAAGGGCATTGTCATTTCACCGTGTGTCCCGTACTCGTGCTAATGCTGTTCCTTCTCCTCGCCTCACCTCCCGGGCCCTGCGGGCTCACCTCAGGCAAGTCTCCTAATTAGGTGTCCTGCTCTCTAAGGAAGAGCCAGAGATCCCCTTAGCGCTGCCTGTGTTCTCAGCAGGGTTCTGTGCCAAGTCGATGTTTGTAGGTGGAGCCTTTGGCAATAAAGCACGATGTGCCAAGTGAAGCAGACAGCGCGGGAGTCCACAGAGTAGCCCATTGGGATGCTGCTGTGGTTTTTATCATGCGGGTGGTGAGACCCTGGCACACGTTGCCCAAAGAGGCTGTAGATGCCCCGTCCCTGGGAGTGTTCAAGGCCAGGTTGGATGGGACTTGGAGCAACCTGGTCTAATGGAAGGTGTCTCTGCTCATGGCAGGGGGATTGAAACCAGATGGTCTTAAAGTTCTCTTCTAACCCAAAGCATTCTGTAACTCTACACACTGTAAAGCATGTCTATCAGTCGAACACAAAGTACTTCTGGAAAAAAGAGGAAGTGCATTGCGAGTACTAGTAAAGCCATTCAGTCACAGCGCACAAAAAGTGCTTTTCCTGTTTAGGAGGATGTTTTTCCTGAGAAACTAATTTAATCTGAGCTCTTCTGGTAACTCCCAGACCAGTAGAAACAGTGCTAATAATGGGGGTTGGGAGCCTTCTCAAAATGCTACCTAATGCTTATAAATGGTGTGCATTTGATTTTGAATTAATCTGTAATTCGTTCAAACATTTTGGATTTGTGTCACCTTTGATAACAGCTCTCTTGTTTTTATGGTTTTACATGTTCATGCCTTAAGGTCTTTCCTCCACATTTCTAAAGTATCCTGAAATCTACCTGCTTACCCTAGACTTTGTGACTAGGGGAATATATGTGGATTGAATGTAAGATTTTTGAAAGCCATGGGAATAACTATCTCCTTACTAAATGTTTTCTTTTGGAGGCTGAGTTGCCCCTGGAGGACTCTGAGCGTGTTGACAGGCACAGATAATCATGCCTTCTCTGCTTGTGAAGGCGTGTCCTCTTGTTCAAAAGGTGTCATTGATTTGATCGATCAGTCAAGGCCCTGAACTGACACTGGGAGGGAGCTGAGTTCTGACCATTTTAGTGGGAACATGAGGAAGCAAAACATTACCAAGAAAAGCCTGAATTGCTTTCCTCAGCTTTAAAGAAGGGCAGATTACCTCTACCTGCTCTCAGTAGGATAGAACATAGCCAAATACTTATCCGAGAGGAAAAATCAAGCTGAAGGGGAAAGATTTTCATCAAAAGATGTTGGCCATCATACCAAGTGAAGGTAGGCTCTGTGGCTGCTCGCTGTGGGTAATAGAAGAGACATTGACAGATGCTCTGTGAAGTAGAGAATGGTTTTCTTATCTCTTTCAAAATACTTTTTCTGTGCAGCTGATGCACCTTTTGTGTAGTGCTGCTTGAACTTGAGGCAGCAATCCATGTATGTAGCCTTGGGTAGGCTTCCATTTTCACTGAAGAAGGTTTGCCCTCAGATTCTGCAATTTGGTGATGTTTTGGAGGTCCACTTATGATTCCCCTGATCTCTAAGCATCTAGATTTTTGTAACCCTTTGGAGCTTTTGATGATTAGAATACAGCCTCTAGCTATTACCACAAAGGTTTCTCAGATTTTTTTTTTTTCCAAACAATTACAGCAGGCTAGCTTGGGAAAAATGGGGGGTGAAGGGTAGTGCTAGAAGTGCCTCCTGCTCTGAACTGCTGCCCCAGTGATACTGGCCAAAACAGGGATGCCTACTTTTAGGCGCCAGTATTTGTCTTCTTCAGGTCTCTATTTTTTCTGGGTTGAAGTGACCAGGAAACAACGGAAGCCTCCAGGATACTAACTGCATGTTGTTTGACTTGTGCTGGAGGGTGTTGTTTCACTTCTTGGAAGAAAAAGTGAACTTGAGGACATATTTGGGACGAGTGCCAAAGTGTTTTGCTTGAACAGTTAGAGTGGATGAATTGTTGACCTTTTCTGGGAGTGAGGCAAGCTTCTTTCTCTGAAAGATTCCCTGAAACTTACTTAGAATTTTTGCTTGGGGAGGTTATTGCAGAAAGTTGACATGTTAGAGGTAAGCACTTTGAGAGTTTGAGAGTTTTCAGGATTTTATTGACGAATGAAGAATGAGCTGAAATCTGGCAGGGACTGTTCTTCTAAAGGTAGTCTGGCATAGCTTTTGGTAGGCTTGAACTTGTCTAGCTGCTTTTGAACTGCCATAAATTTGCAGCATCCACACCATACCATGAAAAGAAATTCCATAGGTTGCCATCTGGTTCATGAAGTTTTTCTTTCACTTACTTTGAACTTGACATGTGCAACCTTCGATAGGTGTCTCCTCTGTATGTCAGAAGAACATGTGATTCTTTATTCCCTGTTTGGTTTTGTCATGATTTTGTAGACCTCTGCTATATCCTTTCCTCAGTTCTTTTTGTTCCATCCCTCAGAACCTCAAGTGTGGTAGTCATTGCTTCTGTGGGAGCCACTCCGGCTTTTGGTGTGAACCTTCTCTGTAAATACAAGTACCGAGTACCAGGAATTTTACTGGGTCATTTTTAGGTGGGTGCGCTGGGGGGAAAATTCTTCATGCAGTGTGAAGGAATAATGTACTGGGGTCTTGCACAGTTAAATAACTATATTCTTTGTCTTAGTTTTAGTTTTTTGTCTTACAAATTTTGATTTCCAGTCTGATTTGTTCACTACTGGTGAGTACCTAGTGGATGTTTCCATCAAGCTTTTGGATGTAACCCCAGCACCTCATTCCTGAGAAGTATGAATGAAGAGCCTGTTGTGTATTTCTTAGTGGCCTTGATCCTACAACCATCAATATGAAATTTAGCACCTCTCTTTGATCACATAAAGCCTATAGCTCTTGCCTTTACTGTCACACTTTACAGACAATTAAGAGAATTTTGAAAATGTTTAACTAACTTAAAGAATAATACTGGATAAGTAGCAAATTGAGAATTTTTCTCTGGAAGAGAAAGAACAGATCTGTCCTCAGCCTGATGGGATTTTTTTTTGGTAGTTATTGCAAATGCACCTTATTTTGCTTTTTTTATAAATTTCTCTAAACTTTTTTTTGGTATTGTGTGTGAATATTTCAGGAAATGCTTCAAGGACCATCAGAAGATGTGTTTGCAAAGATGGAAAGTTCAGTTGAAGAGATGGATACCTCTGATACCCAGTGGGGCTGGTTTTATTTGGCTGAGTGTGGCAAATGGCATATGTTTCAGGTAAATACCTATGAAGTTATATTGGCTCTGATGGATTCCATACATCAAATTGCCTATTGCTGAGTTTGCCTAAATGTGCTCTTTCTTTTATTTTGAAGACTGACTCAAACAGTCACTGCTCTATTAGCAGTGAAGATATTGAAAGGAGTTTCCGAACAGACCCTCATGGATCTCTGTCCTTTACCACTACAAAGTTTAACTACACACTGGACTTTTCAGGTATGTGTCTTTCCAAAGAGTAAATTTAAGTAATGGAAGGTCTCAGATACACCAGTACATTTGTTAATTCAGCAGGTTATTATCCTCGTATCTGGTGCGAAAACACGATTGAGAATGTCTTCTGTACTGGAAGGTACATAGGAGTTTTTAGAGACAGCTGCCCTGTTACATTTTTTTGTGTAGTTTATTAATAAAGTAGCATATTTTGTTAAATAGCACTCCATTGTGTTCCTCCTGCTTGCTTCAGCTGCAGTGGCACATAGGATACATCTATTGAACTGGGAAGTTTAAACCTTTTTTTATTAATGTGCAACTGCCAGTAAGCTTGGAAAACCCCTTCCATTCAGTCTACGTAAGAAACATTGCTGTGAAGGAGGCTTTCTGCAAAATACTGGCTTCAAAGTGATTTAATAATTCAGCAGGTAGTTGAAGCCAGTTCTGTTCTCAGAAGAACAAGGAGATAGGCAAAAGGATTTTCTAGTAGATTGTAAAGATCTCATTTATGCTGTTCTTGTAAATTACATAATATTATAGGTTTCTAGTGTACGTAGCTAATTATAAATGTAATCTGTTCTTTGCTCGAAGGTGTATTCTAGTAACTTTTTTTTTGTTTTTCCATTCATAGATTGTTTATTTTCTGATTAAATTACAAAACAGCTGTATGCTGTTTCCTATGAAGGAAATAAATGCATATTCCAGTATATGTATTCAAATTTCAAATATTTCAAATGCAGAAAGTGGGGGCTGAGTAAAACAGCAATATACTGGCAGTAAAGTAATATCTAACAATACAAGGAGTTTTATGCTTACTTGTGTTGAAATGTCTGTTTATAAAAAACTACGTTTTGCATCCAGAATAAATACACTACAAGCAAATGTTGAAGAACAATTTTTATGTTACTGTCTGTAGGTCATGATGTCTTACATTAAGCATAGTGTATTCTTTGTCGTCCCATTAAAGTCAGTGGAAGTTTTGCCTGTGATTTAGTGGGGCTGAATGTTAGATGAATATTTTAAAAAGAAATGTTTTGTGTCTGTAATATTTGGACATTTTGCCAACTCATATAAATGACAATGCAGTTAGAAACCTTTATTGAAAGTGCTGATTTGTTACTTGTTGAAATAGGAATTCCTGTCAAGTAACTCAGGGTGTAGCAACATTCTTTTTAAAAATGACACTTAAATGTTTCATATGCTGTAGATGAATTCCCAAAACTTTCATCCTAATTCTTGTTTTATGCTCAGTGATGAAACAAATCAACCTAACTACCCTTAAGCAGCGTCCAATAAAGCGAGCTCCCTTTGCAATCAATTCATTCAGGTAAGGAAATAAGAGGAAGACTGCTTATTTTTATTTTATTCCTGATTCTTCGAAGTAAAATGAAACAAAAATGTTTTATCGTTATTGTTTATATTTATTTGCTTTTGGAGTCACTTGCTCTGAATACCTGTTGAATCAGAATTGCTGCAGGGAAGCAGCACCAAAAAACGGAATAGTTTGATCCATTGACTTCATAAATTATTTAGAAGTATTATTGTAAGAGTAAAAAAAGATTGATTTATATTTCTTGCCTATATTTACTCGTTTGCTCTAAAATGACTAGGAGTTAAAAAAATTGTCTTTTATGAGTCTAATTGCCTTAGATTGTCAGCTTCTTGCTATTTGATCAGTCATTAGATGTAAATCTGTGCTTAAGTAAATCTGGTACTCAGCAAACAATAAACTGAGCTATGCAGTGTTACTGCCACAGGTGAAATTTAGTACATGAGATGTCTGGGTTTTTTTCCCCAAATAGTTTCTGAGAAAAATTTTAGTTCTGAATTGTAGTGTGGTTATACATTCAAAAAGAAATTTGTCATTTGTCATAAGAAATGTAGTAGCAATCTGTTTACAGTAACTTTAAAGAAGACCTGTTTTTTTGAAGTGAACATTTTTTTCAGTAGATACTTGTTATAGTGCGGATACTGCAACACCATGTATCAGACAATGAGGCCCATGGAAAGAAATATATATAGGCTGATTCTTGATAGATGTTTCAGAGATGTTTATTTCTCCAGCCGCATGGCTGGGGCTCTGCCAAGGAACTGCTCAGTCACAGGACCCGAGGGTCCTTCCCTGCGCAGGGGAACACAAACCAACCAATGGGGAACGAGGCTGAGCAGGGGCAGGGAAATGCTGTGCCTCCCCTCAGGGCCCCTCTCCCAGGACCACATGGCAGGGGGAGGACCCCAACATTTCACCCGTTTATTTTTAACAAAAGAAATTTAAAACTTAACATTGAAAACAACTGGATAAACATGAGATAACAAGGACAGTTGAAAACAAAACAAGCCACCCTCCTGAGTCTTTAAATGTCCAAACAGATTCTCTGGAACATCTTAAGGCTGACAGAAGGGAGACAGGACTCGCCGGGCATGCTTTGTGGGGAAACTGAGGCAGGAGAGGGTTTCTTCTGTTTGTACCTGTTGGAACGCCAAACAAAAATAGTTAATTTCTTTCCTCCCCCTCTTCATTCCCCACTCGGCATTGAAAAGGGATTTTTGGGGAAACAATTGGCAAAGGCATGGTTTTGTGAGGGAAACCATGGGTGAAAAAATGGATTGGGAATACACTGGGGGTAATAGGATATAGGATAAAAGGGAAAGGTGGGATTAGGAAAGGGAGACTGTAGGGGGGGCTTATAATGGAGATATTGTCTAACATGACTACAATTTTTAGCATATATACTGCCTTTTACAGAAGCACCATCAGGCCCAGTGACCTCTGCTGCTTGTAACCCTTTTCTACCTTGCACAATTTTGAGCTCCACCACCTCTCCATCTCCCAAGCTTGGGATGCATTTTTCAGGGTTATTCTTTTTAATAGCAGTTCTATGAACGAATATGTCTTCTTGGTTGTCACATCTTGTTATAAAACCATAATTTTGTTTAACATTATACCATTCTACTATTCCTAAAACCTTAGCTATGGTGATTTTTTCCTTTTTCCAAGTGGCTGCTGTTTTCTGTCTCGCTGCGTTTTTGCTTTCTCTTTCACTTTTGCTCGCTCCCGTGTTGGAATTGCCAGGGTTGCTGGGGCCGCTGGGGCTGCTCGTGCCTGTGCGCTCTTCCTGGGGTTGCATTCAGGGCCGCGTGGGCCAGGCCACTCAGCTCCCCGCGCGCTGCCGCTTCTGCTCTCAGCTGTGCTGCCGCTGCCTGGGGCCGCGCCCACGTCTCGGCCGGGCCCCCGAGCGACGACCCCCCCGCTCCCTGCTCCAGCGCATGTTTCGGCTGGGCGCGGCTCCGCTCCACCGCCGCCGCCCGCGCGCCGCCCGTCTCGGTCGGGCATTCACGGGGCTCGCTCCACCACGCGCTGCACGGGGCTGTGTGGGCACCGCCGGGTCCCGCCGCTCCCACCGCGCCTCGCTCCGCCGCCGACGCTGCGGCTCGCTTGGCTCCGCCCGCGCGCGGGAACTGCCTCGCTGCTGCTCGCAGAGTGCTCAGTGCACATGGCTGAGGCTGCAAGGTCCCTGAGCCAGGCTTCCCTTCACCAGAACACAGCTGACATTGCTCAACAGTCTCGGTAACTAAATAATATTCACGAAAATATTCTTTCATCGGCATATATTTTGACTCAGAAATTAACTGTGTCCAAGCAGTATTCCAAAAGTCTTTGGTAAGAATTAAATCCCAAGAAACATAGAAAATGTTCTTAAACAACCATGCCAGGAAGTGTTTCAGTTCCTTTTGAGCTTGAATTAAGCTAAAATTTACAAATCATTGTTCGAGAATCTTTTCAAGTTTAAGATAAATGTCCATATGCGGTTCTGAGAGCCAAGAGTCTTTCCACGGTTCCTCCATAGTTTAGAGATGGAACAGCAAAACAAAAACAAGATGAGAAATCCAGAGTTTACTCACAAATCAGTCACTGTAGGGATCGGGGATCGTTCTGCCGGCATTCTCTACCATTTGTTACAGTGGGGATACTGCAACATGCGTATCAGACAATGAGTCCCGTGGAAAAGAAATATCTATGAACCGATTCTTGCTAGCTGTTTCAGAGATGTTTATTTCTCCAGCCGCATGGCCGGAGCTCTGCCGAAGAACTCCTACAGTCACGGGACCAGAGGGTCCTTCTGCCCACGCAGGGAACACAAACCAACCAATGGGGAACGAGGCTGAGCAGGGGCAGGGAAACGCTGTGCCTCCCCCCAGGGCCTCTCTCCCAGGACCACATGGCAGGGGGAAGGGACCCCGACATAAATTTGCTAAATAGTGCATACAATGATGTAGCAATTTACTTTGCTTTTTGAATAATTGCATTCAGTACTCTTATTTCTGTGTGATGACATTTTTAACTTTCAGGAGATTTCTTTTAGTCCCAGTTTTAATTCTGAAGAGCTTATGTATGTAGTGCATATGCTTAAATTACTCTTTTTTAGTAGCTCTGTATGCACTTCATGAGGGTTTGCTTTTTTTGCCTACTGTGTTGTTTGGAGCAGGAGTTTGACAGGAAGAAAATGCCTCATGTCTTTGAAGTGATGTGTTTTTACCTTTTTTGTTTGAAGTTTCATCTGTGAAAATGAGGCTATCCCTATGCCTTCACACTGGGAGAATGTAAATACTGAGGAGCCATACCAGGTAAGAGTTGATATACAAATTGGTCAAAAACATGTGACAATGAAATAATGCATCGAATTGAAATCGTACTAACCTCTTTTTTTCCAGCTTATTCCTTTGCAAAAGAAAACAAATGAATATAATGAAGTTTCTAGTCTCTTTGGAAAAACAATGGATAGCCACCGAATTAAAAGAATTAAGAGAATACAAAATCTAGACTTGTGGGAGTTTTTTTGCAGGTGAGATTATTTCTAAAACCAACAGTTTTAGGACTGTTTATGGAGAAAAGTTTTAAGTCATGCAGCAGAAATATGTGTAATTGTTTTTATTATTAATGAAAATTTTTGTTACTTTTTAACATTTAAAATTTTTCTTATTTGTCATTTCTCTCTATTCAAAATTTAATTTTCAAGACTCTGTAGCTTCTACAGGTGCAGAAATGTAATACTTGTAGAAATGCATTAGATAAAACTGTAGCACAGATAATATGTTAAAAGATGTTCAGAATATCCATGTGGTAGGTGGTCATGATCCTTACAGTGAAGTAAAGAGAATAAAAATTAGCTTTTTGTAAAATGATTCCTTGAGAGGTTTGTATTATTTTAATTTTTACTGAATAAAGCAAATGAATATTTCTGTCTTGTTGGATTTTTTAACTTTATGAAGTGTAGGACAGAATTAAGTGTTGAATTAACACATATTCATGCAATTTCTTTTAAGTTTAATGTGCTACAAAACCTTGTTCAAAGTTCTTGGCTTTTCCCTCTTCATATTGTGCTGTCCTGGAAGAAGTAGGAAGTGCCCGGTTTGGTGTCCACTTATTTTGTGGTGTCAGTTAAGCAATTGTACATGACAAAAGGTATTTGTGTATCTTTTAGGAAGGAGTACATATCAGAAGGTTTAAAGATGTTTTGCAGTAATAAAATCATCTAGACTAAGTTAAAGAGTGAGGAAATAACTAACCAGATGTATATTAAAATTTTGCTAAGTTACATGATTTTTTTTAAAGATATGTAATTTATTGTTAATTTAAAGCTATATCATTAACGTGTGAGGAAGTGAATTTCCTCATACATGTTAATGGTTAGGAGAGTTATCCTACTTTTAATTAAGTTTCTTTTATTCTTGGAGGA
The DNA here is from genome assembly GCF_017639235.1 of Corvus kubaryi. Classification (NCBI taxonomy): domain Eukaryota; kingdom Metazoa; phylum Chordata; class Aves; order Passeriformes; family Corvidae; genus Corvus; species Corvus kubaryi. The sequence continues at coordinate 8,337,715 of NW_024581077.1, forward strand.
GTAAGGAAGGGGGTCAGCAGAACTGCTGCCTTGGACTTCCAGAGATCAGACTTTGGGTTGTTCAGGAGACTGTTCGACAGAGTCCCTTGTGAGGCAGTCATGAGGGACAAAGGTGTCCAGGAAGGCTGGATGCTCTTCAAGAGGGAAATCCTAAAGGCTCTGGAGCAGGCTGTCCCCATGTGCTGAAAGACAAGCAGGCGAGGAATAAGATCATCCTAGCTGAACAGAGAACTTTTGTCTGGAATTCAGACGAAAAAGAGAGTTTAGAAGGGCCAAAGCCCAACTAGAACCCAATTTGGCCTCTGCCATAAAAGACAATAAAGATGTTTTTAAAAATAAATCAGGAACAAGAGGAGGGCTATGGAGAATCTTCATCCTTTACTGGATGTGGGCAAAACATAGTGACAAAGGATGAGGAAAAGGGTGAGGTACGTAGAGAGTGAGGCAAAGCAGGCATTAACAGTAAGATCAATTGTTCTCTGGGCACCCAGACCCTGAGCTGGAAGACAGAGACAGGGAGCAGATTGGAGCCCTGATAATTCAAGGGGAAGTGGTCAGTGACCTGCTACACCACACAAGTCTATAGGGATGGATGGGATCCACTGGAGGATACCACAGGAGCCAATGAAGTGCTCACTGAGCCACTTTCAACCATTTACCAGCAGTCTTGGCTCACTGGGGAGGTCCCAGTTGACTGGTGGTGAGCAAACGTGATGCCCATCCACAAGAAGGATTGGGAGGAGGATCCAGAGAGCTACAGACCTGTCAGGCTGCGCTCTGTGCCAGGGGTGTTCATGGAACAGCTCATCCTGAGTGCCATCACACAGCATGTAGGGGCTAACCAGGGGCCAGGCCCAGCCAGGATAAGTTTAGGAAAGGTAGGTCCTACTTGAGATGACCAACCTCACCTCCTTCTATGACAGGGTGACCCACTAAGTGGATGAGGGAAAGGCTGCAGTTATTTTTTACCTGGACTTCAGTAAAGCCTTCGACACTGTTTTCCCACAAAATTCTCCTAGAGAAACTGGCTGCCCATGGCTTGGACAGGTGCACTGTTTGCTGGGTAAAAAACTGTCTGGACAGCCAGGCCCAGGGAGAGGTGGTGAATGGAGTTACGTCCAGTCAGTCACAGGTGGTGTCCCCCAGGGCTCAATGTTGGGGCCTGTCCTGTTTAATATCTTTATCCGTGGTCTGGACGAGGGGATCAAGGGCAGCCTCAGTCAGTTTGCAAATGACACCAAGCTGAGTGGGAGTGTTGATCTGCTGGAGGGCAGGAGGGCTCTGCGGAGGGGTCTGGACAGGCTGGACCCATGGGCTGAGGCCAATTGTATGAGGTTTAATAAGGTGAAATGCTGGGTCCTGCCCTTGGGTCACATGGCAGTGCTACAGGCTTACACACACTGGTGAAGAAATTATTGCCTGGTAGTATTTTACAAAGAGATAGGTATTCCAGCATTTCAAATTCACTTCTTTTGGTGTCCCAGGTAGGAAAGTTGAAAAGAGGATGATGCTTTTAGTCCAGCATCTCAGTTTGGAGTTGTCGAGGAGTACAGCAAGTAAAAAAAGGTGTTGGTCAGGGAGATTGCTGACCATTTTTAGTAAAAGCTTATGTGCTTACATATGTACAGAGAGCATGTCTCTGGGTATTTAGTCTTGCTGTAGGTTTTGCCTTTTATTGAGTGAATTGGCTGAATGAGAATTTTCTCAATGCTGGATAAAGTTAATTTTGTTGAACTGGATTAGCTTGTCACTGGTGGTGGAAAGTGCTAAAATGATGCTTTTTAGAACAGTTGGACTCCCCGATTTCTGTTCCAAATTACCAAAGTGTCATGTTGTGGCATTCCTGCATTCTGCAGATCCAGATTTCCAGTGTGTCTGGTATATTCTACTACTTAGGAGGAACAATTGCTACTTAAACTTCTATGGTTTTGAAAAAGTGTTTTGTTTCATTGATAAAATAAGAGTTTACATTTGATCAATGCTTGAGTGATTATTTGCATCACTGTAGTGGTCAGAACACATTTGCCTCTTACAATAGTTTCCATATTAATGACAATTCTAAATTAGCTTTATGAAATGAGCTGGTCAGAGATAGTAAAGGACTGTTACAGAACATCTTTTGAGAATTGATTATTCACTTTTTCTATAAATTTGTTCCGTTCCCCTGTTTCAAGAGAAGTTACTTCAGGCTACATTTATATATTGTCAGAGATCAGCAGCCAACAGCAGGGGGCTGCTGATGGAAGAAATTTCAGGTGTTCAGCATAACTAGCCCTTAGATCAGTTTTTGCTGGTTTACACAGGTAATAATACTTCATAATCTACCAGTTTTTTTATCCCTTCCACCATGACATTGAAATAGGTGGAGAGAACAAAATGTGCAAAATTACCTTTCTTTTAAAAATGTATCTGCAGAAAATGACCACACTGAAACTAATAACAAATGAACAATGTTGATAAAATTGGTGTAGGATGACCTTTTTTCCAAATCTTAGACTATGTTGGAAAATAGTTCCACAGCATTCAGAAATATGTGATTTCTAAATATGTACCTTAAGAATTATGACATGTTTAAAAACTAGAGTCATCTAGGTACTTGTAAAGTGAAATGTGTTAGGTCTGTACCCTCAGCAGTGCTTTCACAGTAGTAATTTAGTGTGTTTGCACAGCTATTTATTTATTATGTGCTTATTTATGTATTTATTGTGTGTTTTCTGCAGGAAAAAAGCTCAGCTGAAGAAGAAAAGAGGTGTCCCAACGATTAATGAGCAGATGCTGTTTCATGGCACCAGTAATGAATTTGTAGAAGCAATATGTATTCATAATTTTGACTGGAGAATAAATGGGATGCATGCTGCTGTGTATGGAAAAGGTAAGTATTGTTGTCACATACAACAGTGGTAGTGTTAGCAGCTCAACATTAAGTGTTCCCTATAGTGTGTACTTTATGATGCATGCCTTTTGTTTACCCAAGAGCTGTTTAATACAGCTTTGCTTTTATGGCAAGTGTAATTAAGGATGCAGTAAGGAATGTAATTGTCACAACTCGCTGGTAGGACCAGGGAGCATGGGGAAGGGATGCCCAGCAAAGCAGTGTTGATCACAAGACAATCTCCCTGCTAAAATGTTCACACTAAAAATATTTGGTCATATTGTCATAATCTAATAACAACAAAAAAAATATTGTTAATGGACATAAAAGAACTGACATTTTTCATCATCTTGATAGCTATGCTCTAGTAGTCAAGCTGTCATGGTAAGAATGTCATCAAATTTTCTATGTTTTTTATTTGAAAGGGACCTATTTTGCAAGAGATGCATCATATTCCAGCCACTTCTGCAAAGAGAGCATGAAGCATGGAGATACTTTTCAGATTCATGGTGTGAATCTGCAGCCTCATCTGCATAGACCAGATAAAGTCATGTTTCTTGCTCGTGTGTTAACTGGTGACTATATTGGTGGTGATTCAAAATACATGAGGCCTCCTTCAAAAGATGGAAGCTTTGTGAACTTGTACGACAGCTGTGTGGATAATACCTGGAACCCAAAGATCTTTGTCATCTTCGATGCCAACCAAATCTACCCTGAGTACTTAATAGAATTTTGTTAAGTTTGAACTGAGTATTGTTTGTGTTTTTTTGATACTTTTGTTCCTTTTGTAAAGACAACAACATAGAAACATGATGCATGAAAGAGAGGTGAAAGAAAAGCTGGCATAAATTTATGGAGGAGGGAAGCTATTAAATATTTAAGAGAGACTGGTGAACTGTTTAAAAATGTGTAAACTTTACTAATGCATTTTTCAAATGTAGAGACTATTACAAATCTGAAGTTGCTTGGTGAGCCTTAAATACATTGAGCATTGGTAAGTTTTCAAAGGCAAGATTTATGTTCTGATTTTCTAAAGTATATTAGAAGTGGTAGAAATATGCCTCTAATATAGTATGCATATGATGAAACTAATCTTTTATAAAGATTGCCTATAAAACATAAAGTAAGAACAACAACAGTGAAACCCCAGGGGACATGGCTATGTGTGTGTGTGTGTGTGTGTCTATGTTCTGTAGTACATGTTGCTTTGTTTGGAGGTCTCTTAGTTTGGATTCTAAACCTAAAAAACCCTGAATTTACAGCTCCTTCATCAGTTTCCTCCAGATAAAGTTCAACAAAGCTGTTAGGTTTAACTTTATGTACATTTTACTGTAAGCTTCAATTATATACTGGGAAGATTGCAAAACCCTTGCACTAGGATTTGACTGTTGGTTTTGATGGAAATGAGGCCCATAAACTTGTGGTTGTTAGTTGTTTGGTATGTAACTGTTGGGCTCACTGTTGGGTGTCAGCAGTGCCATACACCTTTCTCAGTTCTTCTCCTATGGAGTTTTTGCCATCTTGTTACGGTATTCATGTGCTGCTGTGATTCCTGTCTGGTCAGAGTTTAAGATGCACTCAGTGCTCATGTACGTGCTGTTACTGAAGACAATGTTTATATTAACTTAACTGGAAATAATACAGCTAAAATAACAATGAAGATTTCAAAAGATGTCATCCTTTAGTTTTTAAAGACTGTAATAGAAAGCTTTCAGTAACAATTGTATAGACCAGGTTTTCATAACTGGTATAGTTGTAAAGTTAAAGAGTATTTTTCACATGTAGAAAGAGCAAAAGGGAAAATATTTGGGAAAAGAACAAACCTGAGTACCTAAACACATGAAGAGGCTGAGGAAGAAGCTGTTACAGTGAAATGTACTGATGTGTTAAATGATTTGGTATGGAATTTGTGTCTCTAGTGTTCTTTGTTAAACGACCTAAGTAGCACTAATGGACAAAGTCAAAGTTGAAACCTTTCCAGGCTTTTTCTTTGGCTATGGGCAGTAACAAGTCCCTGTAGAAACAGTATATAATTGTGGCAGATGTAGAATGATCTGTGTTGGTTTGTTATAGAATTGTTAATGGACTTTTTGGATCAAAGGCTATGTTTAAAATGTATTTTATTTAAAAGGCACTGCAGCTGCTCGCATGGCCAGGTCTGCTCAAAGTCATACTAAACCGGTGGAACTGGAAGCAGAACATGACAACATATCTGGCATCATAACTGAGGACACAAATATCTCTTCTTCTCCTGAGTGCTGTTACCACTGCCTGTCAGTGGATCTTGCACAAGTTGTGTATCTGTTTCTATTTGTAATTTCATGGCAATTTTCCTGTCCCTAAACCATTTAGGGCTAAAATGCATTTTCCTTTATTTTAGGAAGTATGATTTCTGATTCCACTTGAAACTCTAGGTTCTACTCTTGTGGGTGTGATTTGTGTTTGATTCACTACTACACTAGCTCTGCAAAAGGCACTTTGTTCTCCCCGTTGTATGAAATAATAGCGAATCACGCAGGGAATTTGTGTATTACTGACTCCCTTTTATTTTTACACAGTATTGTACAGAGCATACATTTTGTGAAACTAACAAATACATGTGCTGTTGTTCCTTTGATTTGGTCTTTTTTTTTCTTCTGAGGTCTGAACAGACCTTTTTAGTTAAGAAAACTGAAGTTTCTTTTTTAGCATCTCATGGACACAAAGTACCATAATCTTTAATGATCTCAGAGACTTTTCTGATTGTTTGTGTTGTGGTGTCTTGTTTGTTGCTTAATTTGAATTGAATGGCACAATCTTAATCTTACTGCACAATTGAAGTTTTACCTCTTCTTTCAATGTTACACATGTTCTGCTTTTTGGTGTCTGTTTTTGTGCTGATGAATTCTGTTATTGAAGATGTCTGTAAAATAACCGTCCTTTTTCTGACAGGAGGAGAGCGATTATTATTGCAAGCAAAGTCCAGAACTGTACAAGTAGCCAATACAGGAAATAGTTGGACTTAATAAAAGGAACAGTGAGAAAGAAAGGGAGGAAAATAATTTCTTGGCCTGTAGAGTGTTAAAGAAAAGAGAAGGGATCTTGGTGTGATTCTGGGGAAGGAAACCTGCTGTTTTCTGTTACTGTTTCATGTAGTGAAACTTTGTTCTCCATTTTGGTTTTACACCTGTGCAAGAGAGCATGTCACTCTCTTACGTGTCTTGATCTGAGGTAAAGCTTTCTTACTAAAATATTCTTGTGGCAGAATCTTTTCATATGAGCACAGCACTTCAGGATGACATAGAAAAATAAGATCAGCTCATACTGGCCTCCTGGACCAGCTTTGATTTTTACAATGGGTGTGTGCTTCAATCATTGCTGAGCAGATCTCATTTCATCCAGAGCAGTTTGGGACAGTGTCTGCATTCCAGTTCATTTACAGGGTCAGTTTGCACAAACTCTCATTTTTAAGTTAGAAGCTGAAGAAAAAAAATGGATACAGCTCTGTTTTTTAATAGACGTCCCAGCACACTCCTATCCAGGCTAGATGTGAGGTATGTAATGTGCTGGCTGAAGTTAGCAACTTAAATTTCAGGAGTATGTTGGATGGCAGTTCAGCTGGTGGCTTGAGGACAACTCTTACCCTTTTTAAACTTTTATCAGCACAGAAGATCATAGCAGGAATGCTCAAGTGAGTGAGTCTGTGCAGTCTACATAGTGGAAATTACTTTCAGGAAGATGAGCACATGTCAGTCTTAAAGTTCCTGTGGCCTGAATGTCCATCAGTGTTGTAACTATTTTTAGGCACTTCCAAAACAGTGACTTGCAAAACTGCATAGGGCTGCTCCAATATAGCCCTCTAGTCTTCACAACAGATGGAATACTTTGTAATGTATTTGCTTCTCCCAAACTTCTCTTTTCTCTGCTGCCAGAAACTTGCAGAATTAGTGAGGAAGTTTAGAGGCATAATCTTTGAGCAAGCAAAATACGAATGTGGTTGCTTGGCTGCTTTTTTTTTTGTTTTGTTTTGTTTGTTTAACTGAGACAGATGACTTCTTTATAGAAATGCCCTCTGTGAGCAAGCCACACTAAAGGTCAACTGAATTTTTTCAAAATGTGTGTATTTCATAGCAAATGGACTGGGGGATCCTGGCCTAGGTGTTAGGCTTTCCAAGTCTCTGGGTGGTCCAGCTTAGAGTTTGCTGGTGAACATGCACACGCCCAGGCACACCAACACTGTGGGAGGCGCAGACTCTGCCCTCACCACAGCTGGCACCAGGCACACAGGCACTGACCATGGTCCCACGCTGAACTCCCTGCTCACCTCACTCGTGTCCTCCCAACAGCTGTTCTGGGGAACGGATGCTGTTCCTGCCCCAGTGGCTGCACGTTCAATCCCCCTGCTGGCTCCAGTAGCTGGCATGGAAACCCCACTCACTCCAGTCACTGCCACCACAGGCCAGGGGCACCCACCCCCAGGTCTGACCCCAGGAGGAGGCACTAAATTCCCCACATGCACACAGAGGCTTGACAGTAGCTGGCACAGAGTCCCTGCAGCGTGTTCCCAGGGGACACAGAATGAGCATACACAGATGCCTAAGAAAAGATTTCATGAGACAGTAGAAGCAAGGCCAGACTGTACTGGGCAGGCACAGGGCTTGGCCAGACAATTGTACTGACCAGCCCCATTTCAAAGCCAACTGGCCTCTCTTACACCCCTCTTTGTTAAGCCCCTTTGTTCACCTCGACTCTGCCTTCCCCTGTTAATCCCCCACCCTATGGGTGTGTACAGCTCCATTGATTCCTGCACCCCTCCCAGTCTGATCCCCCAATACCATTTCCAAAGTCCAGGCTGAAATAAACTTTGACTCTTACATGCTCTTATCAATTAATATGACTGACCAGGTTTGGTTCTCATTACTACTTCCCTTATCATGTCAGCCAGGTTTATCCCCATATTTTCTTGTTCTTGGCTTCCTCCTTTTCTTACTGTTCCTGTTGTGTCAGAAAAGGTAGTAGAGGAGTAATCACTCTCCTTCCACATACTCGTACAGATAATTGTGCCACATAACATGTTCAGCAGTTTTGGTCCCACATTTGTCCTAACTTGGGGATTTAGTTGGAGAGGTCACATTTCATTCTTTTGGTAATGAATAGACAAAAGATAGGCAAGGTGAACAACACCAAGCCTGGAAAGCTGCATGTTCTTTTGAGTATATTAATTGGAAAGGGGTCACTTGAATGTACAGAAATAGGAGAATGTTTGGTGTGTAGTGCAATAAGCAAAAGAAAAAAAAAATTGCAGTGTAATAGAGTGTAAGTATAGGGAAAGGACCCATTCAAACAGTAATCAGTTCCATGGAATACCATAAAGTGAGTTTCTCTTCCTTGTGTGCTTTGAGCTGTTTAGAGTTTGATACTGCTGTCATGTTGAGGATGGCAAACCGGGTGGTTCTGGCTGTTTGCACACTTATTTGCAGACATTTGAAGATTAATTTACTGATACTACTTTTAGAATCTTTTGCAAAAGAGATTGTGACTCCACTGCTAGAAATAACTGAAGCTGTGCTCTTCTCAGCTATTGACTTTATTAACTAGAAATGTAATTCATTTCTGTATTTGTATTTTGCCTATTGCCTTTGAACGTCTTTGAGGTGGTTTTTTTTCAGTATTTTCCTTTCTAGAAAAACTTTTTTTGCAGTTAAAGAGGGATGAAAGAAAAATAGAAAGGATAAATGTATCCGCATTTGGAAGCTGCTGGGTCCATGTCTGGAGACTGTGCAAATGAGGAAGGCAGGTAGTGGAAATGACATTATGTTTCCCATCTGAAGCCAAGAGCAGTTACATCCATTTCCTGTTTCAGTCTTGTGGCCAATAAATGCCAAAGTTAATTTAAATGGAATGAAATCATACTGACACCGAAAAGAACAACTTCAAATGTTTCTTATGTTCACTCAGCTTCTCCACTGATACAGTTTTCTTCCCTTAGATTCATAAAGCAATGTAATATATAAACCAATACACGTAGTGAGCATCTGGCTCATGTCCAGGTTTCAGGAACAACATGGCCTGCTCACGTCCCTTTTCCTGTTCCCATGCTTTGCTTGCATTCATGTTGCCATAAAGTGAAACAGATGAAATATCTGGATCATTGATAAAAACTAATTTGGAGTGGGAATATGCTAATACAGTTTATTATATTAAGTGATGCGTTCGGTCACAGACCTGGAGGTGACCAAGTAGCTAGTACATGTGATCTTTTTTTCCAGTCAGTATCTACCTTTGAGCTGGTGAAAGTTGTCCAAGAAAGTAATCCCGACTGAGAACAGTTGGTGCAAATAAGCCTTTCAAAGGATGATTGGATACTGCATACTCTGTGTTATTGTCTATGTATTAAGTAGGGGGATTACTTTTAAAAGACTTATTTCTGTAAAGGGACTGGCTGCCACAAATACTATCATCACAGATTTTGTTTTAACACAGCTGTTGACAATACAGTATCCCTGATAAAGCTCTATCAGCTAATTACTGCATGCTTATGAGAGTGACTTAAATAGCAGCTCCAGACTGATATTTTTTAATTGTCTTGGTTTTTATTTTTAGTATAAGAAATATGACCCAAAGCAATGGGATAAGACAAGGACAAGAGATGGAAAAGCTGGGGGTAAAAAAAAATCAATGGGAGAAAGATGGTTACATAAGTGAAATGGTGCGTGAGTGTGCATGTGCACTGGGGCCGGGGAGTGGATGCAAGAAGGGAAGAGAACGTAAGAATATTACTGCTTTAAATCTGTCCTTTAAAATTTTTAAACTCAGTTTTCATGCTGACGATCTTCCTGGATGTTTGGCAATGTTTATATATTCCCAGTGGGATGGAGTATTGGATGGAGAGTCAGGGGACTTGCAGTCAAATTTTCATGTCTCTTGACACATTGTGATGAGAGAAGACTTACAGCAGTGGTGCACAAATGATACAGAGCTGTCAGAAATGAGAGATACAGCTACAGCACCTCTTCTGAGCACTGTTGCAATGAGCATGGGGACAGCAAAGTGTTGCAATCTGCTGTAAACATAACTGGCTGGCTTTTGGCTTCTCATCAGGCCACCATGCTTCCTGAAATATTCCCACTCTAGTGCATCTCTTCCACGGCAAGTGTGTGGTCATTAATTTACTGTATTTAATTGATCACTGTAATGTGACAAAAGGGTCAAAAATGTCATGGTTTGTGTCAACAAATTGCAGAAAACTGTGCTATTGCTCTAAATTGCTTCATGAAGCAATTGATTTGTGGAAAGAAACTGTCTTCTGTTGTGTATTACATTAGGTATTGCAGTAGATATCCATGTTTTTTGACCTTTAGCTGCTATGGTGGTAAATATGACCGATTTTCAAATTTCAGAATATAAACCTGTGCTGTCTCTTTGTAAAAAACAGGTTTCTATCAAGCATGCTCATAAAGGTGGTGAGTTTCTGAAAGGTTTTCTTTTATGCACAAATCCCTCACTGAACAGAATTTAATAGTCTATCTATGAGAATTGCATTCAGTAAGACAATATAATCCTCTTTTTAGTAACTATTCATTCAAACTGAAAATCCCTGAGTGGAAGGTGTGTGTCTAACAGAGCCTTGAGTTATCAGTGCACTTCAGGGCTGGAATCTATGTAATGCTTCATCACAGATGGACAGCTTGTGGGCAAAAATACACAGTATACCACCTCAGCACAGCCGTGGGGGGAATTGGTAAGGCGGTATATAATTGATGTTGGATTTGATCCAGGATACCTTTCCCTTAGGAGAGAAGATCGAGATTTTTAGTGGCAGTGTTTTTAAAACCGGTTTATGGTTCAGCAAACTGTGGAATACTGAGTAAAATTAGAACTGTATCATGGCACAGACTGAGAGAGAAGTCCTTCCACTGTATTGCTGGCTCCACATCCTCACAGGGAAACATTCTCAAATGGTGTTTCTTTTTTAAAATAAAAATTAAATGCTAATTCTTTTCAGTTGGAGAAATATGAAGAGTGTGGCTGTAAAATGTGATAGGAAAAAAAATACCAACATGAAGAACTGGTTTTAATGCTCCCCTGGGAATGTTGTGGTTTTTAATATTTCAGAAATGGGTTTGCTTAGCCCTGAGGGAAAGGGATTGGAAGAGCATGATAGACAAGAGCATACACGAAGACTGTATGTTCAGTATTAAGGGGGAAGAAATAGGTCACTGTGTATTAGATAGCTCGTTTGGTTTCCTTTAAAGCTACATGAGATAGAAAGTGCTGAGCTGCAGTTAGGAAGCTGCCCTGTCTTCTGGGGGACAGGGCAAATAAGCAGTGTAGATGCCCTGGCTTTGTAAGCTATTGGTATACACAAATACACCTGTTAATTCATGCTTTCTTATGGAGCTGATGGTGCCTTACTGGAAAAAGTGCCAGTTTATGCAACAGCTCTAATTATTCATGTGCCAATGCTGAGCTGCACGTGGCTTAAGGAAAATGTTTTTAATGCGGGTTATATGGAAAGAAATACTTTTTTTGTTATTTTTTGGTAGTTTATTATACATTATGCCCAAGAATGGTCCATCCCTTCACCCAGAAAGTCAAACAAAAGTGTCAAAATGCCTTCGTGGATGAACAAGGAGCTCCTGACTGAACTCAGACATCCAAAGGAAGCACGCAAATGGTGGCAGCACAGAAAGGTGGCCTAAGAGGAAAACAGCAATGCTGTCCTGAGCTTGCACAGACAGGGTGAGGAAAGGCAAAACAGCCAGGAGAGGAAACAACAACAATGAATTATTCAACAAGGAATTGAGGGATATCTCTAGTTCAGCTGTCCTTGTCATTTTGGAAGGTTTTAACTTCCCAGGCATCAACTGGTTAATATCATACAGCGGACACAAACAGGTCCAGGAAATTGCTGAAGTGCATGGAAGATAACTTCTTGGGGCAGGTACTAAGGGAGGCACTGAGGATAAGTGCCCTCCCAGCTTTGCTGTTTGTTACCAGAGAGGGTTTCAGGGGTGAAGTGGTGACTGGTGGCTGTCTTGATCGTGACCATGAAGTAGTTGTGTTTCAAATAGTTGGTGTTTGGAGAAAAAAACACCAGGAAAACTTTGTCCCTGGATATGGGAAGAGCAGATTTTGGGCTGCTGAAGGAGTAGCTAGTGTGGACCCCTGGGGATCTGCTTCTGAAGGTATTGGGGCTCATGAATGCTGGTCACTTTTTAAGAGCCATCTCTTAAGAGAACAGGAGCAGGCATTTCCAAAGGAAGGGAAGTCAAGCAAGCAGTGCAAAGGGCTGCCTTGGCTGAGCAGGGATCTTCTTACAGAATTTAGGCAAAAGGAAAGGGTACAGACACTGGAAGCACGAACAGGCAATGCAGAAGGACTAGAGAGATCCTGTTTGGCACTGCAGGGAGAAAATTCATGCAGTCAAAGCTTGACTGGAGTTCAAGCTGACCAGCACTGTGAAGGACAAAAAAGGCTTTTTAAAATAAATTAACAGCAAACAGAGAATCAGAGAGAACACTGGTCTGTTGATTGACAGGGTGAGGCACTCCACACATAGGGACATAGACAAAGCATTTAATGCCTTCTTTTCCTCTGTCTTTAACACCGATGATGGGCCCTAGGATCCCAGGAGCCCTGTGTTGGAAGACCAGGACTGAGGGGATGATGAACTCCCAGCTGTGCCTGAACTTGTTCAAGAGTAGCTGTTCAAGCTGGATGCATGTAAATCTATGGAGCCTGATGGGATTCATCCCAGGATACTGATGGGGCTGGCCAGTGTTATCATGGGACCTCTCTGCCTTATTTTTCTTCAATGGTCTTGGGAGTCTGGAGAGGTCCCAATCACCTGGAAGCTGGCAATGTTTCAGGAAGGGTAAGAAGGAAGACCCTGGTAATTAAGATCCTGCCAGTCTTACTTACCAGTGCCTGGTAAAATTACGGAGAAGGTTTTTTTGAGAGACAATGCAGTCATTGATTATAGTGAGCACAGGTTCACAAACGGAAAGTCTGGCTTAACCAACTTAATTTCATTTCATTATAAGGTCACGAACCTAATTGACCAAGGGAAGCCAGTAAATGTGGTGTTTTGGGATTTTACCAGGCTTTTGATACTACTCTGAATCAGCTGCCCAGCACAAAGCTAGACAAATCCATAATCTGTTGGGTAAATGGGGTTACATCAGGCTGGCAGCCAATCACCACTGGGATTCCCAACGGCTCAATTTTACAGCCAGTGCTCTTCAATGTTTTTATAAATGATCTGGACACAGGAATCAAATGTACAGTAAGTAAGTTTGTCAATGATAATAAATTAGGAGGAGCTGTGGACTCCCTCGAGGGTAAAGAGCTCCTGCAGAGAGAGCTGGAGAGCTGAGCCGTCACCAGCTGTATGGAATTTAATGAGACCAAGTGCTGGATTCTCCATGTGGGGCACAGTAATCCTGGTTATCCACACAAATTGGAGGACAAGAGACTGGAGAACAGTGCTGTGGAAAGGGACGTGGGCGACCCTGTCAAGTTGAATATGAGCCAGCAGTGGCAGTGCCCTGGCAGCCAGGAGGGCCAACTGTGTCCTGGGGGGCATCAGGCACAGCATCGCCAGCCAGGCAAGGGAGGGGATTGTCCCTCCCTGCTCTGCACTGGGGCAGCCTCATCTCGAGTGCCGGGGGCAGTTTTGGGCACCACAATAAATGAAGGATATAAAGCTATTGGAGTGTGTCCAGAGGAGGGTGACAAAAATGGTGACAGGTCTCAAAGCAAGACTTAGGAGGAAGTGGCTGAGGTTGCCTTGGTTTGTTTAACACAGAAGAGAAGGCTGAGGGGTGACCTCATCACAGTCTACAGCTTCCTGATGGCAAGCAGTGGAGGGGAGGGGCTGATGTCCTCCCTCTGGTGACCAGCAACAGGACACAAGGAAGTGCAATGAAGCTGCACCAGGTAAGTTCAGATTAAACATTAGGCAAGGGTTCTTCATTGAGAAGGTGGTCGATCCATGGAACACGCTCCCCAAGGAAACTGGTCGTGGCACCAAACCTGTCAGAGTTCAAGGAGCATCTGGATGATGCTCTTAGTTGTATGGTTTAATTTTAGGTAGTCCTGTGGGGAGCAGGGATTTGGACTTGTTGATCATTATGCATCCCTTGCAACTTGAAATATTCTGTGATTCTAACTCTATGGAACCTGATGGGATGCATCCCTGAGGGAGGGAGCTGGCCAGTGCCATTGCAAGTTCCCTTGGAGTGGAGGAGTGTTTCTGGCAGGATTGAGGAAGATGATCCTTCCCTTCTACTGAGCACTCAACCACACCTGGAGTGTTGTATGCAGTTCTGGGTTTCCCAGTACAAGACATGTATGTACTGGAGTGAATCCAGAAGTCGGTTCCTAAAATGATTAACGCATTGAAACATTTGAGAAGGTACTGAGAGAACTGTGACTGTTTAGCCTCAAGGAAAGAAGGCCTGAGAGGGAGTTTTATCAATGTGTATAAATACTTGGTTGGAGGGTACAAAGAAGACAAAGCTAGTCTCTTCTGAGTACTGCAAAGTGGAAGGACGAGAGGCAATGGACACAAATTGAAATACAGGAAACTTCACCTAAATATAACAAAACAATGTTTTTACTGTGTGCAATGCCAAGCATTAGAACAGATTGTCAGTGGAGGTTGTGGAGTCTCCATCTTTGGAAATTTTCAAAATCCAGTTGGACAAGGCCCTGGACAACCTGATTCTGCTGTGAGCAAGGGGTTGGTTGGAATAGATGCCAGGCAGATGAATTCCATAATTAAACTTTGATTTTTAGAAAAGTCTTGCATTTACTTTTTTCAGCATAGCCCAATCAAACTCATACTGCACTGCAGGTGACATGAGCATGAAGTCAAACATGTATCTCCTTTACTCTGTCAAGCAAGATGACTCTAGAGCTGGTCAAGCTGGAATACCTCCAGTTTCCATTCACTTAATACAATTTCCATTTTACTGTAAATTTCTGGTAAAGTTTACTGTAAATCTGAAAATTTCTTGCAGTATGTTTATGACTCCAGTTCTGTAACTTTTCCTCTGATCCTTGAGCATAAAGATGGAAAACACAATTTTGCATGTTAATATGAAATTCCCTCAGGGTGGTGCAATTTCACAGGCAATTAAAAGCTGCATTAGAGTGAAAAGATAAAATAGGCCTGCTACTGACAGCCTAAATGCAGAAGAAAATGCCCCTTGCATCCCAGCAGTATGATGGCTTTGCAGACTGAAATAAACACACATCACCCTAAATAAACTGTGAAATACAGCCTGTTTTATTTAAAGGGTGGTGGTTTTATTTTTATATTGCACTTGGCATTTCCTGATTTAAGAGCTGCAAGCTGTCTTCTGCCTACCACATGTTTCTGTTTGTAGTTCTGGCATTTGTATAACCCAGTGGTAGAAACTGTCATCCAGTTTCTAACTCACTGTACATTAAACATAGCAGTCAGAAGGATCCTAGGTCCAGACAATATGTTTTGCACACCAGTATTTTTCAAAATCTCCTGCTTTTAGTCCTTGAAGAAAACCAAGTGAGTTTGTATCTGGATTTCATAGAGGACAATTTTAGACCATATAAAAGGGTTTAATTCTTTCAAGTGTTCCATTTAGCACTGTAATTTGTGTTGCAGTGCAATCTGTGTTAAGAAGTAGATTCATGCCTATGCACATTTGTTCTTGGGCTGTTTTGTCTCGTTGCAGTTAGCATCACAGACTCTGACATCAGAGTATATGAGTTTACTGCTTTTCAATCCACTTACTTCAGGAGAGAGATAATGAATTTGATTCTGCCTGTTCATGAAGAACAAATTGTGGCTGCTCAAGTCCATTGGGGTCTTTGTCTCCACCATCGCCAGCCAGGCAATGGAATGCACATGAAGGTGTATGATCAGAAACTGCTGAAAGAAATCACAGCAGTGCAATACAATCCATAACCTTTTGCTATGAGAGAGAATAAAAACAGAGAGCAGTAGCCCTTTTCTAGCTGGCACTGTAAGGCTATAGTCCAAAGTATTCACAGATATATACAAGAACAGCATTAGCTGTCCAGACAAGACCTAGAAAATTTCATTGACCAGTGCTTCTACTATTGCTTCATAGGCCCCAAAACTTTCTTACAGAAACTGAAAAGTCTAAAACTGCCTCATACTGGATGGTAAGGAAGAAAATGGAATGACTGGTTGCAACAAGATACCTAAGAAATCCTCAATTTTAAGATATATTCCCTGGGGCCTTAATACATGAAAGTTACCAGTAAGTCTGCAATCGCTGTTTCAGTGAGCTTTTCTCCCCATGCATGTCACAAATTCTCTGCACTTCTGAAACTTTCTATATGCTGTCTTCAGTTTCTTCACAAGCTTTTGAATTATGTCTAGTACCTTGTGGACGATAGCGTGCCTTCATTTCTCTGAAAAAATCTTGTAAGGTTGCCCACACCTTTAAAAGAAAAGTAATTCTGTCTTCTTACCCACTATTTTACTCACTTAGCAAAAGGTTAAATAGAAAAGTTAGGCTGAGTCAAATCAGCATGTGCAGAGTATTATAGCTATTCAGCATGCTGAGGATTTCATGGTAAGTACCTGGGTGCCTATTTTCACCCTCAGTACATATCAGGCAGCTACTGTGGCAAGCAAATTTCAAATATTTACCTTTTTTACAGAGAATTAATGTGAGTAGTAACTGTTAAGTAGCACCTTACTGTATGGTAAATCCATACTCAAGCTTGCCTTGTTCAGGCCTACAGTCAATCATTGTAATGAGTGAAGTAATATTTCGCTTTGCAGAAGCCTTCCTAGTTAAAAGCACATAATCTACTCGATGCGTAAAGACTGTATCAAATGATTACTTGTAGTGCTTTGTAAGTAGTTTCATCAGGCTTATGTATGTGCCTGTATTTGGCAGACTACCTTCTCTGTGGTCTTCCTCACATTCCCCCTTGTAGCTGCCAGATTTGCTATTTACCAGAGCTCTGGGATTGTAGCTTACTTTATGGAGATAAGCCTGAAGTGTTACAGGCTGTTCAGGAAAGATGGCTTGGGAAGGTAAGTAGGAGGGCTTGTACATTGTGAAAAGAAGCATGGAGCTTTACCTTGGGACAGCTGTTGAACCCGAGAGCATGGGTAAGGACACAAGAACAGACCAGTGCAGCTGATGTCACAGAAATGTCTGCGACCAAAAGAAGGAGGTGAAGCCTTCTTTGGGCACCATGCACTAGAAGCTCTTCTGAAGTTGGGAGACCTTACAGTGATGAGAATTATATCGAAGTTTTTTCTCTTCTTTTGGGACTACTTGGAAAACCTGATCTCAGAAAAACAGGTATTTTTCAAAATTTACTTTGGGCTAAGTGAAATCTTTGAATCGAATGTGAACCAATTCTGTCTCCCACTGCCACCTTCTGCAAACAGAACTTGGAGAGTTTGAAATGACAAGGTGGGGATGATCTTAGCAGCTCCATTTGGACTGGTCACCACCTTAGGACCTTGGTGTGGATGAGCGTTCTGGTGCTCTTCCATACCCTCCTGCCCTGTGCCGTTTAGGTTTCCTGTACCCTTACCCTGGAAAGCCATCACGCATGTAGTCCTGGCTGCAAGAGGGACCAGCGAAGGCTCACCCTCCTCACCTTCCCCTGGCTCTCTGATCTCGCCTCGGGCGAGTCGCTCCAGCCCAAGGCGAGGTGAGACCGGGCGGGGCAACCGCGCTCCGGCTGCAGGTAGAGAGGGAGGGAAGGAGAGAGGCCGGGCCGGCCGTCCCGCCCCTGGGGCCCAGCCCGCCTCGCCCGATTATGTCACCCGTGCTCAAAACAAAGTTAGCAAAGTGGGTTCAGCCTTTCCGCGGTCTCGCTTCCAGCCCGGGGAGCGCCGGCC
Organism: Corvus kubaryi; assembly: GCF_017639235.1. Classification (NCBI taxonomy): domain Eukaryota; kingdom Metazoa; phylum Chordata; class Aves; order Passeriformes; family Corvidae; genus Corvus; species Corvus kubaryi. Next base: position 8,355,450 of record NW_024581077.1, read on the forward strand.
CGGCCAGCCCGAGGGGCCGGCGCCTGCGGGAGGCGGCGGCAGGTGAGTCGGGGCGGCACCGGGGCCCAGCCGGGGCAGGGGACGGCGAGGTCCGTGCGCAGCCGGCCCGTGCTCCCCGCGGAGCCGCCGCCGGGGAGGCACCCGCGGCCGCCGTTCCCTGCAGAGCCCCGGTGTCCCAAGGGAGCTTCCTCTGTCGCAAGCCGCGCTTCCTGAGCCGTGTCCGGAGGCACGGGGCCCGGCGGGGCTGGGCGGGCTCCGGGCAGCCGGCACGGAACGCGCCCTGTCCCCGAGGGGAGCGGCGGCCCGGCAGGGTGGCAGGGGCGGGGGGGGGCACGGGCTGCCCTCGACCCTCCCTCAGCTCGCTGCCAGGCTGGCAGGGGGCAGGGAAAGTGTCTGGGAGCGGCGGGGCCGGCAGCAGGCTGGTGCAGCCCCCGCAGCGCCGGCTGCGGCGCGAACGCCCGCACGGCGAGGGAGCCAACTCCGCCGTGGGGCCGGAGCTGGCGTGGGGAGCGACAGCTCAGAGCCGAGGCTGCGACTGTCGTGACTCCTCCCACACGCGGAATGTTTCCCAAAGGTGGTGCCCGAAAGTGCTGGTGACGGGGAGTCGTTGTGTTGGCGCTCCCGCCGTGCCTCGTGTAGCTTCGTGCCGAGGCTGACAGACGCTGTCAGAGAGAAATCCCTGGATGGCCCGGCTACCTCAGGAGCTGCGCCGCTGGTTTTCGCTTCCCTGCAGCTACAGAAGATAATTGAGTTTGTGGCTGGTGACTGCCTTCAGGCCCACCAAGTACTTGTTGAAGAAGAAGGCAGTGCTGTTCCGGCTGGTTGTTAAAAATGATTCCTGTGTCCCCCTGCAATAGTTTGGTGTCTCTCTTACTCTGCTCTAGCATTTATGTGATATCTGATTTAATTTTCTGTCTTTCTTGATACTGAAGGCTTATGATGACTGTAAATGACAGTTATAAAAGAAATGTACTGCTACCAGGATAATAGATTTCTTAATATACACCAGTAGAACAGATTCTAACTGCATGTAGTGAAACGTGGGTAGTGTCACAATTGGGAGAATGGTGAAATCCCTCTGGAACACTTCGACTAATTTAACATGCTCTTCTATTTTCTTAGTTGCAACTTTGTGGTTTTCAACAGTAGTTTTCAGCTTAGTTTCGCTTTTCTTTTTAGAATACGTGAATTATTCTGATGCATGAGTAAAAATTTATTGGATTTCTGGGGGTTGTTCTAAGAACTCTGGTCCCCATATTTGAGCTTCAGTAATTGTACAGATCAAAAGGGAACTGTTACACCCGAAAGTACAAGAGTGAAAATTAAATGTTGATTTTCTCTAAACTAGATTCTCATCTTTCATGAAATCAAGAAAAGAAGTCAAAAGTCAGTGTCAGAAGTACAAAAAGGCAGATGTATTGCTGTGAATGGATTAAGTAGTAAATGAGATTTAGGGCAATAATAGTTTACAGTGTCATGGTCTGCCAGCTCTTGGAGACTTAAGTTCACTGCTGCTGAAATGAATGAGGTATGTTTGGTTCCTTGTGAGATATCTCTGCCCCCACCTCTCTTATCTTGTGGTGGGCTAAAAGATAATGGTGAAACAAGTAGCAGAAATAACTGCACTAAAGAGCATCTGTCTACAAGCTTTGCTTGTGGTTTCTTCAGACCACAGGATGAATGTATTGCTTCAAATAGATCTCTCTTTTCCTCCCATTTCTGTTCATTGATGAATGATATACTCTCATGATTTTGTAGATGGGTAAATGGTGGATAAACGGAGGAGTAAAGAGCATAGTGGTCTGCCCTGATTCCCTCTCCACCGTTTGTTAATTTGCAGTGTAAGTATATATGAACATAGAGTTCTACATGTAAGGAGGGACTAATACATATGTAGGGTTTCATTTCTCGTGTTGAAAAATGCAGATTTAGTCAGTTTAAGTTAAACCTGATGTAGAAACATAACTGATTGCACTGTTCATGACCTAATCCATGCAAAAGCACCAGGAAGTCTCTGTCTGATTGAAACTGAGATTAAAGATTTTGGACCCATCTTATTCCTTAGTCTCACAGAGGGGGTGTCAAGGAAACTGAAGGGTCTTGCTGGGGAACTTCCATTCATTGAAGAGCAGCATAAATGAAGGCAGAGACCCTGCACCATTGTAAGGGTAACTTTCTGAGTAATTGGCTCTCAGAGGATGTGGAAGTTGTATCTCTACTCAAAAGCAGTAGTGAATTAAAATCCAATTAAGAATCTGTAATGATGCATTTTTAATTGTTTGCATTGCGAGACTTTTTTTTGTAGAACTGAACAGGATGAGGTACACCAAGCCTCCTAATCAAACACAGATAAGTGGATTTGTTTATATGTGTTTCCAAGGCCTTGGAAGTGAGCTGTGCAGAGCTGATAACATGAAGGTTATCTTGTTCTGCATATAGGAAAATATTACTCTTTTAGGATCATATTTTACCATTACTTTTTGCAGTAGAAAAACAGTGGACTAGCAAATTGAATATTCCTGTGCCTCACTGACGTGCTCTTGTCCCATAAAACCTGTCTCACTGACTCAAGCGAAGGTGTTTTCTAAGGGCAAGTTTGTAGTTTTAAAAATTCTGAAAGTTTTGAAGACAATAATTCGTGCCAACCGGGCTGCAAACCGAGTGCCAAATAACTAAGGAAACACTTGGAATATGCCTCTCTCCCTTCTAGTGGAATCTGCATTAACTTGGGTCCTCTAAGGTCCATGGCAGAGTAGACTGAAATTTTCCACTAACGTTTTTTCCATGAAAAATGAATTCTTATTTGAAGAGAATATTTAATTTGCATCTCAAAATCCTTTAACTTAGGTTGAAGATGTAACATTCCCTGAAAAACTAGAAATAGAGAGTGTATTTTAGACTTCAAGCCAAATTATTGTTGGTTTTCAGGCAGATAAAAGGTTTTGATTTTTTTCAGAAGTTACATTTTTAGCAAGGACTTTTGGAGGAGGCAGAATATTTCAAGCGGGGTTTTTTTTTTGTGGAAATGGTGTATTTTAAAGATGTTCTTGTCAACCTGATTTCACCAGCCAAAAGTAGCTCCATTTAGCAGTGAGTCATTAGGAGAACCTGAAAGATAAGACAATTAAAAGGGGTATATAAGGTTTAACTTAAACTCTTTCCAGATCTTTACTTCAGGGTGAGGGGGTTTCCAGTGCAAATAATTTGTCTACAAATGGAACAGCTCATGTGAATTGGCAGTATCTCCTGCCAGAACGTCATGTTACACCACTTACTAATATAATGCTGTTATCAATATAGTTAATCACATTTAATTTCAGTACTTGGAACAATGCAACACAATAAATTGTGCTTAGAGGCATTTTCCAACATAAATGATTCTATGATTCTTTGCAGTCAGAGGGACTCAGGTCAGTTTTGACTTTGCTACATTTGGAATATGTTGCATATGTTGTAAGGTGCTCCTTCTTAACAATAGTTTTTACATCCCTGAATTAACAATTTATGTTTTAGAAAGAAGTCAAAATAATGGTAGAATAGCTCTACATGGTTCTGTAATAGTCCTAATACAAGTTCTGTAACTGGTGATGTTTGCCCAATTTACATGCAGATGTTTATATAAACTCGTGTTGCAGCCACAAATGTTAGCCAGAGTTTTAGCCCAAAATACATAACTGGCCAAACTGTATTTGTATGCAGTAATGATTTATTTGTAAATTACAGAGATAGAGACAGACTTTGTGAGGAAAACACACACTCAGATACACGCACACTTGTACCACCATCCTGCTCAGGTGTTGTGTAGGTCAGCAGAAGACACAAGGTTCTTGCAACCAGCATGCAGGCAAGGAACAAGAGGGAAGGAGAAGAGTTCTTCTTGGAATCAGTGTCCTTGAATAAGGAGGAAAGAGCAGAAGGAGGGAGAGGAGACAATGGGTCCTTAAACATGCAGACACTACAGGCAGGGTGCTCTCAGTTCTGATGATCTTGTGATTATTCCGCAACTTTGGTTTCCATGGTGAATGTTGCCCCTCAATTCAGTGTCCCTTTATAAGAAGTTTGCATTTCCAGGCAGTTCTTAGCTTTTGATTTCTTAAATACAATAAAAAGGAAGCATCCAAAGCAATGAAACAAGAGGAAAAGATGCATTTCTGCTAAAATCATGACTACTTAGAATAGCTTTACTTCTCAAGGATCCTAGCAGCACTTAGCAGGCCCATTTTAACTTCACCCTGTTGTTTCAGTATGGATCCCTAAGAACTGTTTAGATTAAGGCAATAAATATCCTATTAGTTGTTTTTCATCAGTGTTGAAGAGCAGGGTGGGCATAAATGAATATGCCTGCTTACTTTGGACATCTGAATTTTAATACATGGATAGTTTCGTTTACTGCTTCCATAGAGGCCAGCAAGAAGCCAGGCAGGAGACTTTTGTCTTCCTCTGGGGAAGGTGGGCTTTGGGAAAAGAAAATCTTCTTACAAGGCCAGTGAAAACTAGTTGCTTGGATGCAAATGTTAAAAATAAAAAAGCTTAATGAAGGCATGTTCACCAGTCAGAGTTGGTATTCTGCATCATAGTGCACAGAATTGACATCGTTTGTTTTTTCCCAACATTGGTATTTGTGGATTCCTCTAGGGACAAATGCCAAGTGGGGAGTAAGTGGTCTATCCAAAGTCTTTGGCTACCTGTTTTGGAATCCTTAAGGCTGTCACTTTAAGCTTATTTTCTGTTTTTCTCCCATTTCACAGTTAATGTTGTTGAGACTTTGTTTCAGATATATAACCTGGATTTTTATCCTTCTTTAGCTTTAAGGGTTTGTTTTGGTTTTTTTCCTTAACTAGTAATCTTCTCAAGAAGAGAAATTTCATTTATGTGACTTTGATGTGGGTATAACACAATATCTTCTCCCAGGTCTTTTTCCTCCTTTATTTCTGCTGAGGTCCCTTACCTTGAAATAAATCGTAAGTAATTTTATGGAGACTTAAAACCTTGTTGTGGTGTAAATGAAGATTTAAGCTTGCAGATAACAAAGGAGGTGCTCCTAATGATTCCCTTAATCTTTAAAAGCTAATTGGGTCTGGCTGGAGAGCTTCTGTTAAGACTGAGTCTAAGCAGTCTATTAAGACTGATTCTGAACAGAATTTGGTTCTCCCACACATGTCTACTGATAAGAAAAGAATTTCTACATAACTAAGTTTTTTCTTTTATAGACCAGTAGATGTAGGACTCCTCTGTTGTCTGCCTTTGCTACTCCCCTGAAATTATTTTCATGACACATTTCTTTCAGACTATCTTCTTGTGGTCCCTCCTAGGAACTCCAGCCTGCCTCAGATCTCCCTCCAGAGTTAAGCTCCCCACATCCATTCCATGGTGTGCGATCTCCTAAGATGAAGAGTCATGAGAGATTGTGTACATCATGAGAGAGGTGATTGCAGGCTGTGTGGAAGAGTCTTTAATGATACATTTCATCACAAGCCTTTCTGACTTGCATGTTTTTACTTGAAAAGTCAAATCTGGAGGAATGAAAGTCTCCCTTTTTTCATCCAGTTCTGTCTAGGTGTTGGTTAGGCCAAGCTTTATTATGCTTCCACGAGAGCTTAAAAGTTAATTGTCTTAGTCACAGTTGAGAAAAAACAGGTATTTTCTTGAGCACACAACTTTGTATCTCTGCTAGTTGTTTTCAGTGTGGGACCTGAATTTTTACATTTGACGGTCATTAAACCTTTTTATAAATGGATAGAAGTAACACTGAGGCCCACTGATCTACTCACCTTTCTCAAGGAATGATCATCTCTGCCGTTATTTGCAGATTTGTGTTTGGTCTGTCCTTCCATGATGGCAGAACTGCACTGCCCTTGCAGCCAGGGGTTCAGTGCTCCACCTTCTCTATCCTTGGGTGGGTTTTCATGTCTAGCTTTTCTGACATGTTTGCTTGTTATGGATTGTATTATGTGCATAGGGAGCATTTTTCTCCAATCCTGTACCTAGAAAACTCCTGTGTACTTGAGGTTGGTTATTGTGCTCTTTGGTCTTAGCAGTCCCATTCCTCTGTCATTCCCTGTAGGTCCTGCTTTTTTTGATTCTTCCTTGATGGACCACTTGGCCTTAGTTAAGTTAAATAAACTATAACTTTTCAGTTTAAATTTAAAGGATTCTACAGCAGAGTTCACTGTCTAACTGGATGAACACTTGTTCAAAAGCAGGGCAGAGCAATAGGGAACAGAATGACTTCCTTCAGCAGGCTTGTGCCACTGGAGAATATTTGTGGTGATACATTCTAGCTTTAGGAGCTTTTCAGCATAATGCTGAAAGATAACTAACTCTGACACTAGGTTATTTCTGAAGAGGTCCCTGTTCATGTGTCAGGCATACTACGCTGCAGCTGCGGGTCATTTTGACAAAGATAATTTGGTTGTAGGAAATAAATATTTCTTGTAGAAAAAGTATGCAATCTATTGTTTATTTTCTAGTGTCTGTAAAACGTGTTCTCTCTCATAACAGCGTTTTGTAGAAATCCAGGGTGACCTTGGTATTAAGTGAGCTTACTCTATTTTTCAGCTGGTGGTATGTTTTGAAGTGTGCTGCAGAAAATTTCTACCTGTAAACACATGCTAAGAAAAATATTTCTCTGAAACCTAAAAACTCAAGAGATATGAGGGCAGGAAAAACATCTCTCTAGGTTTTTAACTATCACAGTTAGGGAGACCGGGGATGTCACATGTCATGACTTGTGAAATTTGTGGTTCAACATTGCTCTGTACTTCTAGAGTTTGGTGATTTACAGTAGACATGACTGGAAATGATGAAAATATCATTTAGAATACTAGCAGTGACCTGCCTTTTGCAGATCCAGAATTTACCTCATGATTAATGGACAAAAACTTCATAAATCACACATCCTTGTTTAATATTTGGAGCTGTGCTTGTCTGCATCCGGTCATGATATGACCTATTTTGCATAGTGAAGTGTGTTTGTAGCTAAGAGAATGGAAAACAAAGGTCTTAAAAGAAATGATTTTGTAAGCCATTTGTTTTCTAAAGGAGATGGATGAGTGAATGGAACTACCTATGTTATTTAAAACTGGCCTTGAGGTAATTACAGTGCTGATTCAGTAATGTGGGACAAATTGCAGTTCTAATTTTTCATGTTATTACCAGCATTTGCAAAGTATCAGAACACTGTAGGAACTACGATGAACTCTATCAGCTTTAGAAGCTGCCATAAGGATTAAGAATTTTTGCAGATGCTCTAGTTTAATTTTCTGCTGTATTGAAGACACTCACTGTGTAGCGAGTTTTTATGATGTGTATAAAAGGTGGGGCAACTTATAAGAAGGTGAGGCTCTCATGATGCATGTAATTTCATTTTGTGGTATGGAAGTATTTAGAAAGCATGGTGATATTTGCTGAATTGTACTGTTTGCTAACTGCAAACAGCTTTATCGAAGTGTATATAGTGCCTTTTTGTTCAACCATTTTTAATCAGCTTTTGTATTTCTGTTCTTTGACTTGCAATTGGCTATCTATTCCTTGCATAATTTTTCTATTTTCTTAAGGAAGTCTAATGGACTGTGCAGAGGAAGGCACTAGCAGCACTTATTATCATGATTAGCTTGGCCTGCTCCTGCAGTTGTGGCCTTTTGAGAAATTGTTGAGATGTGAGGGAAAAAAAAAAAAAAAAGGGAAAAAAAAAAAGAAAAGAAAAAAGAATCGAATACATTTTGAGTCCAGGTCAGATCTTGTCAAGACCATCTTTAGGCTGCACTTGTCCCATTGATTTTTGGTATTTTTAAACCTGTTTTTAAGTTAGTGTCATTGCTAAGTTGAAACTGATGGCCTGGTTTGTCACCGCATACACTGGTGTCAGTCAGGAGTGAGCTGTGTTGAAGTAAGTGAGGTTCAGGTGTGTAAAAGCAGTATGAAAGGAGAATTTCATGCAGACTATTATACCACTTTGGCCTGATTGTGGCTTTCCATCTGATCCACTTGTGGGTGGCTATATACAATGAGGGCAAAGATTCATCTGGCTTGTATACTGTTTTTGAGACTGTTATTAGAAACGTCATGGAAGGGATTAAGAAACAGGCCAATTACGGAGTGATCTTTTCCTTTGTGTATCTTCCCAGCTACTGAATGTTGGTCAGACTTTCAGAGCTAGAAATTTTCTTCATAAGAGAAAGAGATTACAGGTGTTCAGGTAGCTGTAATAGGCAAAAGCCCCTTGTTATGTGTGACCAGAATTCCCTGTGACAGCATTTTTTAGCCTTGTTAATTATCCAGGACTGCTGGCACAGGTGCTCTGGCAGGCTTTGGTGCCTCCTGGGGTGTGGAGTGTGGCTTGCCCCAGCAGAGAGCTCGTGTTGGGTGCAGGTGTGGGCAGAAGCTGCATTCATATACCTGGTTTTGGGGTTTATAAGGCACCCCTGACTGGTGTACATTAAAATTCAAGCAAGACCCACTCTGAGGGAGGAGTTTCCTAAGGTGGAATGATACTGGGTTTTGACATCCCTTGGCTTCTCTCAGTGTTTTTCCTTCTCATGCTTGTAATGTTCTTAGCAAGGATTCTGACAGCTAGGTTCTTTGGCTATATAGCCAAAACTCTTTCAGTTTTGGAAAGTATTTGAGCAACAGTCCTGGGATGATTGGAGTGATAAAAGAGAGGAGGGAGGGAGAGGAAACTTACCTATGTTTGCAGATTTTTGTCACATGGTTTCAGAGAGGTTGGGTGATTTGCTCACCAAAATCTTAGTTTGGTTTGAAGTCAGTGGCTATTTGCAGTGCATTTATACTTACATGTTACATGGGAAGTCCAACTGTCTGGCCCATAGCTATCAGAGAAATCACTTTGTCATGGGAAGCTGTGTGAAATTCTTGGAAGATGCTGTATTCTAAGAGTGCCAGGTTTGAACTTAAGCATAGAGTAAAACAGGTTCTGGCTGAGCTGCTCTGTCTGTGCAATCAGAGTCTTTTCACCTCTAGAGGCTGCATAGACAAGCCAAAGGTCTTGTTTCCTCCTGTTCTACCTTCACACCCATGCAGTGCAGAGGCCTTTGCTCTGAAGACAACATATGTTTCAGATTTAAACAATTTTCACTGGCCTCTGTTGAAGTTGTTCCAGGTTGTGCCAGTCAGGCTATATTCTCTTATAATAGTCAAATGCCTTACAAAATTCTTTGTTCTGTTAAATATTTTCAGACAAATCTGTGTCTATGTTAGGTAGACCTACTTAGATAAGCAGAACTAAAAATTCAAGATGAATATATGAAGTCAAATTGTAGTGACTTTAAATTACTTTTGTCTTTACCTGTTCTTCTTGTGTTTTCTTGTTCATGTTGATTGATTGTCCATATTTCTTGTCAAACTGGCTGATTTTGCTCTGAGATTCCATTTCAGTGCTAATTTTGTCTTCTTGCTCCCTCAGACTTCCCCCTCCTTGTTCATCATCCCATTTGCAGTGTCTTAAGTGCAACCCATCAAGGGCAAGCATTTTCAAAAAGCTTTTTCTTCTTCTAAGATTTAGTGCCTAATTAAAGAGATGGTTGCTAAGAGATTGTGGAAACCATCATGAAGAGGGTCTGATTTGCTTTTCTCCTTACCTTCCATGCACAGGTTTCAGATCAGAGTTTATGGGTAAATGGGATAGCAGCATCCCAGGATATTCCTGAACTGAGATTGTAACCATGGACAGAATAAAAGGAGACTGCACCAGTCCTGTGCAACCAGGAGATGGAGAGAGGAGCAGGACTGGAGAACAAGACCCAGAACTAACTGTGCTGGGAAAAGCACAAGAGTTCTTTCAGATTTGTGATCTGGAAGGCAAAGGCTTCGTCACTTGTCAAGACATGCAGGTAAAATGAACTTGGTTATGTGAAATACACAATGGGAGAAGCTCCTAAAACCCTTAATGAGTTGAGACTGATTAATTTAGAGTTTAAAATGTTAACACCCTTCTCATAACTTTAAAGAGATAAGTGGGATTTAAAATAATATCTTTAAAGTCTTACATAAGGCTTGCATTTTTTCTCACAGACAAAGCAACAAAAAAGTGGAAAATCAAAGTAAATTAAGTTTAAAACAATGCCCCAGGAATTTAATTCCATTCTTGTTGAAAACATCAAAACACCATTAAATTCATTACTTTGCGATTTGCCATGGCGTCAGGAGTGTATTCAGCCCACCAATTTCAACCTTTTTTTCAGCAAAATTGTATAAATAAAGTCTTTCACTGTGGCTTCACTGTCAGACAATGGTGAACTCAGCTGGATCACATATATATGTAGGAAGTATAGAGGAACAGTATTTTGAGCATTATTCAGTGTTTGCAGTAATCTTATGAAATTGTGCTTAATTGGTTTGAGGGGTCAAAATCAGATTTGCTGAATATGCTGATGAAAAAGAGCGACTATATATAATAAAATCTTTTGAAAATGTGATTGTTGCACATTGCAGAAGTGATAAGATGATTTGAACCATTATGTGGCAGAAAACAGGAATGTACTCATGCTTCACATGCAAAACATAAGTTGAGTTAATCCATTTTTACTTCTGTACTTATGGATGAAACAGAATTGGGGAGCAGGAGCAAAACAAATTCATTATGAACTACTGCCAAAGAAAGCATCTCATAGAAAACTTAGAAACTTTCCCTGTCCTCAGAAACAAAGATGTCTGTATGTATGAAAATACAGTTGAAACAGCTTTAACTACCTATTTTGGAAAAGCAAAAGTCTCCTAAGTAAACTGCTCAGTTTACTCGCTCTCAAGAGCTTTCTTTGCAGTTGTGTGTTGCTGAGTTTTCTGATGACCTCTGTTAATTATGCAAAGTTGAAAAAAGAGAGGAATGCAGATGCTTGCTGTGCTGTAGGCTTTGCCAGCCTACACTATCTTAATGAAGTAACTGAATGTGAAAAAACCAAATATATTGCCAGTGGTGGTTTTTGGTAAATACAAACCCACAGAGAATTTAATGGATTACAGTTTTATAGTCTTTCTAAAAACTGAATGGTATATATTTTTACCGAATGGAAAACCCATATATTTATATGTATGTTTATGTATATAAAAAGTTTTAATACCTGTTTTTCGCAAGGAATGTAAAAATACTTGTTTCTGTTTGATTCTGGGTTTGTACTTAGAGTGCTGCTAAATTTATGCTTCAGGTTCTAAAGCAGATGCTGCAAAAGATGCAGTAGAAACAGAATTTCAAAGAACAAATAAAGTTCTATTTCATTCATCTATTTCATCATGAGTGTTTGTTTACTATATCTGAAAACTTCATATGTATATGTAAGTGTATGTGAGTTCTTTAATACAGAAATAAAGGTGCTCAGGACATTTGAGATGATGTTTCTTTATACTTACTTTTATTTCCTGCACTTCTTGTGATGTTTACTCCCTATAGGAAAGACACAAATCAATAAAGTAAAAAAAAAAAATCCGTTTTTTCCTTAAAAGGTCCTAAGTGTTGATCGCTTTTGCATTGTGCATTTGGTAGGTCTGTACTGCTTATCATTCCTGAAGCTTTGCTTCAAATATAGGATGCTAATGCTAAGCTTTTTAGTCTTTAGTCATGTAATACAGGGCATGATTTCAACAGAGAGTGCTAAGTATTTGAAATTCAATTAATCTCGATGGAAGAAATCTTACAGAGTTTTCTCTTGTGTCTACAATGTAGTAACTGTACTGAAGATTTACTCCTCCTTGATTATATGATATTGTTTATTGTGAGACTCTGTTAATAGTTGTTTTTTTAAAAAAATTTTCATTCCATTTCCAAATACTAAATGTACCCAATTTTCAAACCAACAAGAGATTTTCTGAAATGTCAAGAAAGCAAATTCTATGTGAGACTTGAAACCACAGCTTCATCTGTTGGTCCTTGAGGTTATAATGAATAATGAGAATTAGTGCTGTAAAATGTTTTGTTCTAATGTGCATAGCAGGATTGGGTTCAGATCTTGCTCTTAGCTATGGATTGGGTTCAGATCTTCCTCTTAGCTATTTGAGCTCTGTCCTTTTATTTAGCTGAGTAGAATCTTGGTATTTTGAGAGAATTAAGCATAGACGTCATGAAACCGCAGAACACGTTTGGTGGCAGTGCAGATAGCTTCTTTTGAAACTGCAGTGGTATCTCTATATATTTTTTATTTTGTTTTCTTTTCTTTTAAAGATTTTAGTAGCCTCATATTGAAAGGGTCTATGTATTTTTACAGTAAGTCTGAAATGAGCAAATAAACAAAAACACAGGTATGAGGCCAATAACGTTTTGCTTTCCTAGGCACAAATCATCTTAATTTTTTTATTAAGAAAAAAACCCAAGATGTTGGGAAAACATTCACTTAATCTTAGTAAGTGTGGCCCAGTTCATCAAAGTCTGTAAATTACCCAGAGGGAATTTAATGGAGCAAACTTTTGGTACGTTCCTCAGACTGTCCTAGATTTTCATGCTTTTTTTTTCAAGAAAATGCAAGTAATTGTGGTGTTTTCTACTGTAAATTTACTGTAATTCTGATCAGAATTTGGACGCTACATTAGAGCACTGCAGCTGTGGTTGGAGAAGCACATATTTGTCGCTCAGGTTTGCAGCAAGACCTGCAGGCCACTGCAATGGAATAGCAGGTGGATCTGTGTTCATGGCAAGGTCAGATGAGTGCTCCTTCAGCACGTCCCAAAGATCTGGTGGTAAGAGTACAGTTTCTGTTTTTCTGAATGTAAAAAGAGAAATTGGTTTGAAGCACCTTCTCCCTCATCAGTGCAGTGGTGGCTGTAAGAATTTTACAGGAGAAGCTGATTTTAAAAAGTTTCCTTTTAGATCTTAGAGATTAAAATCCAGACTTTGGGAAGATGGGTGTGTTTAAGTAAGAAACTGAAGACAGGTGTATCACTGATGAAGTAAGTTCTTTAAACTGCGTCAAGTTTTCCAGGTTTTTTTGGAAGCAGGCAGCAATACACAACTAATCCTGCTCAGAAATCCCTTTGTGACTATTCCAGATAGTTGTGTGCTTTAGCAGCTCTGTTGCATTCCCTTCTCAGGACCACCTTGGAATTCCTTCTACCGCTTTCATTTAACTCATACAGTTCTTAAAGCATACCCTAAACCCTTCGTGGCAACCAGGAAACTCCTGGTTAATGTACTCAGCCAATTCTTACCTTGCCTATATGGCTTAACATGTTGAATAGTGGTTTCTGCTGTTTTGGATTGCAGAAGAAACCTTTTTTGGCCCTAAATCCCTCCCCCACAGTGGAAGAGATTAATGCTTTTAATCTAATGAACTTTTTCAACCTACTAGCTTGCAGTTTTAATATGTTGTATATACAACAGTAGTTCGGGGGGGGGTTAAAATGTAAACTAATAAGGCAGAAGACTGAACCAGTGTGCATTGATACTGCTTCTCAAGCTGAGGAAGGGTTTTAATCTTCCTAGTGCTGCAGTCTCCAAGTGGAAATGCTGGTTAGTGGGGTTGTTTGCCACTCCAATTTCCTCCTATTTCTGGGAATTTGTCTACACTGTTAAAAGAATTAGGTTAAAACCATTAGGATCAGTTTTACAGAATTCTTTTCTTTTGTACTTTTCTTTAGATTATCAGGAAAAAATAAGTGATTTTTGTGGAGCTAGTTTCATGCAGCTACCTCTTTCTTGGTGTGAGCATGCTGCATTTCAGAAGTAGATAGTCATGAACTCCATTTAACTCATTGTGGGAGCAACAGGTTTGGTCCTTAGACCATGCAGCTTTCTTAGCTTTGTTTTGTTTACTTATTTATGTACATTTTTTGAATCAGCATTTATTAGGACAGTATATCCTCTATAATGTAGTTGTCTAGAGATGTCTCTTGCTTGACTTTATGATGTGGAAGGAACTCGTTGTACAATTCTGCTGCCAAGTTCATCCAGTAGCCTGATAATCAAGGCATTTCACCAGGATGCTGAGACTCCAGCTCAAGTTCTTCCTCTTCTCTTCTCTGTGGGATTGGAATTTGTGGCACAAGGCCATTGTTCTCATTGCTTCGTCAGAATGGATTCATAAAGGCAAGCAGAGAAGTCATTAAAGCAAATGTCTCTCAGTTTATCTTGTTTTGCTCTGTAATTGGATTTTCACTCAGGGAAGCAAAGGGCCTATCCTTCTGTATTATGGATGTTTTGTAGAACCCAGTCTTCCTCTTACCCTGTAGTGATGGATAAAGCTGCTGCATGTTTTGTCATTACAGAGACTGCATCCTGAGTTACCTCTTAGCCTGGAAGAACTTGAAAAAGTTTTTGTTACATTGGATGCTGATGGCAATGGCTCACTTACCCCAAAGGAGTTCATCACAGGATTCAGTGAGTTTTGGAAAGCATGTCTCCTCTTTTGAGCTTTATTCATGTTCTGTACTCTCCACATCAGTAAAGAAGAATTTTGTCTTAACAGTACACTTAATAATGCACACAGGGAACCAGACTATCCCCTAGATACAATGAATGTATGTAGCAGAGGAAGAAGTAGTCAAATTATGTCAATAAATAGACAAAGGGCTCCAGGGTTCTTTCTCTCCTATGTAAAATGGCAAGCCATGACACAATATGAGAAAAATTATATAATCATCTGAATTACACCTGTTTTAAGCTGTTGAGTAGATCTATGTACAATTGATTGGAGGTTTCCCTTGGTGGGGCTGGGAGGGAAAGTTTTGTGTGTTATTTCGTATCAGGCAATAAGACATGAAAGATAATTAAAATTATCTCTAAGACTGATGTGAGACAATGCTAGGAGTGTGTTAAAACCACAGTCCTTAGAGCTGTGGGAATGCTTTCTACAATGAATTAGTTCCTCAAGTGATGTTAATTTATTTCAAAACAAAACAGGATGAGGCAATTATTATTACTGTAAGATGTGATCTGATAAATTCTTTGTAACTGCCTGTTTTGCAACAGCACTCTTACTGTCATGTTCTCTGTGTTTGTCACAGGGTGGTTTGTCCCTAGCTGTGACATTCCAGATAAGATGACAGTGTTAGACTGTCCTTGGTTGTTTACACAGAGTCAGTTTTGTACTTAATTTTAGCTTTGCTGACTGAAGTTTAAGCATTTTCTCTAGAAAACTGAATCTCATCTATGCATGAATTGTAACAGTAAATCTCAATTTAATTACTATGTATAAGTCCAGCAAACAGGACCTTCATTTTTGTTTGCAAATCATCAGTCATTTGAAATCCTAATTCTCTCATGTCCCACCTCTCCCATTGTGGAGGTAGATCAAGTATCTTCATAGAGTATACTCTAATCTGAAAATTGACACTATTTAAAAATGAAATAATGTATTGCTGCTTTGCTTTTCATAAGTTAAAGTTAAGTTAAATTAAGATTACTTTCATAAGCAGTCCCTGCATAACCAAAACTCTTTATTAAGAGGGGTTGTAAGTGGCTGCCATCTCAAACAGCTCCAGATCCTGGGGATTCCTCCTGCTCAAAGGTGGATGTGGCCACTGCTTTCCTGTTCGCATGTTCAGCTGGTTGTAAAGTTAAACATGTACCCCAAAGACACCCACACAGGCACACGAGGGACATGGACCACATCCCATAAAAGATAAGGATAGGCAGTGTAAAGTGTGCTACATTTTAACCTGCTACACAGCACTGACAGGTGTTTTCCAGACCAGGTTGTCCTACATTTGGCTAGGTGATAATGTTGGCGTTTCTGATAGAAGCAGAAGCTGTAGTAGGTAAAAGCTGCCTTAGAAAGCTAGAGAATGGAGAAGACAGAGTAGTGTCGGGATAAAGGTCATACTGCACCAATTACTATGGGAGAGTCCTACTCATATTTCTAAATGGTGGCAAATCTGAAATTTACTGTAACCTCTCTTTGCAACAGACTGTTCTGTTGCCAACATGCTCTTCTGGGTGCTATGAGAAAGAATGCAAGATGGAGTTAATAAAAATATAAAACCATACCAGTATTTCTCTTTCCTTGGGTCTATAGTAATTTCTGTACTGGAATTTAGAATATAACAAAAAATCCTCTGCATAAAATCACAATATTCCACCCCCCTGCAATTTCACTGTGGCAGTTTCACTTCTGTATCCTCACCATACAACTACTGTTAATAAAATACAGCTTTCTGTATGCAATTTATATAGGAATTGAATGTGTGTCTTTGGTCATGCACTAAAAAGAATGTTAAATTTTATATAATGTACATTTTATCAGTACTGGTGCTATGGTTATTTTAGATTCCTAATGCCTATTTAAACCCATCAAGAAAGAAAACCACAAAATTTATGAAGAGTTGTTACTGCAATTTCTGTCCTTTTATTTTTTGCATGGAGATACGAATTTTTTTATTATGTTTGTGAATTTTGAGGTGGATGATTTACTGAAGGTTAGGCATTAAACTGGGCACAGAGTCAGCCATAGAACTCAGTGATCCTCTTGCCATGTCTCATCCTTTTGTTGTTTATTTACTGTAAAATTTGAGCTTTAGTATGTTTAGTATGACATTGCTTTTTATAGTAAGTTCTGAATATGCTAATGTGTGCAATTTCTAATTCTTAGGCCAATTTCTTTTGGAGCAGATTGCTTTGAAAAATGACATGGTGCCACCATCAGAAGGTGAAACAGCTGGCCCAGTTAGATGCGAGGAGACCATGAGTGGTGATGAGGATGAAGAATTCCAGTTCTCGAATCTGATGGATCGGCTTGGAGCTAAAAAGGTTTTGGATGAGTGAGTCCTCACAGCAATAGTAGTCAGTTGTGTGACCTTTTATGGTTCACCTCTGGGTTTGATTTTAATGGAATCCAAGATGAATGGCGAGAACGAAAGGTGCTCGAAACCACAGAGAAAAAAACCTTATAAAACCTAATTTTCTTATTGTCAGGATAAAATGCCACTCAACCAAAATTTTCAAGAGCAAAACTGTTATACTCCAGGCACATGAAACATGTTTTTCTGCCATGGGAAAGCTCCACCACTTGATGTGCCATGGCATTTGAACATAGATAATTACAAGCATGTAATCCCCAGATGCCACTGATTTTCAATCAAGGCATGATGACTGCTATTTTTGGCAAGGGATGTTTTTAAAGTGCACCGTAAGTAGTGAGGTTTTCTCCACTTTTTCTGCTTTTTCTCCCCTTCATGCATAATTGCATGTTGTGATTGCTCTGGTAACACTATGTCTTCCAAGGCCAGGGTGGCTCATTCTGAAACATGGAACATAAAACCTGCTCAAATAGCTTCTTGTGTGTTGGCCTGGCATTCATTTGTCAATCACAATGAATATTGCAGAACAAAAAAAAGCATTGGGCAAAAATGGGAGAAAATCTGGACAGGTGGTACAAATATTTAAGAAATACATCAGCGATTCTTAATGTGGAATAAAAGTGCTCATCAGTCCTTCTCTTCCCCCGACTGCCTGTTCCAGGAAACAGTTCATTGTCAGTCATCCTGAAAGGCTTTCATTATGAAGAGATATTTATCACCCACTTCTTCTGTCCTTATCCTTATTTTGTCCTTTAAATATAGCACTCTTTGCTGGCTAGGTTCAGGCTTGCAATGCACATGGAAGAGAATGAGTCAGGAAGAGACAAAGTGGTTCAGGAGAATTCTGGCAAAGTATTAGAAACCTGTTATCATTCACAATAGAGCATCTCTTTCCCAATGTCTGCTGAATAGATTTGGAAAGACAACATTATCTTGGTAAATCTTTAAATCAAAATTTCAAGACGTTTTGTTCTGATTTTTGTAGCAGACTCACCATGGAATAAAAACGTGTTGAAAATGAAAGAATACAGTACAAATGCAATTTGTCAACATAACTTAGGAATCTGAATCTCATTCATTTCTTATGAGGAAGGCATTTTGATTAGCTTTCCCACTGCCCCCTCCCCTCTAGATTTGTGGGAACTTCTTTGCTTCTAATAGAAGTGATGGCAGGGCACGTTGTATCTCATCTGTCTTTCTCACCCATTCCTGTTTAGGTGAAGTGTTGGGCAAGGCACCCAGTAAACAAGCAGTTCCCGTGCTATTCTGCAGTCAGGAATGACCAGATGTTACAATGCATTTTTTTGAATAAATTCAATCTCCATCATTTCCCACCCTCTCCTCCTTTTCAAATTTGGCACAGTTTAAGTTGGTTTTAATAAGTTTTGTGTTCTGACTAGTGATGCCCTGAAGCCTCCATCTACTAAAGGTGCTAAGAACATTTACTGCAGCCTGGGAAATATTATTTCTTAATGAATCCTTTATGATCTCTTCTTTCAGTGAGAGTGATGTGAAGCAACTTTGGTTGCAGCTAAGAAAAGAAGAACCTCATTTGCTTTCCAATTTTGAAGAGTTCCTGGTCAGAATTTTTTCCCAGCTCCAAGAAGCAGATAATGAGAAGAATGAGTTGGAGTGTGCTCTAAAAAAGTTGGTATTTCTCTTTGTTAGACTTCTTGTTTAGTTTTACAGCTATTTTACCTACTATTTGGACTTTTGAAATCAACAAGGTGTTTCAGTGGAGAACTGAGGACAAGCCTTCCCATAAAGTAAAATTTTATCAGGCATTAAGAGTACTGGTAAAACTATTCATATGGCAGAACTGAATGAAATTAGCTTTTCTTTTCCAGTTAAGATTTTATTGACTGAAATTCTTTTGCAGATGTCTGTTATTGCATTGAAGTTTTAAGACAATATTGAGTGATTCCAATCTAGTTAATCAGTTTGATTCCAGAGGAAAGTCATATTTGACAGTAAATCTGATAAATTGTCTGCGTGCTTTGCAAGCATTGCGTGCAGAAAAGCTATAAACCTGGATTAACTGGCCAGAGACATAAGAGGTTTAAGATGTTAGAGCAGCACAAAGCACTGATATTAGTGAAAGTGTAAGCTAACAAATATATATATATATAAAGCAAACCTATGGAATAGCGTATATGTTTTATATATAAGACATATAAAATGTATATATAAACAAATGCATAAAATGCATATACAAAAAATATATGTAAGGACTAAAGTTGATAGATCATTCTTTTATATGGAGCTATCTAGAGGGAAAAAAGTTGTGATGCTAAATCTAAACAGAATGCAAAATTACGGGCATAGTTGAAGTTCCACTGTATTTTTATTTTAAAGTGTCACTTCTGAATTTCAGATTCTTACAGACTGAGTAATAAAGGCAAATATATTGTTGAACATTTACTTCATTTGTTCAGCACTCTCCTGACTATTCTGAGGATATAACAAGGCTTATGGAGAAGGAAAAAACCTAAATATATATGGTCATTAAAGACAATTGGTTTATATTCGTAGTAGCATTTTCATCTAAGTCTCTGTGTGTGGTTTTAGCCTTCAGACAGCTGGAAACAGCATACAGTGAGTTTTGCTGTCTGTTTAGACTAGAGAGGATTAACTACCGTGTGTGGTGAGAGGTTTGTTCTGTGTTTTTTTGAGGGGGTTTTTGTGAGTGTTTTTTTTGGGAACTGAATGAATAAATGTGTCTGTTTAATAACTCTGATCAATGCAGAGTACATAGAGTACATTAGCATTATCTTTTCTAGCTGATGTGAAATCTCTACCTTGAAAACACATTGGATTTTTATGCCTTTGTAGTAAAAACATGTTGTAGCTAATTTCTTCTTTTTGTTGCTCCTGATAACACCACTGATTTCTGCACGTAGATTGTTGTTTTGTTTGTAGTTGATTGCAGGAAGGAAACAGAGTAGTAATGTTGTCTTTGGTAACGGTGGGGATGAATAACCTGTTTTCTTTTAAACTATGTACGAATAACAGCAAAGATCAAGACAGCACCATATAGGGGAGAAGATTAATTTTTTGTAATACCCACATACTTATTAGCACTAAGGTGCATGTATCTGCTTAGACTGGCCAGGATTTACTGTGGGATCACAGAAGATAAGGAACGCTGGGTTTTGAGGTCTTGTAATATCTCCTGGCTTGTTGTTGATTGGTGACAATAATACCCTTTGGAAATAGAATATGAATTTGTTCTTTCATCTTTCCTTCCTGACTCACCTCCGTGAGTCATTAGGCAATAAGGCAGTCTACTCTCAGCCTTTTGTCTCCTTTCCTGGGTGTAGGCTGTGCTTTTGTCTTAAATTGTTCCTTTTTCTTCTATTCTGGATGCTCTGAGAAGCTTCATGTGTGTGTGCAGGGATCTTTATGCCATAAAAATCTATGCTCTTAACCCATGATGTTCTTTTCTACCTGTTTTCTGTCTTTTCTTCTGGAGCTTTCACACATGCATATTTTCATTCATGAGCCTGAGTCCTGTGGTCTAAGAGATCCAGGAGTTTCCTCCTGTTCTGGTTCAATAGATCAGGTAGGCTGCTGTTGTTCCTGTTTGTATGTTCAGCCTCACTACTGCCTGGACCTATATTCTCAATACACAAACATGCAAATACAGCACGCACGAGGGACTGTGTAGGTTAATACTGCTGTAACTATCTAGAGAGAAAAAACCTGTGATTTTAAATCTAAACACAATGCAATTTTGTGGGTACAATATTTATTTGCCAGGGTAAGTTAGTTCTCCTTGATTTTTGGTACTTGTGTTTCATTTTAAGGATGAATTTAAAATTAGATGGCTTCTTAAATTTAGCACTAGTGTTTTTTTAAATAACAGGGTGGTGTATTGAGCACGCAAGAAAAGCAGAGGTGAATGTTAGGAGAAGAAAATAAAATCAAGCCGATGTGATGGGCAATTACAATTGCAGAGAAAGCCCATGGGGGCATTGCAGAGAGCTTCTTGAAATCAGCCAGAAGAGCCCAGTAAACTGCTGGGCATTACCAGGGAAGGTACTGAGCATGTGGCAAAGCACGTTTTTGGCACCACATGGAATCTTAGTGCACCCATGTCCTGAGTGCACTGTGGGAAGTTCTGGTCTCTGCAACACAGGGAGAATGTAGTGGGATGAGGAAAAGTGCAGAGAATGGCAACTCAGTGGTTAAAGGAATAGAACAGCTATTCTGAGAGAGCTGTTTTTAGAAGGTCGTATCTCTTGAATGAGGAGGCAAAGGCTGGAGTGGGATATGACAGACCTTGTTATTCTTCAAATCCCTGGCAGTAGAACCAAGGGGCTTTTAATAAGACTGGTAGGAAGTAAGCCTAAAAGAGATGAGAAAGACCTTTTTCTTCTAATAGGAGATAAAATCTTCAACTGCCATTAGCTCTGTCTGCTGCTGTGCTTCGCATTTGAAGGACAAACCTAATAAAAATGTAGAGTGTGTTTCAAACAACAGAGTTCTAAACAGCCAAGATAAACAAAAGGGTATAAAGGAGAAGGGAAGGATGAGCTGACTTCTCATTGGGCTTAGCATGAGACACTGTCAGAATCCATCTTCATGGAAGAGGAGAGGAATCAGCACCTCAGGAGATTAGTTCACACTGTGCACAAATCACTGTATTTTTTTAAGGAGAAAGAACCATTACGACAAACTGCATGAACAGCAGTTGTGAAATCAAAACAGTTCACATTGCAACTTCATGAATGGGCAAAAATTAAACCCTTCTGAGTGTGTTGATCCTGAACTTACCTGAACTTAGTGAGTTTATGTTACATTTCATCTGCTTTCTTCTCCATCTGTTTATTCTGCAGCATTACTGAAAAGAGAGATTACATTATCAAATATTGCTGAAATTATAAAATTATGTGTTAAGTAAGACTTGAAGGGGTAATCCAAGGGAATAGAACTTTTAGTCAAAACATGTTGCCTTTTTCATGTAACAGTGATATATCCTTATGAATTCAGTTTTTTCCTCCTGAATATATGTGGGGAATATTTGCCAGCTAATGTATTGGATTATTTTTCCTGCTGCTTGTTAGTTATTTTACTGAAAATTGTTACACTTTTGATTACAAGGGGATATTATTTTCCCCTTCTGTTTAATTTGACCATGAGATAAGAATGGAAATCTATGAATTAAATGCTTGGAGAGTATTCAGCCTACAGAAATGGCATGTGCTTATGTGCCAGACCAACTAAAAAGATTCCTACATCCAGCAGTACCTCCTGGGTGTAGTCTTCATGGTGCTGCCATATCCTTTGCTCCCAAACACAGAAGAGGAAAGAAATACCTAAATCAGCAGGCTAAAACACAGGACTAAAGATATTCTCCCTGTCACACAGAAGCCAAGAAAATCTTTATGATTCCCATGGAAACACTGACAGCTGTGCAATATGTTCTGCCTCTGCAGAGTTACAGGGCTTTTCAGCAGTCAGTCTAGCGCTGGTCAAAGTGGTATTATACTGCATGAATACAGCAGGTGTATGATCTTAGCATCTCTGCCATGCCTTTCTAAGTAGTTGTTATTTCTCCATGAATTTGTGTGATTTGATTGCATCGATGAATGCTAATTCCTTATGAAGCATTTTCTTAGTTTCAAGAAAATAAAATTTGAGATCAGAACATGAACCACTTTTACAGTATAAGGGGAGCAAGGCAAAAAAGGGCTTCTGGATTTTCTGACGCTCTCTATTGCAAGTGTTGCAGTCACATGGCAGAGGCCCTTTTGGGGCCTGGTTTTCTCACCTAGTCAGAGTTTACAAAAGTCTAAGTGACAGCCATAGTTTTCCTCAAATTCTTGTAGTTTAACAGTTGATTATTGCTTCTGTAGATCCTGGGAAAATGTCTTACATTTTTTATCTGTGACTGAAAAGGGAAGCTGGCAGTGTCAAGTGTTCTGCTGTTGAAAGGGGGAAAGATAGACTTGTTTCTGGTTTTACTCACGCTTCTTAGATTAGGTAAAGTTTTTGAATTTTCTTTAAAATTGCGTTTGTTTTAAATGAGAAGAGAACCAGGCCTTCAATAAGGCAAAACCACAGAACATATAGAGCATTAGGTTAAAAAAAAAAAAAAAAAGTAGATACAAAATAAATGTTGGTGGTTTTTTCTACTGGATGTTCCATGTCTAGCTCTTGCTGATGTGAATGCCCTTGAAGATTCTGTACTTTATTTGAACAGATGCATTATGCAGATTGCTCAAGGAACAGCTATGGCACGAAGTATATGGGGGAATATACAGTACTGGCATAGAAAGGTCCTAACAATCTCAATTAAAATTTTTTCTAGGATGTCCCCTGAGTTTGATACAAAGAGATTTTTGCATTTCAGTTTCTGCATTAATAAGAATAGAATAAAGTAGTAGCGGAACAAAGTAGATCTCTTGTTCCCTGTCAACAGTTAAATTTTTTCTGCCCAAGTGAAACCATTTGCTCTTCGTGTATCAAGCTGCAGTGATATTAATTGCAATATTCTACTGGAAAAAAGTGAACTTTGGAGGTTCTTTTTTTTTTTTCCTACAGTCATATACACTTGGGCACAACGTATTTATTTCTGTTCCTCATCTGGGCTTTTCAAATTTGTTTCAGCAAAGCTGTCAGAGAGGCAGTAAGGCTGCTTTCATGAAGGTCTTTCAAGAGTTCCATTCTAGCTAATGTGTCTTAGATGGAAGTACCTCATTCAGTACCCTTGAATGGGGAACAGTGCAGTCCAAGAGTAAAAAAAAAGGAAGTTACAGTGAAAATAGTTTTAACTGTCAAATTTAGGCTCTGAGATCTTGGTATTGTCAAGATATTAGTAAACTTTCTTCCTTATACCTAAGATCTAGTAGTCATTAAAATTGCATGATGAACAGCTGCTTTATATGGAAACATCAGCTTTATATTAGCTTTTGAGTTGTTGAAGCTTTACTTCCATGAGAAAAAAAAAAATTAATCTGCGAGCTTTGCTGCACAAAAATTTCTATTTCCTTGACACCTTGAACATACGTTTGGAGTCTTGTGTTATGGCAGAGATGTGGAGCTTAGCTGGTAATGTGAGCCATCTCTTGAAGTAATGCTACAAAGACCCACTCAGTGTTTTCTTATCTCTTATTAGGAAAATTGCTGCTTATGATGAAGAAATTCAACATCTCTATGAGGAAATGGAACAGCAAATCAAAAAGGAGAAAGAGCAGTTTCTCTTGAAAGTGAGTGTCTCTTTGTTATGGTGGCCATGGATTCTGCTCCCCCTTTCAGTGGTTTTAAACTCATTCTGGGTGTGAAATTAAAGCCCACAAAATGTGTTTCATAACTGAGGAAGAAAAAACACCTTTCACCTCACAGCTGCTTTTCTACTGCAGCTTCAAACTTTTAGTCTCTGAAGCTTCAAACTGAGTGAATAAAGTTGGATGAAGGAGCACTGATGTCCTGTGCTCAGTGGCTGGCATTCAGCAGCAGCGACTGGCATTCTTTTGAAAGTCAGTTTACTACAAACATTGTATTACTGATGCTACTCTAGGTCCAACCTCTGGTCTCAATTAGGAAGTGCAGTCTGTGAGGTTGTTCAGAGCAGCACCAATCCTGCTGACTTCTACAGTCTCTGCTTTTTGGGAGGGGATAACAATAAGAGATGACTCAAGTGATGGTAATTTGCAAAACAACCACAGGTTATTTGCAAAATATACACGGGTCAGATTATTTTGTCACACCCATGGTGCTTCCAGAACACCTGAAAATGAATTCCGTTTCCTTGGGAAGTCTTTAAATCTCCTCTACTGTGTTCATAGTCTTTTCTTTGGATTCTTCTGTCGTGCTTTTTCTTGTATAACAAGGAAACTAACAAGAACTTCCAGCATGCTCTAGGAAAGAGTAATCTTAAAACCATGTAGGTGGGATGCCTTACTTCCTAGCTAGATCAGGATTCTCAGGAATTTGGCCAATTACGTTTTGAGTATTAAAATATTGGAGGTTTCACAGCTGCTCTGGGTGGCCTGGGAGAGTCAGTCATCTACTGAGCTACTGGCTCATCCCTTTTTGTTTTCTTGGCATCAGTCATATAAATGACACAAACACAGGGTTTCAGCAGTACATGATAGAAATAGTTGCCAAAATAGTGGTTATTGTCTCCACTCTCAATCAAATATATATAAGTATATCTATACAATATAATCAAATATATCTAAAGCTTCCTTTCGTGATGCAAATACATGAAGTATTTTTTGTTTCCTGCCAACCAAAAAAAAGGTGCCTTTATCAGCTGTCTAAGGAATCATTCTTTTCACTTGCCTTACAGGGTAGTGAACCTGACTCAAATTTTCAAGTTTTTTTCCATTCCAAGCTGAGAGCAGTTTTTAGTGGTGGATGAGATGAAGCCTTTAAATAAAAGTTTGTATATCAGCTGAAGGATAAAAAGTATTTTCAACTTTGCCTGACAGCAGTTTTGTGGAAAAAATAGTTTATGTGCTCTTAATAGCCCACAGCTGAAGTGGTTCTGAAAACCCCCAAACAACAAAGACTTTTCCATAAGCAGTGATTGTTGGATCTCCTAATTAGTTGTATATTTGAGGTTAAGCCATTTCTTTCAGGCTTTTTCATGAAAGCTTCCCACTCAAGCTATTTACAGTTTAGTCAGCAGCCACACTAAGGGCTGCCAGACACTCAAGAAGTATTGTTTCTTTGCATGACTAATTTGGGATCTGGGGAGATCTGACTGTTAAATTCTTTCTCTAATGCAAAGTCTTACAAAGACTTTACAGCCTGGAGAGATGCATTGATGCCATATAAAGGGGAAATTATTGTGGCTTGAATGAAGAGCAGCTCTTGAAGAATACATTTAAAGAAATTGGTAAGATGCAAATAAGTACAAATTGTAGCTATTTACAGTACTTAATACCCTGCTGACTGAATGTTACACAAAAGGGGCAGTTAGTCTGTTTTTTCATTTGGATATATATTCTTCCCCAGAAAGAGCCAGTTATCATGCATTTGATTACCCCATTATGGGTACTGCTTAAGGGAAAACACATGTAAGAACCACTGCTGTTTTGATGGAATTTTTGTTTTTGTTTAGAGGCATTTTCCTGGGGACCTTAGAGAGTAGAAGCCTGTTTTTGGAGGAACAGGACAGATTCTCAGCTGACACAAACTAGTGGAACCTGATTTTACTCAGGAGAGGTCTGACAATTTTTCTCAGCTGAGGAGTGTCAGAAGGAGTAATCCCAAATATGACTGGGAGTTCCCAGTGATTGCAGGATACTTACAAAGTGGACAGGTTAATATAATTGCTAAGTGAAAGGCAGAGCTTGAAACCCCAGTTGCTTGTTTATACCGGTGGAACATCTGCGAAAAATTGTTGTTAGTGATGGATTTTAAGCGTGGCAGTTGTTGTTTCTTTCACATCAACCTGAGTTGCTGTGGCTGGAAATGAGAGGATACCTTCTGGCTGTATTGATTTAGGTTGGCTAAGCTCCTCAGCCTCCTGCCTGAGGCATCTGCCTCCCCTTTCTAGACTTGATACCTACTCATACGCAATCAGCACGTTCTGTAGAAACCACAGTCATTGAAGCTGCTGGACTACACCAGTTTACAGATTCATGGGTGATACCATCCCTCAACTGAGTACTACCTGTGTCTTGTTATATTCACTGTGGAAAACTTCATCCCTGATTTGTTATTTCTCCTTCTGCTGATGCAGTTATGCTGTTCTGTTAATCCATTTCCTCTCTGAATTTTGCAGGACACAGAGAGGTTTCAGTCCTACAGTCAAGAGCTGGAGTGCAAGCTGCTGTCAAAAGAACAAGAACTGGAACAGCTGGTTCAGAAGCAGAAAAGGGTACTAACTGATACTCTTCAGAGTTGAAAAATAGATAGCTCTTATTTGTTCACATGATTTTCAATAGGTACTATTTTAGATCCCAAAACTGTAAGTAGGTGTGATGTTGTTCTGCCAAATTGTGACCCTCTGTTTTTGTGTCATGTGCTTAGGAAAAATGTTAACCTCTATTTCTAAAGTAATTTTCATTTTATGTGGTAAAATGGAAAATAACATAATGCTTTGGATATTCTCCCCAGGTACTAGGGTAATTTTTATGAAAACATAGCAGAATTCCACTACCTTCAATGTTCTAGGAACTGGCTTAACACCCAGACAGCTTAAGAGCAGAGAACAATGATTTGGCTCTTCTAGTGCCCACCTTTGCTCAAAGCCTGTACCAGCCACTCATTTACTTGTTTTGGACGATTCAGCACTATGAACTTGAAATGCTCCCTCCTGAACAACTTGCTCCTGATATATCTCTGTGATAGCAGTTTTATAGCAGTGGATGTTTCCCTTGCATTGGTAACAGCTTGTCAAGTTCCCATATTAAAACCTGATGTGTTTTACTTCTTAAAAAGCATGGCCTGCTTGGGGGAGCAGAGAACTTGCTGTAAAGCGGCTCCCAGGTCATTGCAGGAAAGACTAGCAATAGGGAAAGGAGGTAGCACTGGAATTTAAAGGACAGAAATGGAATGCTATAAATGCAATTCCCTCTGTAGAATATGAATATGTGGAAAAAAGAAGAAACTTTTTCACAATGAGAACCATCAGCTGTTGCAATAAACTTCCTGGGGAAGTGGTGGATGCCCCAACATCGGACACTAAAGATTTAGCTGGGCAGGATGCTGGGTCATCTGGTCTAAACTGTGTTTTTGCCAAGAAAGGTTGGAACAGATGGACCTTGAGGTCCCCTTCCAACCTGGTACTCTGTGATTCTGTGAAGTTTAGCTGATGAGGATACAGGACTAAACTAAAAGTCCATTCCATAATTGAAATCAACTGCCTGGTGTTAATTACCCTTGTTCAGTACCACTGTGAATCAGAATATATGTGGTTTTATGCAGGCTCTTTACCACATTGCAGCACTAGAGTGATATAATCTGTACTTTGAAGATATCTGTGGGGGCACACAGATCAGGCATTTTTAGTCTGAAACTAACTGCAAAAGTATAAGAAATTACTTGTTATCATTTTGTAATGATTATATTTTAGTCTACTTTTTTTGTTTGTTTTTGCTTTAAAGCTCTGTTTAAAACTTAGTTATCAACCAGTAATTCTGTAAAACCTTCTTCTTGTGTTTTTTTCAAGAACGTGTTTGCTAAATTCGGTATAAAACCCACAGAAACTATTCAAAGGCTTTCCCTCAATTTTAAGCCTGGTATAATTAATCAATATAGGCAACAATACCAGGAAGTCTTACCTTACAATTGTTGTCTACATTGCCATTGTCTACTATTGCCTATCTTGGAGAACATAAATCAATGTCTGTGCTATTTTTGTTAGTATTATTTTTTTATCTGATTTTATGTTTTCCATTTCTATTTTCTACATTGCTTATTATTAATAGTATTACTGTGTTTTTTATTTTATTTGTAATTTCTAGCATTTGTCATTTCCCCTCTCCATTATGAATTTACATGAATCACAAGGGTGCTTTTGAAAGATAGGATCTCCATACACCATAAAGATTGAACTCTCCCATTTTAGTTTTATGGAAAGGAAGCTGTGTTGGGCTAATGGAATTCACTATTTCTAATGGTGGGATGAGTGACATAATTTCATTCAGATGATTGATGACAACTGAAACTTTTGTCATTCACCTAACTGAT
The DNA here is from genome assembly GCF_017639235.1 of Corvus kubaryi. Classification (NCBI taxonomy): domain Eukaryota; kingdom Metazoa; phylum Chordata; class Aves; order Passeriformes; family Corvidae; genus Corvus; species Corvus kubaryi. The sequence continues at coordinate 8,383,833 of NW_024581077.1, forward strand.
TGGCTATTGCTAATCTGATATGCAGTATTTGATGGTTTTTCTTTCTGGTATAGCAACCTAGCCTATTTATTTGAGTGTTTTACTCAGTGTAGTTAGAGGCACTGTTTTCTACATATATTTTTCTAATTTCTAATGATCATCTCTGAACGTGACTCTCATCTTTACTCAGATCTGTTTTTGTAATGCCATGGCCCCACTCATTTTCTGATATTGCTTTTCATTCACTGAGATATCTGTGTGTGGTGTCTCATGTTTGTCTTACCCAGAGATCTCTTTCACTTTTGCCTCCTCCTCTGGTATGGAAATATACTTTAATAATTAAATCTCTTCTTGCAGACAGTAAGGTAGCTTGATTTAATTACAACTTCTATGCTTGATTGTATGAGAGAACCTCTTGAGAGGCACACAAATGCTTTTTTCCAAACTTCATTAATAAGTCTTTTTTGAAAATATAAAGTACAATGTTATTATTTCTGTGTTGGAAATTATTAACAAAAATGTGAAAGGGAGCTTTTAAACCAGATGAGCTCAGCGTTGTTTTGCTGACACAGCCAGAGGGATTCTTCCTTATGAGGGTTGTCTGGCTGGCATGACTGAAATGTGGGTCTGATTCCATGTTGACTGGCCAAGATTCCATTGTTTAGGCCCTTTTGCTGGCTGCCATGGTCTCGAATTGTCAGCTTGCTCTGTATAATGCTCTGCATTAGATAATGCACGAGGTTTTCCCTTGTTCCTCAAGGGATGTGAGATGGAATGTCTCAGGAGGAGGCGCTGGGGACAGAGGATATCCAGCATAACTTCTAGGGCACAGACTCCTATGTGAGGGGAAGAAAGTAGGTGTGGACCAGGTGAAATGCGGGGGAGTTACTGGACTTCTCACATAAAACGCTGCGTTCTGTACTGATGACAGCCACTGAAGAACATGATCTTGGGATTGGGAATGAGTTGCATAAGAACATGGATCAGTAGTACTCAAGTGCTTATAACTGCCTCATGGCACTGTGTAAATATTTCATCTTTCATGTGCAACTGAAATAAATAGGGAAAAAAAAATGATAAAAACTACAGAAAGCATGCTGAGCTAAGAACAAGGGGTTGCATGGAGAGTGCTCAATGTGTGTGGTTCTCAGTAACAGCTCATTTGCATTGAATAATCCCAGTTATTTACTTAACTTAAACTTGGTTTCCTCTCATTTTTGTCAAAAAAAAAGAATATGTACCATCAGTTACTGTGTCTGTGCTTGACCTGTGGTAATGGTTTAAATCTCTCTGCTACTTAGATTTTTTTAAACATGTCTATGGACCATGAGTCTTTTTCCCATCAGTTTCCATCTACCAGATGAGCATAGGAGCCAATATTCAGCTCCAATAAGCAGCCAGAAGCTATAGGATCTATGCCATTCTAATACCAGCTGAGCATTCACCTAATGAGCTATTTCTGTGTATTGGGAGTTTTTTAAATGAATGCTTTAAAGGTGGTGTTTGGCATTTCTCAAAGGATTGTATGGGTACAGCAGAAGAAGGGAGATCTGAATTGCTGGGAAACAACCCTTTCTTCTCTCGTTATGTTCTGGGATTTAGATGTTATGTTACAGTTTTTCTGACAAGAGTGAGCTCCAGGATTTATAGCAAGTACTTCTAACATCAGTATAGATGATTCTGGGAGCTGGTGTTGGCTACTGTTGCAGTTACATTTCCTGAACAGTCTCTGTGTAAGCTTTCGGATGGCCATACTATTCTGTAAGTGGGATTTCTGTATGCAGCTTGTTGCTCCTAAGATTTTTGAAAGTTCATCTATGAGTGGTCACTTTTTGCTTCTCCCAAAGCCACTCCTCTGGATAAGTCTTGTCTTCAGTACCTGAAGCATCTGGTCTTTTACTTAGAATGGAGAACTTCATTCTGTCAAGGAGTGGAAGCAATATTCAGGAACTGATGTAATCTATCCACATAAACCAACCTTGTTCAGCAGTAATCTGATGCCCAGCCAGTGTTCCATGTGAAGTGTGAGCCTGCTGAGGCTGCAGTTCAGCAAAGACACTAAGCTGCTGCTGCTGCTGCTGCTGAGATTAAGTGCTCCCACTCCACACTTGTTCCTGACTTCTCACAATCCTGGCTAGAAAGTATTTTCTGCTTTTGTTTTTAACCTGGGCCTTGTTCAAAACCAAGACTAGAACAATAGCAGTGTTCTAGGGTAGGAACTGACTGGAAGAGCTGGGTGAAGACAGGTTTTGGTTGGGTGAGCTCTGCTTGTTCTGATGGGCAAAATGAGAGTTCTAACATTATGTCTCAGATCCAGAAGATTGAAATGGTATAACTATAATTCTCCTAGGATTATATAATATATATATCTATTCATTAAAATGAATACAGAAAAAAGAAGTAAAAAATAAAGCTTTTATATTTTAAGGTCATCAATGCCTTTCCTAATGTGAAGTTTTGCTCTGTTTAAATTTGCTCAGTTGGCCAGGGAGAAGCAGATAGAACTTTTTTATGTACCAGAAACCACTAACATCTGCTGTTACCTGTTTCACAGGGAAGGTGTATCTTTCCTTTGATGTTCTTTGGAGAGTGAATATAAAACTGGATAAAAAGGCTCTAATTCACACTTCTTGGCAGGTCTGTCTGAGGTGGCAAAAAGGTTACTGCTTGTTCATATTACTGGGGATGGAAAGGTTTATCAGCTATCAGATTTAAATCTAACAGTTTTTAGGTAGAACTCTGAATCACTCTGTGTAGGCCTGATCTTTGTGGAAAATAGTCTAAAATAGCAGTTGTGAATATCAACTTAATGCTGCTAATCTGCTCAGTAGCACCTTTTTTATGGTTTGTACTGGTGTGTTTTTGAACTGGATAAAATTCAGTCATAGAGTAGTATGGCTTTGTTTTTGTGTAACATAATTATGTCTGTACAAAGAACAGTGGAAGAGCACCATATGTGTTTTAATAATTTTTTGGCTTTGATAGAAATAGCTCCCTACTCAGCTAACCTCTAAGACCCAAATTGAAAGCCTCAAAACCAAGATGCCTCAGTTAGTTTTAATGCTTTCTGTTCTCTTTTCTTCCACCCCAGTTAGAGCATCAGTGTACAGAACTCCTCAGTGGCAAAGAAGAAACCAAAGTAGAGAACACCAAGCTGAAGCTGACTAACCAGGAGCTGCTGAGAGACCTGGAGAGAACATCCCATGAACTAAGCCTGGCTCAACAACAGCTACAGGTGCTTCAGGAGGAGGCGTCAAGGCTCAGTGAGGAGAAGGAAATGTAAGTCTCCAGGTGCAGCAGTTGTGGGGCACTTGCTTAGCATGCCTGTGAGCCTCCCCAGGGTATTCAGTGCTGTGATTTAAGCTGGTGTCATAAGCAGAAACCATCTGCAAAGCCAAGTGCAGTTCTAGCTGCTTTCCCTCAGGTAATTCAGCGTGTTTTCTGTAGCATATCTGGCTTCTATGGAATCTTTTGCTACGTGTTCAAATTGTCAGTGTTCTCCCTGCTGCCATTTGTTGAGGGTATTTGGAATTAAAAATCCATGTCATGTCTTAGTTTTGAAATACCAATGGAATTCCTTATGGAAATGCCTTACAGTTGTGGCACATGATGCTCCATCTTCCTCAAAGCTGAGTCTATCTGAAACTTGCTTCTCAGAATGCACTCTTGACTGTGAGATGCCTAGGATCTTCTTTTTTTCTTCATCAAAAGTAAGCCTAGTAAGGCCAGCAAGATAAGCTTATCACTATTCCCACAAGGCCTTATGGCAATTCAGAACCATAATTTTGGGGTTTCCAGTTCAAATGTTGTGGATTTCAGATTCTGACTCTGAATTACAAAAAAAAAAAAATTCAAAAAGAAATATTTACGGTTCGTATTTTGAGGGATAAAAATTACCTCTGACAGATCAAGCTACCTGTCTTGCTCCAGCCTTCTGCATAAAGCAGAAGAATCATTACCCTGGAGCTGTAATTGGCAGAAATGTTCATTGAAGTCCATTTTAAAAGAAATGCTCAGGGATCTGTAAAACCCTCTCCTTGCCAATGGATAGCACATGAATGACAGATGTACCTAGCCATTGCAGCTATGAACTACATAATTCAGAACTGTTGTTGTTTGACGTATTTCAGGATAGAGCAGAACATTAGTTCAAATGTCACATTCTTTTTCTCTTAAGCTTTGTGCCAAGCTCTACTTCGTTATTACTTGTTTAATTTTTCTTGAGGGTATGAATAATGAACTTTGTTGATAAATTAGTGTTAAAGAATGGCCACTGTGACTAGAATTTTTAGGTTTTCATGTTTGATGTGTGTTTTGGAAGTAGACAGTAGAAATATTCCTCCTCAAGGTGGTTTGTTTCCTCTTTGAGGCCTCTCTTTTCAGATCCAGAGCAAAGACTGGAATGATCTGATTTAAAAGCTACAGAGGAAATCTGTCCAGTGGTCGGACTGCTGAATAATACTACTGCATTTACAAAGCACTTTGGATTCAATAGTGGTTTATGGAATTAGAGCTCAGCCCTACTCAACTGCACCTGCAGTGTTGCTTTAAACATCTGTGTCAGTCTGGTAGGACCTGAGCTGTTGAAGCAGGTATAATGTTCAGACAGTGCACAGGAAGAACTTGAGGCTTCACTGAAAGGCAAAAAAAATCATTTAAGGCCGAACACCAAATTGTGTTAAATCAAAGTAAATGGTGTTAAAATGGCTTCATAAGTGTCATGAATTGGAAAGAAATTGTAGGGATTGTAGACATGTGTGAGCCTGACATATGGTTCCCAGCAGCAAGATAAGCTCTAATTTTGGATAAAATGTCACCTGTTTTTTAGTGGCCATGAGTGAGAAGTGTTTCAGCAGTGTATCTTTTCTGAATGCTCAAAGTGCCAGTATCAACATATATTAAGCTCTCTGGATGAAGAAATTAAAAAGCTGTATTTTTATAAAAAAGAACCTCTACTCCTTCCTCTGCTAACTCATACTGCCATGCTACTGTGGGCCTTATACTGAATAAACTGAATAAACTTCTTCTATTCCTGCAGAATAGAATCTACAGGTTTGAAGAAGCTGAGGTCTCAAATGTAGATACCCCTAGGGGGAAGCATTTTAGCAGTGTTCTTACCATGGTTAGAACAATTTTCTTTTATTTTTTTTTTATTGCAGGGAGGTGTACCGGGTGACAGAAACCTTACAGAGAGAGAAGTCAGGACTTTTGAAGCAGCTGGATTTTTTAAGGTAATGTAGATCTTCCATTCAAGAACTTCTTATACAATTCTAAAGAGGTCCATTAAAGGATGAAATTATGTTGGGAGATGTAGTGAGTGTAGGTGTCCAGGTGTTGACAGTGGAGTGCCACCAGGGCAGCCTCTGTGCCAGAGAGAAGCCAGGGCTGCCCTGTGGCAGTGGACACAGCACAGGGCACAGTGGAGCCCCACAGCCACGATGTGCTTCTGGGAAAGCCCCAGTAAGAAAGGGTGGAAAACAGCACAGCAGTTGTGAGAGAGGAGTGAGAAAAAACGTGTGAGAAAGCCCTTCAGACACCAAGATCAGTGAAGAAGGAGGGGTAGAAGGTGCTCCAGGCACCGCTGGAGCAGAGTCTCTTGTAGTCTGTGCAGAGTCCACACAAGAGCAGGCTCCTGGCAGGAGCTTGGTCCACGGAGAGGAGCCCATGCAGGGGCAGGTTTTCCAGCAGGAGCTGCGGCCCATGGGCAACCCATGCTGGAGCACTCCATTCCTGAAGGACTGTGCCCCATGGAAAGGATCTGTGCTGGAGTTTGTGAAGGACTGTAACCTGTGTGAGGGAAACCACACCGGAGCAAGAAAACAGTGTGAGGAGGAAGAAGCCACAGAGAGAAGCTGTTATGGACTGACCACAAACCCCACTATTCCCCACCCCCTTGTGCCACTCAGGATTGGTAAGGAGGTAGAAGAGCTGAGGGTGTAGGAGTGAAATTGAGCCTGAGAAGAAAGGGGATTGTGGAGAAGGTGATTTTAGTTTTGTCTCTGTTTCTCATAATCCTACAATTGAATCTGTTTTGTCTGTAATGGGTAGTTGGTAAGTAATCTTGTCTTTATCTTGGCCCACAAGCTTTTCCATGTTATTATCTTCCCTTGTTGTGTTGAGAAAGGAGAGTGAGAAAGTGGCTGGGTGTGCATCTGGCAGCCAGTCAAGGTCAACCTGCCACAGGATAATGACAAAAAAATAGTAAAAATGGTTACAAAAGACTTTTGTATGCTCTGTTCTTGCATAGAGTAGAAGGCAGCACACCTGAAAAATACACTTCATTTTGACAATTCAGTGTTGTAGGACAATGTCCTTTCCGAAAGTCAAATGTAAAATAGAAGAGCAGTGAACAGTTCTAAGCTGGTTCTGCAGTAGAAGCCTGGCTGCAGGAGCTTGCTGAAAGGCTCTGTTGCTTCTCAAGTGCTGGGAGTTGAGCCAAAATGAAGATTCTTTCCCCAAAATATTTGTGAAATGATACCAAAATGTATTTATTTTAAATAACACTCCTTTATTAGATAGACTTCGAAGTTTGGAGCTGTGTTCAGACAACTGTAGTCCTCTTTGTAATGTTCAGCAGTACTGGGTTTTGTTAGCTCAGTGGTCAGTCAGCATGGGCTGTAGGTTTCACCTGCCCATAGGCCTTCACTGACTGCATATCCTTCAAGAGGCCTCCTTTTAAAATTACCTAAAATTCTGCAGGCTTGAGGAAAGGCTCTTACTTTGCAGTGTGTGTTTTCCATAGGCCACTCTGGGATCTTGTCTGCTGCAAGTTTTGGGGGCGTAGATAGAAACATCTGACAACAGAGTTTGTTTCTGTTCAACCTGGCTGCTCAGTCTCTCCTGTGGCCAGGCCAGCAACAGATGGAGACAATAGATGATGTACTAAGCAGGTTTGTTGTCAGATCTGATCAGAGCTTGCTGATTGCCTGGAGTTTGTGTTTCTTGACAATTTCATTATTTCTGCACAAAGGATGGAAGATGGATGTTTTCCTAGGCTGACTTTTCCATGGCAGCTACATCTGTAGCCCTCAGAGGGACATAACTGGCCTTCACAGCTGTCACCAGATGAACAAGAGATGATGTTCATTGCACCCTCTCCACATTAAGAGATCATATTTAGTGTGAAAATCATTAAACATTCTAATTTATAGTAGGTGAAGGCATATTGACCACAACTAATTTCTATGTGTTAAGGCATTTGTTTAGATGAAATACAGAAAGAAATCCAGATTCCATCTGGCTTTAATCAGCATAGCCCTGCTGGAGAATCAATAGCCCAGATATGGAACTGGCTGAGGTGAGAATATAAATAAAGGATGATGAAAGTTTTACGCTGCCAACTGTCCAGTCTCTTTGTTAGTGTGGGGTAGAAAACTCAGCAGTTCTAAATACTTGGCTTCAGTGTTTCTTTTGTTTGTGTTCTCTTTGCAGAGAAAGGAACAAACATCTCAAGGATGAACGTGACATATTTTTACAGGTAACCAACCATTATTTTCAAATCCAGTGTTGAGCAGACACATAGGAGAACAGCTTCAAAAGAAGGGGAACAGAAGGCTGTGCAGGAGATGGACTTTCGTGACACTTAAATCTTGCCCTGGTCTTAATTTGTACTGTCTTTTCTTCTCTCACTTGAAAATAAGATTTTGTTAATTTGCTGAACAATTTTAAGAGCTGCATGTTTAGAATTATAAAGTGGGAGCTATCTGAGGAGACATGAATGTATTTTAGAAGAAACTAAGGATGCAATCATGAAAGGATTAAATAACCTAAAAATCGAACAATTAAATTGCATTAATTCACTCAGTCAAGCATAGGTAATTTATCCTGAAACGTTTATACAACAGTACAATAACTGAGTACCCAAATCAGTCCCTGAATACCTCTTCAGACTGGGGAAAAAGCAGATCCTATTAACTTTTTAAGCAGCAGCAAAGAATGGACCTATAAGATGTTCTAGAAGTACCCTGGTGTAAGGAGACTAAGGCCACTTAGTTTATATTTGCTTAGTCCTACAAAAAGCTGCTGTAAAAATATATATATCCATTTACATTTTTTCCATGACATTGTGCTGTTTTATTGACAAAGCAGATTCATTTTTGCAGTATCTGGAGTTCCCTGTTCTGATTGTTTAACAATGGGAATCCTGAAGCATTTATACCTCTAGGATTTTTCCTACATTTTTTTCTTTCATTTGCATTGCATTATTTAAGTATTAGGCATGAGGGTAGTTAACCATAATGGACAGCAGAAGTAAATCAGTAAGAAGTATTCTGTATTTCTGCAGAAATGCAAAACAACTGTTCCAAAAGCCAGCTGGAAGCAAAGATCAGGGTCTATCATTGGGAAATACATAGAGGGCAAGATGCTGCCTAACAGGTAAGAAGTTTTTTTCATGTGTTCTCTGTTTGAGTATAATGAGGCTTATAGAAAGAAGATGTGGAATGCTTCTTTTCTGATACTTTTGAACTTTTCAAAGAGTGTATTTCTAAAGTGTCTGTCACTATAAGATTACTGTGCTCATTAAGAAATTTGAAAATGAAGAGCCAAATTTTCACATGAAACAAGTGTACTGTCTGCAAAGGCAAGAGAATTTCCTTACTGTGGATGAGTATACGCTGGGAGACACAAAAACTTGCCCATGGCCCTACGTTAATGTGGTACAATGTTGAATCTCCACTTGGACTTTTTTATCCATATCAAACAAACCCATGTCCTTCCTATCTACTAAAGAGAGAATTAGATTGCACACAGAAAGGATCTGGGTTGGGGGGCTCTTTTATTCCTCCAGAATGGGAGTGGGAGGTGGGAAAGGAGAAAATCACAGTAGAGAAATTGACTTTATCTCTTCTATGAGGTTAGAATTGAGGTTAATCTAATGTTTTCCATTCTGATTCAGGTTTCTCCTGTAAGTTATTGGCTTTCCCCATGATGCTTATAATTCTCAAGCATGCTATATATATACACATGGTATGATGAGCTGACTTTTCAGCCAACATTGGAATGACTCTGCCTGCTGTGACTAGTCAAAAACACTGGAGATTAAATTCAGTTCTTCAGGTTAAATTCAGAATAAAATAGCAGGTCCATTATATTTTTGTGATGTACCTTCTTTTTTCTCTGCTTAGCCATTCATTTGAAGAAGATGATATTTTCAGTAACTCAAAGAGAAGGAATTCTGGTGGACTGAATGGAGTTCTCTCTGAAGAGCCTGATAGCGGAGTCACTGGAGGAATGCCTAAAACATCACATCTCCAGAGAATAATATCAATTGAAGAAGATCACCTACCCCAGCTTCTTGACAGGCTGGTTGATAAGCAGCTGAGCAGATGGACTGGAGAAGATGAAAATACTTCTGAGACAGAAATGAATAACGAAACCAGAGAGCACTCAATGGAACACGCGTCATCATCTTCTAGAGAGCAGCCTGTAGGGAAGGAAACACTGCCAAATGTAAGAGGACAAAGGAGACCTCACCTTGAGTGTAAAGTTCTGGGCCCTGTGATTTAAGGAGAATGTGAAGGTCCTTGAATGCATCCAGAGCAGGGAAACAAAGCTGATGGAAAGGCTGGAAAGTGTGTCCTCTGAGGAGTGGCTGAGGGCTCTGGGTTTGTCCTGTTTGGAAAAACAGGCTGAGGGACAACTCCCTTGCTCCTCTGCAGCTTCCTGAGGAGGGGAGGGGGAGAAGGAGGTGCTGATCCCTTCTCCCTGGGATCCAGTGACGGTATGTGTGGGAATAGTTCAAAGCTGCCTCAGAGGAGGTTCAGACTTGACATTAGGAAGCATTTCTTTACTGAGAGGGTGGTGAAGCTTCCTAGGGAGGTGGTCCATGCCACAAGTCTGTCAATGTTTAAGAGGCTTTTTGATAATGCCCTTCATAATGTGCTTTAACTTTTGGTCATTCCTGAAGTGGTCAGGCTATTCTGTTCTATTCTGAAGGACTTTGGATGCCATGAAGTGGTGTCAAAGGTTAATGTGTTATTCCTAGAATCTAAAATTATTTCGTTTTCTAAGTTGAAACATGACAAATTAAGCCATTGCATGAAGTGGGGGATGAAAATGTACTGCAGACAAGTGCTGAAGGTGTGAAGAAGGCAAACCCAACCTAAAGGAGTGGTAACTGCAGACAATGTGTGCATAGACTTACATTTGAAGGACTGTTTAGGGAAAGCGAAGTTAAGCCTTGTAACAGATGATACAAGAAGATCCACTGGAAGGTAGAAATTGTCTTAAAAAAGAAGCAAGTCCTTTTTTTAAAAAATTGGTTGTTGGTTGGGGTTTTTTTTGCCACGAAGTGATATTTCCCATATTCTGATTCTTTTGAGTCAGCTTTGGTAGCTGTTACATTATCTGAGAAACAATGAGAGGAATATCATTACTTTTTAATTATTTTTGGAGTTACTTTTATTTAGCAAATTGAAATCCTATTTTTTTTCAGCTCTAGCTTGTATAAGCATGTTAGCAATGAATTCACCATTCAGTAATAATCCTTAAAACAATATGCTGGAAGGTACATTTCTGTGGAGTCTAAAGTTCTTTTTGCACTGCTATTGCTTCAGAGCTAGCTGTGCTTGTTTTCTAATTTTAGAATAATTGTTAAGTATTACTCATTTTTAGATTCTTGAAGCACATATTAAAAAGATTAAAGTATAGGAAAAATTGGTTTGCTTGGTCATAATTATATGGTTCTTTTAGAAGAAGCAGGCATATCTTAAAAATTATGATAGAATTATGCCATGGTTACATAATAATTTCTAAGTGGTACCTTTTAATAAAATGTCGAGGGTACAGAACAGAGCTTCATATTTTGAAATTATTTAATTCAATGCATACTTTTTGCTTGCTGTATGACTTACTTTGTATCACATTTTCAAAGCATGGCATCACTGGACTTTAGGATGACAAAAGCCAGGTAACTCATCCTATCCAGCTAGGACAAACCTGTCCTGCTTGCTCTGTTTCAGCAGGCATGCCCCTTGAAAGCACATCCTCTCAGCTGGGTAGGAACTAGACCTTGTTTCTTGTTATAACTAGTCTGCCAAGGCTTTGTATTACTGCATTCCATGATCTTATTGCTTGCTGTATGGAACTCAGGCTCCTAGCTGCTGGCATTCAGCCTTCCTAATAACCATATATTCACAGTAGTTCAGCTGCTAATCCTGTATGACCTACTGCATCTTACAAGTGAGTAGAACCAATGGTGGCAGCAGTGCATGAGGCCAAGCAACTGTTTTATCTGGGAGTTGATAATTAGGTAGAGCATTTTTCTGAGTGGCTATGAAGATGAAGGTGCAGTTAACATTACCAGAAATATCATTCGGAAAGCCCCTGAAGGAACCATAATGGAAATTAAAGCAAGATTTTCTGTCCAAAACTTCTCAATGAGATTCACTTCCCCTCCCCTCTGATCTTTCAATATGGAGTATGAACCACTATGTTTATACCTGTAATCTCCCACATTTGTGTTAAATTGTACAAAAGCTAGATGTGTTACTTTACCTGGCTACTGTTTATATAAAGACCACTCAAAAGACACATCTAGGGAAGACTTTTTCAGACTGCATTGTAAACTAAAATAAATTTACATCCTACTGCTATTCCATTTTCCCATCAGCACTTTGTTGAAGCAGACTCTGGAGTAGCTTATCCCTTAGCATAGTGTTCACATGCAGATTTATAATCAACTTTGATTTTTAAGGTTATTTCCATAAGTGGACTTGATACATCTCAGTGACAAACAGCTTCTTATTGTGTTAGAAGTTGAGCTGAAGACCTCTGGGGTCTTTGAGTCTTAGTGCTACTGGAGTGTGTTTGACCACCAGGGACAAAGTATTTCAGGTCATGTAGTCCATGTGTTTAGCTATGGTTCTCAGAAGCACTGTGATAATACTGCCATGCTGATGATTGTATGTTAGCTTGTTTTATTTCCCAGAGCACACAGACTAATAAGCTGGGAACGGTTTTCAGCAGGACTGAGAATGTGCTTTGTTTAAATGTATGGGTACTACTAGTAGCCTATAGTTGCCGTGGGGTTTGGGATTTTATAGAAAAGGAGAATAAGAAACCTCTCTGTAACTGTGATGGGCTATAAGCCCAGCTCATGAAAGAGACATGTATTTTTGTCCTCAAAATTTACAGCAGTGAATTTTCTTTTTCACAGGAAGACAGGCGCTCGAGGCTTTGTTGTTTGGGTTTTTTCCCCATCAAGAGCAGCTCTCTATTTCTTCTTCTTTCTCTAGGACTTCTGTATATTTGTAGAAAAGACTTCCAAGTGTAGACTTCAATGTCTCATTCAAAGGACTGTCGGGCAGTAAATTTGGTTCTGATGTCTTCATGAAGGCAGCAGTTTCATGGATTCTGCACATCAAATGACTGGCAGAGGGCCTTTCCCTCCCTCACCTCCCTTTCCCTCCTTTCCCTCCTTGCAACCCACATCTCAACAAACTAATGTCAGGACCATCCATGATCTTGCTACCCTTCTGCAGCATTACAACAGACTTTCTATCTCCCTTCACCTTTGCACAAAATAGAAGAGACCAGCTAGGGCTGCAAACCAGCTGGTGCTACAGAGTGCTTCCCTAAGCAACTCCTGATCTACGTACAAAAGAATGATGACCTACTTGACAGAGGATATAAATATTCTCTCCAGCATCCACTTAGCTTAGCCTGCAGTAAACAGGACCTGGATAAGCAGAACAAATTGTTGTTCCTTCTGCTTAAAAAGTGAAATGACAGAAACATAGCTGAATGTTTACAGCCTGATTAACTGGTCTAATTCTTTGTCTGTGTCTTTCCTCCATGCTTCTGCCTGTAACGTTAAACAGATGTAGAAATGTGGTAATTGGATGGAAGTTCTTGGCTCTATGGTAGTAGCAAAGAGAAGAATCTGGTGGCATAAGCCAAAAAATTATGACTTTGCTTCTGTTATCTAGATGGAGATGTGCTGCTTCCTCTGTGGCATTGGTATAGGATGAATCTACTGAGCAGAGCTGTGTGAAGCTTTATAAATTTTGATTTGTGGCCATGAACATAAACTGTTTTATTTTGGCAGTTTCATGTAAAGGTTCATATTCGGTATAATTCCAGAGCTCAGTGCAAGTCGCTGCACTTCAGATAATCTGGAATGATGCATGGCAAACATCTGAAATGCTGAGTTATTTTAAGAAACAGAATATTGCTTCATGAGTAAGGAAGAAAATGATAGGATAAAATCTATTGTTTTCCCCATATCAGCCTTAAACTGGAGAGGCAACAGGATTTATAGAACAGTTGGAGGCTAATTTTTGCTCTTACTTAAAGGAGGAGAGAATAAACTCTGTCCCAGAGCGCTTATTCAAGATCATTTTTGTTGGCAATTCGAGTGTTGGAAAGACTTCATTCTTAAGAAGATTTTGTGAAGATCGTTTTTTCCCAGGCACAGCTGCTACTGTAGGTAAGTTTAAGAAACAATATAACTATTTTTTTTTTTTTCTGACAGTACTTAACAGTTTCTACTGAGATCAGGCCCTGTATTATAAAACAGAAGCATACAGATGTAGTAAAATTAGGACATGCAAAGTGAGTTCTCCTAAACTGGGAAGCACATAATTGATGGAGAGGTTTCAGAGTAGATTCTGTATTGAAATCCTGGCAGCACTGAAATAAATCAGAAAAATCCTACTGATTTCTGTGGAGCTAGAACTTCCTTGTAGGTCTCGCAGTTCTGAAACAGATATCCTGTCCTCTGGATTGCACTTCACTAAGCATTCCACCTTCATACCTTGTCTCTTTCCCTCTAAGTAATTTGATTTTGTTTTAAAGAGAGCGTAGAATGTCTGAATCACCTATTTGAAGATTTTGCATTCTACTAATCACCAAAAAAATATGTCAGACCAGTGTTTTCAAAGCCAAAGTTTTCGAAGCTTACTTTATTCTTACCTTGCCTGAAGTTGTAGACCAAGCTTTCAGAACTCAGACACAAAATCAAGGCACAAAAACTGAAGCATAGGTTATTGCAGTGCAGCTGGGTTAAATGACCAGATTCTTTATGCTTAGCCTATATTTAGACCTTACTTATTCTGCAGCATATATGAAACAAAACTTACCTACTTCAAGGTGAGCTTAGTAATGCCCTAGTTTTTCATTTCCTGTATCTTCATTTAATGGAATGGGAGTTTAGACACCTATATGTAGTTGCCTATTCATATATATTCTATAGACCTAAATGCTGTCTCCTGTCCATGTTGTCCTGTAATTGGCCGATACACTTCTCTACACTCTGAGGTCTTACATGGTGTGTGCAATTTTCCAGAGGAAAATAACCTCTGAACTTTTTCATCTTTTGGGTGGTCATCCATGGTTCTTGCAAAGAAAACAGCATTTGTCATAGCTTTGATTTAGTGTTCACGTCAATGAATTTCACACGTACGGGCTATGGCTGACAAGGTACAGACCGTGGAAAAGTCAAGTGAATAATATGGAGAGGAGTGTTCTCAATGAATTTCTACAGAATAGTTCAAATTTCTTCCCTTGAGGTGTAAGCAATGGATATAGCCTCCATCCAGATTTTTTAATCTCCTATTGAAGGAATGCAGGCATGGATGCTGCTCCATTGATGCCACTGGCAAAAATCCCATTGTTGTGGAAAATGGCCCCAAAGATATTGTTGCTGACCTACTGAGATCCCTTCTAACCTGAATTATTCAATGATTGTGTGATTTTATGATGCACTTCAGTGTGATACAAAAAAATGCAGGTTGTTATTAGGAGGAAGTAGAGACATCTCTACATTTAAGACTCTAATTATTGTTATAAATATCCAGAAAATACTTACATCTTCACAGGTTAGAGGAGTCGGGAGACAATTAATTTAAAAGTTTAAATAAATGAATTTTTATCTCGACTAACCTAAGTGAAGTGAGCTCATCTTCTATGTTATAAATAGGGGAAGAGGTTCTCCACATGTTCAGTCCATCTATCTTCAGCATTTAGCTTAGGTTCCACTGTTCCCTGTGCCATGCCTTGTGTTTCTCCACTAACTGTAGAAGGCACCTATGTGGTTAGCTCAGACTAAACTAACACATTTCATGCAGCTGATGTTATACAGTGAATTCCAGGCTAAATGGCTTGGACTGCTGTGGACTGTCAAATGGACCATTGACTCATGTTCTGTGATTTGGAAAGTGACTTATCTTGCATATTTTACAAAATTGAACTATTCTATTACCATTCAGTATTTTATTGTTGGAGAACTTCCAAGCAAATAAAAGCTCTTGTCCTCTGATGGCTGGAGACTATGGGCATAATTTTTAATGTAGAGCCTATCTTTTTACTTTTCTGGAAGTTTTGCTATTTTCTGGATCCAGTTTTCAGAGATCAAACAGCCTGTAAAGAGACAACTTTCGTTGCATTTCTGTTGCAGGTGTGGATTACAACGTGAGAACTGTCGCAGTAGATCACACCCAGGTAGCGCTGCAGCTCTGGGACACCGCTGGCCAGGAACGGTGAGAAAGGTTCTCTTGTGGTTCAACCCTGGTAGTCAGCCAAACTGTGTAGCTGCTCCCTCACTGCCCCATCCACTGGGATGGAGGAGGGAACTGGAGGGATGAAAGTGACAAAACTCATTGCTTGAAATACAGACAGTATGATGAAACTGAACACCATGCCCGTCAAAACCTGTATGCGTTTTAAAGTTTCACTTCCTTGAATCATCTGTTTGAAGATTACTAAGCATGGACCTAATCCTGCTTCCTGGAGAGGAACAAATATAGGAGGATTCCTAATAGAGCCAGTGGATTCCCAGTTTAGCTCATTCCCTTGCAGCACTAATGTGCTGATTTGCTGCTAAGTCCACTGAAAAAGTGACAGTCTGTAAAAAAGACTCTTAATTAAGCTCTGCGAAGTTTAGTACCACACTATTTCCTTAGGAGCAAGACTGATTTTAAAATGCACCTAGAATTATTTCTATAGAAGAAAATGCCTTAATAGATAAAAAAAGGTGTTTATTTCTTTTACCAAAACAATAGCATTGTAGTAGAACACCAGATTTTTGTAAGCATTCAGTGGTAATTTCCTTCCCCATCTCCTCACCTGTTGCGTAATTTTCTATTACTAAAAGCAAGGATGATAATGACAATCTACGTTTTCTACAGGAACCTTGGAAAAAAGGTCTCCAAAAACCTAGCTAGCTTTAGAAGAGCACTTAGTGAGGGAGAAATTTCTGCTCCAAGCTTAAAATGAAAGAGGTGGGAGAAGGTGAGATATGCAACTAATTATCCAGTCTAACCCAGAATCAATTAAAGAAGGCAGGGGGAACTTTTCCAAACACTTCCTTTTAAAAAATTACTTTTATTTATTTTTCATTTGGTTTTTTTTTTCCCTTTTTTTTTTCCCCCAAATAATTTATTTACCTTTGCATGGAGGAATTACTATAAATTTTAACTTGTCAGATTGTTGCTTCTGTTGAAGAGAGCTGTAACCACATTCTTACTTGTAGGTACCGAAGCATTACCAAGCAGTTTTTCAGAAAAGCTGATGGTGTCATTGTGATGTATGACATAACAGCAAAAGACACATTCACAGCTGTCAAGCAGTGGCTGATAAGCATTGAGGTAACTTGACATAACTTTAAATCTAAGCCCTTGTGTCATTCTCTACCTTCTTCTGAACAAGGGCTGTTAGCAGGGTAAAAGAGGGAGCAGCATGTTTCTTGTGTTGTCACAATTATATTTTTTCTAGTGAGTTTGATCTGCACTGTTGAAGGTGAAGTTGGTTTTGATCTCTATTTCTATGAAAAAAAATTGTAGTTCCAGGGTTTTAAGGACTTCCAATGAGTGGTGGGAAAATCACAGCATGGAGTTCTGTGATTTCTCATGAAAGGAGCTGATGACCCCCACTGATCACTGCTAGCACTGAGAGGTGTTTTGGTTCAGTGATGGTGATCTGGTGATCACTGATGATCATTAGCAGTTTGATAACCAAGTGTGTAGCTCGTGGAAAATAGACTATATTGTGAGCATAAGTTGTAAACTTAGAACTATGTAATCTACATCAGTGCTATGAAACTGCCTCGTGAAAGACAGTTCAGTGTCCTGGGGATCATCCTTCAACCACTTGAAAAGAAAATCATAGCCCATGCCACTGAGTGACATCACTTAATTAAAAATTAAAACATATTATGAGTGTAAGCAATGGAATTTGCTTGTGGCCAGAACAAAGAGTAAAAATAAAACTGAGGCAGCTGCCACAAAGAGCTGACTTGTAGCAAGAACAAAGTGTGACTTCCTGTTTGCTCACTGGAAGAGTAAGGGACAAATTGATATGTGAAGATCATTTAGTCTGATTTTATTTGGCACATGCTCTAGTGTAACACACTGTTTTCCATAATAGCCAAGAGATGGCTTTGGGAGTTCAGATTAGGACTCAGTCATTTAAATGCCTCCAAACAGTCATAGTTATTCCAGATATGAGTAGCCTTATTGAAATAATATTAGCATGCATTTGGGAAGAACAGGCCCTTGCTAATTATATGATCTTAATAAAGCATTGGCATGTTTTAATTCAGTATGGTAAAAGCTAGAGGAGCATTGCAGAATTTGATTCAGAAAAATGGAATGTTGTGGTCAAAACTTTTTTCCAAGCTGTAATAGTTCACTCTTCTTTACTAACTAATTTTTGTTTGCTGCAAACTGTTGCTAATTTGGACATACAGCCAAGTCCATTTACTGCTGTAGCATTCAGTTCACCTAATGAAAGCACTCGCTATGATAATTATAACACTTTTCAGAATGAATTTTGATTTCTGTCTATTCTGTGTATTTTTGGGGGCCTATTCTGTGTATTTCTCCACTATTTCATGTAATTCATTTGGCATAATAGTACCCAGGTGTTGCCATTATTTTTCCTGGCCATGTAATTAGAAAAGCAGTGGCTATAAACACATAATATCTGAGCCTGTGTAGCATGGTGGTTTTCTCTCTCCCATTTTAATATAGTCTAATGAGCTTCTGTGCTGCTATTAAAAAAAATCCCTAGTTAGTGTAACCTTAGCATTCTGTCTTTTTCATATCTTTTATCCAACTTCAGTTCCTGATGTTTGTAAGCAAAGTGGCATGTACCTGGTTTGTGTGAAGTCTTAAATGTCTTGTTATATTGTGACATTTGTTAGCTTTTATCCTCTTAGTCTGTGATCTTTTGAATTCAATGCCTCAGTTGATATTTGCTGTTTATTCTGCAGGAGGCAAGTGGGGAGAATGTGCCTGTTCTTTTGTTGGGTAATAAAACCGACAACGAAAAGGAGCGCGAGGTCCCGATGGGAATGGGAGACCATCTTGCGAAGGTAATGTACTTTAGGGAACCCCTTACAAGGTGAAGGTTTTAAGACAGAGTCCCAATGTGTCCAAATTCATAGAAACACAGATTAATGTTAGTCAGACAGGTATTTTTAAGGATTAGGAACCCCATTACAGTCATCAATTCAGCTTTCAGTGATGTAAGTGCTGATAATTACAGTACTTATAACACTGCCTAGATAAAGAGAACACCCTAAAACCAAACTAAACAAATAAAGAACCCTAAACCAAACCAAAAAGTGAGTGGAGAAGAAAAATGCTTAAGAATTCACTTTCACTGTGTCTCCTCTGTCTCTTTGTTATCTCTTTTTCTCTATTTCCTTCCTTGCTGCTTTTTTTCTCTCTCTTTTTTTCTCCCTTTTCTCTGTGGAAGGATTCTTAACATAGAGATAATTTGGGGACCTTTTCTCCCTCCTACCTCCTGTAAAACCACAGAAGACCATCTGTTACTCCTGTGGTAGGAGTAGAAAACATGTTTACTTTTAGTAACTTTCCATCAAGGAGATAAAATAAGTAGAGTTAACAGTCTGCATCTACCAGAGCACTGGTGATCCATGGGCATAATTTAAGCATTCAAGGGACTGCAAATACCAGATACTTGTTTATATTCCTGTATACCATGCCCATCAATTTTTCTTTTGAATCTCTCTATGCACTGCTTATAGTTTGAACATGAATGCCTGCAGAATATTCATTTATTTAGGAATAAGTCATCACAATATTGCTGAAAAATTCACTGAATTGGTAGGAATATACCTAAATTAAACAGTGTGCTGGATTTCACATATTTACCTGTTTTGCCTTTGAAAATGAATTTACTGCCAGTAATAAAAAGGGTATTTTCAAAATTTGAAGTGCAGCTGAATTTTTCTTCCAGGAAAGGTTGCTGCTAGGCACCTCTCTGTAACTGAAAGAATTAGGGCCAGATCTCTTTCTGTCTAACTTTGATTATTCACATAGCCTTTTCACATACCTCCCTATTCAGGTTTGTGTCCATTATTTGGTTTTTATCAGAGAGGATTATCAGCCTTGAACTTTATCCCCCAAAGGTTCTCCCTTTAGGAAATCAGCTTTATTTTCTCCTATGCGTGGAAATGCAGATAACTTTGAGACCCTGGAAGCTAGGAGGAACTCCAGGGTGTAACACTGAATCCTTCTGTGAAAAAACAAGTGACACATAAATGCTAAATGGACAGAGAGTAGGTGTCTTGCGTGTCATCTCACTCTAAAATAGTTGTACTAGCAAAAAAAAGATGAATCATTCTAGTATATAGAGCTCACAGCCCACCAGGCTATTAATTCTAACATGTCATGCAAGAAAATAAAATGTTTTGCATAAGTAAAACAAAAAGTTGTCAAATAAGATGGTTATAATCAAATGAATGGATCTGAATGACTCATTTGAATGTTTGAATGTGCTGCCTGAGGTAGTTAAGAGAAGGAATGATTAATGGCAATGGATTAGTTGAAAAGCAGCATAGATATAATTAAATTATAATAATTTGCTTGCTGAGCTAATAATAACCATGAATTTTAATGAAATATTAATTCTTGCTAAATGGCCATGTAATTCCATACCACTGTCTCTGTTAGTGTATGCAATTGAGTGAGTTATTTTGTGAATAATCCCATGAATTACTCACTAATGATCCCAAATACACAGGGCTAGATGCTGAGCTGACACTAATTTGTATAGCCATATTTGGTGAAAACAAGCTCTTCTTGTGCAGACAAAGAATCAGTTGAGCCTGCTGGCCCTGAAGTCCAACAGTTTTAAGGACTGTTTCAGTGTCTCACAGGATGGGATTGGTTTTACCCAGCTTTTTCTACAGTCAGAAAGGAACATGTACTTTCAGAGGGCATTTCAGGCCAGCTGTATTAAGTCTTGCTTTGTTTCAGTCCCACATCTTGCAAGTATTGTACTGTACTACAAATTTGGTCAGAAATCCAGGGGCTTCCATTTATAATGCACTTGTCACGTAACTTCTTTGCAAGGCAGGCAGCACAGTTAATTTTTAAAAGGAATAATGGCAGCCTGAAGGGAGTTGTTGTCGTTTGAGAAGACTGGTAGTTCCACTGTGTTTGTTATACCCTGTGAAAGGGGGAATGGAATGAGCACAGGGATTCTGGATTACTTTTTTTAGCAGAGGATCCAGAAGGAAAACTCCATATAACAAATTTCTCTTTATCTTAGCTTGATCCAGTGATCAAGAGTGCATGTGAGCACAAGGGAGAGTATTCAGATCATATTGTGAGTGTCAGGAACAGCCAATGTTCTATTTGAGTGGATAAGTGTAACCACTGCCAATTATTTAAATAAAATGCCTTATGATAAAGGTGCTGCTCAGGCGTGCTCATACCTAGCATGATTTTATTTTGGCCCTGCACATACTTCCTGAGTGATCTTAAATGGGTCAATAAATCCTTCTCTATCGCTGTTTCTCAACTATAAAGTAAGATAATAATGCCTTGCCTGCCTTGGCTTTGCAGAGTGTATGTGCTTCATGGAATGAGGACTGTTTCTGTGTATTCATACAGTGTCTCCTTTGCCAACCTGTCAGTGCCATTCTTACACAAATACCGCTAATGAGGGAGCTATTCTCAGAGTGATGCTGCTTTACAGGACAGAAATTGCCCAGCTCTCTCTGGTAATAATTCATTTTCCTCCCTATTCTTTAGATGTCTGCTGATTTGTAGGTAAGTTTTTAAAATGAAGTAATTGCCAGTGGTCTCCAAGGTTCAATAGCTAATTCCTGGGTGGAGATGGATGGCATTTCCTAGCTTAATAATTATACGTGTCCTGCCTGCTCCTACTTTGTGCTCCTTATGTATGCTATCAATTAAAGTTTCTTCTTTGAATCAAAGAAATGGCACTTTGTATTTGCAGACTGTCTCCCCTTTCAGATAAGAACCTTTTTGCCAGACTGAGAGAATTAAGCACTTACTATCAACTTTAAATTTTTATCTTTCCACCCAAGCAATTTGTTGAAAAATCCATTTGGATTCATGCCAGCATAAATGTTATCACTGAGAGTTCTCCTCTAGTGTCATTCTGTTGTATGTGGGGAATATGTTGGAGAAGTATCACTCTCAGCTTGACAGACAGAATACCTATAAACTGACCACAGTAGGGTTTCTATTAGAGTTCTGATCATCTGAGCAGAAAAAGAGAGTGTAATTTTTATTTCAAGCTTCTGTTTGCATAGCTAGCAAGAAATGTGACCCAGTCAAATTTTATCTTAAAACTTTTCTAAGAAAAGCAAGAGAATCATAGGGTGGCATCATTGTGAATGTTGTGTGTTAAAAAACAATCTATAAAATATTTATTCAACACTAACATTGCCTGATTTCTTCCTTCTCTGCTCTTCTGTGCTTATCTGGTCATCCAGAAATTATTGCAAGTTTTTCAATCCTGTTTTTCATTAGAACAAAAATTATAACCATTGACAACATATTCAAAACTGACACTGGATAACACTGAAGCACTTTTTTTGAGGTGTTAAAATAAACTACTGTATTTATGGAATTATTTTCCCCACTTTTTGTCTCTGAAATTTCATGAAGATGACAGGAATTTCCAAAAGTTGTGCAATTCTGGAAGCATGGTATATAGGGGAAAAAAACCAAACCAAACCAAAACTGAAATACCTGGTCGTCTTAATGGAAAGTTTTGAAAACTGAATTATAAGTGTCTTCTGAAGAGTGGTTAAATAAGTGTAAGTGCAGTAATAACAGTTAATAATAAGCAAATGAAAATATGAAGATGAGATTGTAATTTCTTAAGGTACTGACTTACTTGAATTTTAAGTTACTGCTATAAATAGCAATAAGACACATAGAAAAGTAGAAAGTGAATAGAAATTTGAAATCTGGATGGGTAAAAGGACATGCAGTTAATACCACAGAGGCAATGTAGGTGACCTCCAGTGTAGTAGGTTGTGAAAATAGACAGATGTTTATTTTGGAGGATTATCGGTCATTCCCTTTCAAACTTCTATGCCATCAGAACTGCCAGGCCAGGCTCTTGTGCAGATGATCTCTTGCATTTGCATTTATGGTGATAAGACTTCAGCTGAAGTGCTGAGAATCTCTCCCAAGACTTGATCATTTACCCACTGTTCTTAATTACAAAGCTCCCAGGGGGGTACAAAACTGAAGATGCAGGCTGACTTTGGAAGAAGGTGCAGAAAAATTTCATGAATACAAGAAGATGAAAGAAGTGTTACTGGAATTCTTTTCACTTTCTTTGTCCAGCACTCAGTGATGTGGGAATTGCCTGATCATCACAAGGAAAGTTCACAAGACTTCAGGACCTTATGAGACATCTTTGCATTTGAGCTCTCAGATCAAAAGCCACTCTACAGAACAAGTACCCACTAAGAGAAGCATATAGTTGTTGTTTGTGAGGCACACTTGGACTTCATTTGTTACTCTTTACTGTTAGCTCTAGAATTAAGATTCTATGATGATCTATTTCTCCTTCTTTATTTTCATATTTCAGAATATCTGTGGCGAGATACTGTGCAAAAGTAATTGAAATGGTCTTTCTGTTTGATTGTAGGATTACAATTTAATTTTCTATGAATGCAGTGCATATTCTGGGTACAATGTGGAAAAGTCTGTGCTTCACTTAGCTAGGTAAGAAGAAAATACAATCAATGAGTTTTTTACATGTCTCACTGCCCTGTCACTGATGACATTGTGAATTCTCTTTGTTAAATTAGTTTTATAGGAACTCAGGGTGGTGAAATATTTGTTGCTTTTAAACTGCTCCATAGCCTGACCCTGTTTCTCTGACTGAGAAGTTGCTCAGGTTCATAAAGACTTAAGTTAGTAGAGCTCTGTGTAGATCCAGAAACATCTGAATTGTTGCTAGGAAAGCTGAGGGCCTTGGCTGTTGTGATAGTTCTTGCAAGAATTTCCTGAAGGTTTGGAGAAATATACTTGAAAATGGATGCTGCTGACTCCTTGCAGCAGGACAGTGGATATGCTTCTTTCTTCCCTCTGCTCATTACAGCTCAAATTCTGCTGTCTGCCTCGGGGCTGGGAGACAGGAAGAAGTGGATTTTTGAAGTTATATAAAGGCTAGAGGTAAAAATACAGGAAAATATGGCCCCTCTGAACTACTTAGAGAGGTGAGGACACTGGTAATGAGTTGGCAAATGTCTAATATTGTCACTGAAATTAGTGAAATTTTGTGGAAGTTATGGTAATTGATAAGTGTCTAGGCAGCCAGATTTGTTTTAGATTTGTTCCAGCCTTAAAAGTAAGATATGAAAGTCACTGTTTTGAGTCTCTGTAATATGCAATAAATATTAACAATCAGCACTAACTAAATTTTTCTAAATAAATGAACCAAGGCAGTTGTGTGATGGGGCCATAATTGCACTTTTTTGTTTGTTTGTTAGTTCAAAAAATTCTGTCCTATTCTGTTAAATCTCTGAATAATTTTATACTCTTGGGAAAATGTTTTTTTGTTTGATCTCTTATGGGTTTTATTGACTTCTTTTGTCACAAGTATTCTTTCTTTCCCCCAGGATTTTAAAAGAACATGAAGATAAAGTGAAAGAGAAAACCATCGAACTTCAATCTGATACGAACAAAAAGTCATGCTGTATCAGGCAATAAAATGCTGAGGCATGTTTAGACAATTCATACATTTATACAACACTACTATCAGATTTTCTTTTATCTTCCAAATACTTCTTCTGCTGTGTTCTGAGTGTAGGTGTATGTGAAAATTAAAATCTTTTTATGCTCTGATCTTGCTTTTATAAATATTGTCTAATTGACAGTGTATTTGGGACAGTAACAGTCTTTTATTCTGTTTGATGCCTAATAACACTGAATCCTGCTTTGTCACCAGGCTCGTAGAAGCTGCCAAATTATTAATAATAAGAAATAATTCTATGGGAAGAAAACCATTAGGAATATGAAGTAAATTCTTATTGGTGTGAATGACGCATCCTATGAATACTGCTTATGTCATTTCTGTTCATACCTTTAGATCCTGATTTTTTCCCAACCTTTGTTTAGAGATTTTTAAAAATTGCCATAGGTGTACTTGTTTGTAGTACAAATCATGTTAAGGCTGGCTGAACAGATCTTTGTTTCCAAAAGTCTGTTACAGAAGGTGTCACAGCAGATGTTGGAGGTAGAATGTTCAGAAACAGCAGATCTTATTTTGAGGAAGATTTTCAAAAACTTACCAGCATTTAAGGAGTGAAAAATGTCACCAAAATCCAGTGAGATATTGCTCTTTTAGCAATGCTAAGAAAAAATTCCTCTTCATGTAGCTAAACACATGACTGATTTTTCAAAAGCAGCTGCCACACAACATTCCTCCAGGGCCTGATAGCACTGAGGCACAGTGCACCCACAGGGACACATTTTAGAAAACCATGGCCCACCCTGGATCATAAGAAACGCAAATGTCAATTATCTTTTGAAGCTTTTGTGGAATATAAATGGAAATAAGAAACTTGAGAGTGTGTCATCCAGCCACCACATGATCAACAATTATTCCTGGTGGGATATGTCTTCACTGCATCCAGCTATTGTGGTAAGCATTCAAGAACAAGAATTTGCAGTGGTGAACTGTGTGGGAAAGTGGAACCTGTGGCATAATTTATTTCATTAAAATATCACACAAGATGGTAGATTTCATTATATAAGACTGTTACAGATATTATGGTTTTAATCCATTTTCTAAATGTTTTTAAAAAGTTATTTTTCGTTTGAATAGTGAATCAATTTAAAACTAAAGATGAATATTAAGCACTAGCTCAATAAGTAACTCTATTTTTGGATAAAAACTTTGTCAGTAATTAATTGTGCTCTTGGGATTTCAGTCTGATCAAAGGTGTTTATCTAGTTCCAAGAACTGCACAATAGGGGGTTGCAGACTTTCCCCTACAGCAATTTCTATATCCATACCAGCACTCAAATGCCCTTTCCTGTAAGCTGGGATCCAAATGTGACCCCTTCCCTATCAGGTAGAATAACCTGGGCCTTCCTTCTATCAGGAGTGATGGCTGAACCAAGCAGCCCAGGATAAGCTGATTATTAGGAGTTTTTCCCTTGTTGATTCCTGAGAATCTGCTCATCCAAATGAAAAAAAACCTCCCCTTGCCTTCAGTGAGGTGCCTAAGAAGCTCTAAAACACTAAAGGAGCAAAATGAGCATCCATTACTGAAAATCAATAGGCTTTCTGTTCACTTCCCAGGGTTGCTTCTTGAAGTCCATTACTGGTTGTGGAGAGTTGAGTCACCTTATTGACTGTGGCGTGTTATCCATCATGGAAATCTCAGAATTGAACCATCTGTGTGCAGTCCTGGCTGGAGCTGAACTAATGCAAACCATTAATTTAAATAACAAAATCAACACTTTATCCCGATTTCAATTAGGAAAGAAGTGTCATCAGTTTAAATATTGGCTTTGCTAATTGACTTTGAGTGATCTGTTCCCCCATCGATATTGGAACCAGCAATATTTCTTCCAACCTCTGTCAGCCTCAGGAAGACAGCTTGAATGCTTAATTTCAGCTTTACTGCCCATGATTCTAGCCCCACAAATGCCCAAATTCAGATCCTTAATTTCTTTTTCCCTGAAGTTCATCTTGGTTTTGAAGGACAGTGACAGGTGAAGTGGATTTTCTTTCTGTGACTTCCACAGGATCATGTTTATCTGGGTGTCTTTCGGTGTGCACTGAGACCATGCCAACAGGATGTACACAATTTGAGAGCAGACAATACTAAGGAGCAGCTGAATCCTGGGATGAGGGGGATTTCTTCTTCTAGAGACAAATCTGGTGCAGTCTAGGACCCAGGCAATGTCTGCCATCTCAGACTGATAGCTGTGGCTGCTGCTGATCCCTTTTGCAAGTCCAGCCAAAACCCAAGCTTGAGTACACGTTGCAAAGGTGCAGATACACACACAGCACTGACGTCATCAGCCACACAGACAACACAGAGATTGATGTCTTCACGCCTTGTTACCCACATATACACAAGCAGCATTCCTAGAAATACGAACACAGATAACCTAATCCTCCTCTTCCTTTCCAACAGATCAGGATTGAAGTTTGCTGATGAAGACGTGCATGTACACAACTCCTGTGACTTGCAGTGCTCTCTTTCTCCCACTCTCCCCAGGATCATGCAGAAAATAAGGTTCAGTGAAAAGACTGGATGTCCTGCAGCTATGGGGCACAAGGCTCAGTCAGATAAACTCTGACCAGCAACTTGCTTGCATACAATTGGTGCCTTTTATTCTACCTTCTCTTGATTTTTTTCCATGCTTTTTCTTCCATCTACCCTGACCCCTCCCTTTCTCTGTCCTTCATATCCCAAAGAAACAACTTGTCCCTAGTTGCCTTTTCCCTATTAGTCCCAGGTTTTCTACATCTGTACCCACATACCTATTTCTTCTAACATTTCCTAAGTCACCTTGACTTTATGTGCTGTTATTGATACAGTTACTGAGGTGCTGCTGGCCTTGCAAGTTTCCACTCCCAAAAGAGTCCCAACTATTCCCTTTCAATTATTTGTGAAGTTACAGTGTAACTCTCCCTTATCCACCTGTGAAGTCCTGCATTGCTTCAGCTTCTCACTCTGTTATTTGCAATGTTCAGAGTTGCCTGTGTCGTGTCCAGGGTTTCTCATGGCCTGTTTGGTTATCTAAACCTCAGGCCAGGGCTTAGTCACCTGTTGGCACACCTGAACAAACAGCAGGTACTGGTGGGTTAATGCTCACAGAAGACAGGTATGAATAACATGCTACAAGGCTCTACTTCTGGACAGATTCTGCCGTCCAGCTGGCCGTCAAAGTGGTGTGGGAATTTTCAGCTTCTCGTGTTCCTTGATGCTAACTGTGTTGCTGGGTTGCTGTCTTCTGACTGCCCACCAGGGTTTCATACCTCCTGGCAGTATTTTTCTCAGCTCTTCAGAAAGTTAATACTGGCTTAATAGTAATATTTTAATTTTTCCTTTTTTTTTTTTTAAACTTTTTTCCTTTTTTTCTTCTGTCCTTTTTTCCTTTTTCTCCCCTTCCCCTTCCCATTTTATTTCCCTTTCCCTTCCCGTTTTTTCCCTTTCCCTTTCTGAATTAGCTTTAACTTGCTCATAGTCTCCCCCTCCTGTTTCCCCAAAACTTTTTGGATAAAGATAAGACAAGATTGTGATGCAGCTGTACATCATGAAACTGGCCTATGGGTCATGGAGTCTTCCCTGAACAAAGTTCACAGCTGGTGTAAGATTGATGACAGTAGTATATTCTTTTAGGGATATGTGAGGTCTCAAAAATTTCCTTTACTAGAATGAAGTACCAGCAATAGAGAATGAGAACTTCTGCTGAAAAAGTAACTCCTTACACTCAGCAGTCTTCATCCTGCTCTCATGTTCACTGATGTAACTCTTTGACTCACTAATGTTTCCTCTAATGCTACCCTGTGTACAGTAAATCAGCTCACAGGCTGTGTGCACCTACATAAACTCTTAGAGGGGATGATGAGTTGGAAGGAGAAAGTGGGAGAAATTTATCTCTGCCTGGGCAGGTACCCAATAGTGACAGATCTTTGGGTATCGTGCACAATAAAAAGCCGATTTACATGGATATAACACAGTGCTCCCAACCCTTTGGAACTGGATGTCCATGAATTACTGTGTACAAATCAAAACAGGTTCCAGCCTGCTCAGATGTGAATGGAGCAACAGAGGAAAAAAAAAAAATCATTGCACACTATAATCTTCCTGAGAGAAGTGCACAGCACCTCGTCACATACCAGATTTAAGGAGTAATCTGCAGCTGTTAAAGTGGGAATGCTCCACGCGCAAGGAATATATAAGGAACAACCACACTGAAACAAGTTTGCCTCTGAAAGAACTGCAGTCAGTGGTCACTCCCCATGCTGGAGCAGGGACAAATGAGGAACAGGACAACTGTAATCCCTATGCCCAAGACAACTGGAAGCATTGGAACTGAATGGCAGAAACCATATTACTTGGGGTGGCACAAAGCATTACACGCAGCCCCTCCTTTTCCTGGTCTGCCTGTTGGCTCCCTGGACAAATTCTGACAGACACTGTGAGGTCACCTCTGAAAAGAAAGGAAACTGAAACTCAGGAGCAGAGGAGAGAAAAAATGTACATGAATACATTGATCTAATGGTTTGCACTCTTTTTCTCTCCTCAGAACCTCAATCATCGATAAAAGATTTGTGTACTATGGTAGTAAATTAACTCAAGTAAAATTTCCCAACTTGGGACCATTTTTGTTTGCAACATCCGTATATTGGCAGAATTTTCTACCATGTGGGATCATTTTGGAATAAATCCACTTTATCATCTGCACAAGTGGAAGCTTGTTTTAGAAAGCAGAAACATGCTCATAAAGCTCATCAGTAGCAACTTCCTGAATTCATCCACAGCTGTTGAAATAATGGGTCTTTCTGATTATTGAAATTACAGGAATTGCAATAGCATTCACATACACTTCTGAGAAAAGGAGACAGTTGGGCACTTTGGCCTGTTTACACATCAAACAACTGAAGTTCTTTTAATATGAAGCTACTAAAAGACACCTGATTACTGTACAATGAAAACAGGTTTCTAAAGGGGAAAAAAAAAACCCAGTAGGTTAAGTTTACAGGGCGGGTATTAAAGTTCATTCCTATTACTAATCTGAAGTATTGTATGCAGTGACACTGAATCCTTCCAAATGTACTTAGAAGTTAAAGGACATTGGATTAGTCAGATAAGCATTGCTTCTTTCCTTTCAAACACTGAAGAGGGAAGTGCTTCAAACAAGTCCAGCTATACCGGACAGCTGTGTTTAGCTTCTGCAGTTCTCAGTGCCTTTTCTGCAACATGCTTCTCCTGAGCACAACAATCACTGGAAGAAAAACTCAGATTCAGAGGATCTTTCTCACTGGAAATGTCTGGTTTCCATGGGTTGAACAGGAAGGGAGTAGGGAATCCTGTGAAACTGAGACATTCAAGTAACACACTATGTGGCTCTGAATCTTACTCAAGTACTCGCATTACTTAAGCTGCTGTTCCTGTGTGTGTGGGTAATGAGCAGTGAAGATGCTGCTGTGTTGTTTGTGTGGCTGATGACATTAGTGTGTTGTGTGTGCATCTGCATCTTTGCAGTATGTAATCAGCTCAGCTTTTGGCTGGACTTGCAGAAGGGAAGAGCAGCAGCCACAGCTATCATGCCTCTATGACATACTGTGTTGTGCCTGGCGTTTTGTCTTGTGCCATCTTTGCCTCACGTTGTGAAATCCGTGTTCTTTTTCTCAGAGCATGCATAATATGCTTTTTTAGGTCTTGTGCCACTGTATCCAGCTTAGTATTTTTTTTTTTTTGCTGTCTTCTTAATGAACTCATTGCAAAGCGAGTATTATCAGCTTTGGAACATCAGTCTGCCTATTTTCAGGATTCAGGGCTGCTGCAGCACTACACTTAAATCTTGCCTTTTCAGAGCAGATCAAGTCTATGAATCAGGAACGTGAATATTGCTGTGACTCTACAGCTGCTGTTAAAGCTCAGGTGCTGCTGTTTTCAGAGGGTAGAGTACTGGATAGGTTTGCAGCTCTCCTTTCGTGCCAGTCATTACTCCTCCATTTTACCTTTTACAAGTTGTTAGAACCCTGCAACATGCCATTTTAGGCCTTGGCAGAATCTCAAGGGAAAAAAAATAATAGAGGAAAGAAGAAAAAGACAGAATTCTCTCCTGCATTAGTGAGCTGATCTAGCCCAGCAAAATCTGACAAATACCACAGTTAGTGGGAGGATATGGGTGGAAAACAGCTAAGATCACAGTTTTGAGAAAAGAAGTCTAGAGGGGTGGGCAGCCCATTTTCAGTATCAGGAAGGTGTTTAATTGTCTTACCTCTTTGTAACCTCATCTTGAAATACTAGTAAATGGAACTGGATGTGAACCATGTTTCTCAGGTAGCCTTGGGAGCTCAGCATTGCTGCAGCCAAACACCAGTTTGGATACCTCTGCTGGGGGCTGAAAAGGCTCAGGACTAGCACTGCATAGCTCAGAGGTAAGGAAGGTTCTTGGCTGCAAAGCTCAGGTGCCTCCTCTGAGAGTGTGAGTGAACTGTTCTGTTTCTGCATGGCCTTCTCCCAGGTCTTACAGGTGCAAATGACTGAACTGCATTGAACTGCACTACTTGACAGTTTTGAACAAGGTCCTTTGAATCTAGGCTATTAAGGCTCATCAGTTGTCATAGCAACCCTGTATTGTATGGATTTATATTATGAAGCTGTAATAAGGCTGTTGCTCATCCCTATGAAATGAGGCATAAATCACTAATGCAGCTTCTCAGTGACAGGACTTCTTTAAGTATTATTCTGACAGAGAAACTGATTTGCATTAAATGACATTTCTGTCAGCAAAGACGAATGATAGGAGTGAAACTTTCTACAGGTATGCTATAGGCATTTTTATTTGTAACCCTCTGTAAAGTCACCTTCTACACTGAAATAGTTCATGTCATTAGAAGCCCCAGGGGAGGTTGTGCAAGGAATTACTAAACTCAGGTAAGATGTGTGAAGCCCTTGCTCTTGGCTTGTCCCATGCAGGGAATGCTGCACAGCAATTGAATGCTGCTCACATCAAGGCACATGGAGAACATATACACAGATGATTAAATATTGGATTTTTTGTTTAATGTTTGTTCCTCGCTGACACAATTCTTGTGTAGAACAGTAGCTAATGTACCTTTTTGTCACTGCTGTGCAGACAATGCAGCTGTGCAAACATGGTATACTGAGATTTCTGTAGGGTGCAATTGATCAAGAAAGTGAAGTCACACAGAATTACAGACATCTATCAAATGATTAAAAATTAACTGCTGGCAGGTTTCAAAATGTAATGCTAAATATGCTAGGCATGGTTTATTGTGAAGGGGAGTTGTGTCCAATTTGCTGATAACTTGTAAAATCCCCATCCTTGAAAGTTTTCAGGACAGATTTTATACAAAGCCACAGTGATTTGACATAGCTTTGAGGAAATTTATGCTTGGAGTAGAAACCTCCAAGGTTTCCTTACAACCAACATTTCGGTGGTACAGATGGAAAAAACCCTAAACAAATAGCATTTTAATTAAGCAGATGGTTTTGCCTGTCTGCTTTGTATACCAACAAATCTAAGTGCCACCACAACACCTGCAACAAAGCATTCAAGGGTGTTATGAAAGCACTCTGTGGTGCAAGACATCTCTAAGAAAGCAAATGTCAGTCCTGTCTTCCAGAAGGGCAAGAAGCAGTGTCCAGACAACTATGAGCCTTACCACAATTCCTGGGAAAGTGATGGACAACTAGTCCTGGAAACCATTTTGAGATACGCGAAGGACAAGATGGTGATCAGGAATAATCAGCATGGACTTACAATGGGGAAATTGTGCATAATGAACCTGATAGTTTCTACAATGAGATGTCTAGCTTGATGGATGAGGGGAGATTCATGGATGATGGGAGATTCATGGATGTTGTTTAACTCAGCTTTAGTAAGGCTTTTGACACTCTCTCCCATAACATCCTCATTGACAAGGTGACAAAGTACATGCCAGATAATTGAACAGTAAAGTGCTTTGAAAACCACCTGAATGACTGGGCCCAGGGGGCTTAAAGAAGAGAAAGCTCAAGAGGGATCTTATCAGTAAACGTAAATACTTGATGGACCTTGGGAATGAAGAGGAGGGAGCCAGACTCTTCTCTGGAGTACTCAGTGACTGTAGAAGAGGCTACAGGCACAAATTGAAACACTGGAAATTCCATCTGAATAGAAGAAATTATCTTTTTTTTTCCTGTGGAAGTGGTCAAACACTGGAATAGTTTTCTCAGAGAGGTAGTGGAGTATCCATCCTTGAAGATACTCCAAACCTAACTGTAAATGGTCCTGGGCAACCTGTTCCAGCTTGTCTTGCTTCAGCAGTGGGGTTGGATGTTTTCAAGAGATTGGTAAATCACAGTGGTACTTTCTGTATTCTAAAATTCTAGCTGTCTATAAAAGTTCAAAGTCTCACGGGACTGGCAGTATCTCCAGGCCAACTAGATTTATCCTCATTACCACAGGCACTAACGTGAGTGGACTGTAATAAAAAGGACACATGACACAGAGGCAAGTAAGAGATGAGGACAGCTTAGTAAAAAAGTTTGATGTAGGTCTGGTTTTGGTTTATAAGCAGATTCCACAAAGGGAATCCTGTATATCACTGAAGTACAAACTAGAAACTTCTCAAGATGAAGAAGAAACAGCATATTATGCCCGTACTGTTGAAGGAACAAGAATGGGAAGAACATAACACAGTGTCAATGTTTTGGCAGTAGAAGTGAATTTTGCATTTGGACCCATGAACATTAGGTTGCAAGGGTCTAGGAATTTGCCCAGATGGAGAGTAGACATCCTGCTGCTTAAGAGAATTCCTAATTCCTACTTAATGGTATCATTGAGCAGCAGAATTCAAATGGAAATTTCTCCCAGAAAATGTAAGGCCTTAATGTCTTCACTACGTTTGTCAGTGGGAGGCATCAGGACAATTTACCCAGTCTTCTGGATGTTTTCCAATTGTTTTCTGAAGTTCTTTCCTCAGTTACCTGCACATTTTTACTGGTAAAGGATACCTTCACTTTCTGAATTCTGCTGCTTCCATACCCTCAATTCACAGCTCAAAATGTATTGTCACCATGTGTTTTGTTGTTGGCTACTTGACATACAAATGCTGTCCATCACATGCTGCTGCTTCAGCTTCACACACCACTTACATTTCTTGCAATCTACACTCACCCCATAGGAAAGCAAGCAAAATAATGAACTTTTTTTTCTGAGATACTCTTTCAGTGGTGATAATAGCAATTATATTTGCTTCAATCATATCTCATTCGCTAATGGCATTAATTTGTCATGCCAATAAATGTGAAAAATATGCCACTATGATGATAAAGTACTTCTGCTAACTGATCAGCATTGCAAGTTACTGTTAATGAGTTACATGTGTCCTTCTGGGCTGCCATTTCATAGTCCTGCATCAAAATGGTAGTGCATGTATGGTTTGTGATTAAATTCTGTTGTGACCTTAACACAAGGGGCCATTGCTGGTTCTAGGGCTGTGTTGTACTGGAAATGCTGATGGTTCATGTGAGTAAATGGGAAATGGCTGGACAAAAAAGCACAGAACCGAGCTGCAAAAGAGGATGTTCTGTTTCCCACATGTAGATTTAGGGGTCAGCTCAGGCTTGATCTTGCTGATTGCTGTGATTCTAAAAGACTACACTTGATGATTCAGAGGAATGACTTGGATCCCAAACCTGTGTGCTGTGTGAGGAAGTAAGACTGATTTTTTGTTGCAGTTGTTATCTCAAAGCTAACACGGTTTCTTTGTGTTTCGTAATCACACTATACCATCTCTCCAAGCTTTCTCAAAAAATGCTACCTTCATGTTGTTTGCTTAATCACTTATCTCCATTGTTTGTTTCCACTAAAAAATGAGAAAAATATCAAACATACTAAGAAAAGGGAAAGGGAAGGGAGTCGGGGAGATTGTATTGGTACCTGTAGAGCCTGAAAGAGATACAAA
Organism: Corvus kubaryi; assembly: GCF_017639235.1. NCBI lineage: Eukaryota > Metazoa > Chordata > Aves > Passeriformes > Corvidae > Corvus > Corvus kubaryi. Next base: position 8,417,727 of record NW_024581077.1, read on the forward strand.
GAGAACAGCAGAGACTGCAAAAATTTTGAGATCATAGAAATATTTTTCTTTCCTGTCAGCTGTATCTGAACCCTAGCATAATCTTTATTTTTTGTCTAAGAGACAGGTGCTTTGCTTTAACAGTCATCTGTGAGCAGTGGTCTGCTTCTTTCTCTGTCTCAGCTGTATAGAACACATCTTTTACCCTTTTTGTGTCTATCCTCAGAAGCAACAGCTATTTTCAGGGTACACTCTTGTTCCCTGTAGGCGTACTACTGCCCTGGCTCACCCCAGTCATACTGTGCAGAAATACCAGTTTTCTGGGAAATCTCTAGCTGATGATTCATGTTCTCCTTACTCTAAACATATTGTTATATCAGATCTAAAACATCAGGTTTGTTTCTTTAGTTGCTTTTAAAAAATATTTGTAGGTGCTCTTAATTCACAGTTAATTTCTAGGAAATTTACATGCAATCTAAAGGATTTGTCTTCTTCCCACATACCTGTGTGCTTAGCAGATTAAGATCTGAGATTATCTCTGAGAAATGTTGAAAAGAAATGTTTCAAAAAAGGCTAAAAACCTCCCACTTTTCCAGCTGGAACTAGTCTGTGAATGCTTCATGCCTATTGAAAAAGAAGTCACCTGGCTTAATTGTATATTCCAACTAGGCAAGTGCACACACTGGCATAAATTTAGAGCTTATAAGCCAATGGAAATTGCTCATAAAATGTGTCCTCCATGCCACCAACACAACACAGTAGGAAAACTGAAGTTCTCTTTTAAACAGTGATCCTTGGGATTACATTCGTTGCAAACCCCTTAGATGCATTTGTTAAGCACTGTGTAACAGCAGCAACATAAACTGTTAGAAGGAAAAATGGAGGAAGGGGGATTACAGGTGGATAGGAGGTGTAATTCATATAGAAGGCTAGGATGCAATCATGGGTTGTGTAGGGAAGAGAGGAGTTACCATGAGGGGACTAAGGTGGGAACTAATTGTATCTTCCAGCACCTAATGGAGAGTTACAGCCAGGCGTTTCTCAGGGGCAAGTAATAAAGCAACAAGAACCAACAGTCTCAAGTTAAAACATGAGAAATTCCAGTTGAACATTAAGTGTCCCTGTGAGATTAGTGTAGCCCTGGAACAGCTGCCCAGAGAGGCTGGGGAGTCTCTGTTCTTGGAAATCAAAGAATCCCAGAATGGTTAGGTTTGGAAAGCACCACTGGGGGCCATGTAGTCTAACCCCCTGCTCAAGCAGGGTCCCTTAGAATACATTACTCAGGATTAGTTGCCAAGAGATTTTTTAATATTTCCAGGGAAGGAGATTCCAGAACCTCTCTGGCCCATCTGTTCCAGTGCTTGGTCATCCACACAGTAAAGTTCTTCCTCATAGAATCATAGAATATGCTGTCAATACATCAGGATCATTGAGTCCAACTCCTGGCCCTGCACAGGACACTCCAAGAGTCACACCATGTGCCTGAGAGTGTTTTCCAAACGCTTCCTGAACTCTGTCAGGCTTGGTGCTGTAACCACTGCCCTGGGGAGCCTGTTCCAGTGCTCAGCCACCCTCTGCATGAAAAACCTTTTCCTGATATCCAACCTAAACCTCCCTGACTCATCTTCCTTCAGTCCTGCCACTGGCTGCAAGGATGCAAAGGTCAGTACTTTCCCCTCACTTCTCCTCCTGACGATGCTGAAGACCACAATGAGGTCTCCCCTCAATCTCCTCTAGGCTGAACAAACCAAGTGACAGGCTCATGTAGAACTTCCTGAGCATCAGTTTCTGCCCACTGCCTCGTCCTATTGATCGGCACCACTGAGAAGAGTCTGGACCCATTCTCTTGGCACTCTCTTAAGGTACTTACAGACATTGATAAGGTCCCCTCTCAGTCTTCTCGAGGCTGAACAGGCCCAGCTCCCTCAGCCTTTCCTCACAAGAGAAATGCTCCAGTCCCCCAGTCATCCTCACTCCCCTCTGCTGGACCTGCCCCAGGAGCTCCATGTCTCTCTTGGTCTGAGGAGCCCAGAACTGGACACAGCACCCCAGATGCACCTCACCAGGGCTGACTGCAGGGGCAGGATCACCTCCTTCAACCTGCTGGCAATGTTCTTCCTATGCAACCCCAGGACACCATTAGCCTTCTTGGCCACCAGGACACACTGCTGGCTCATGGGCAGCTTATTGTCCACCAGCACCCCCAGGTCCTTCTCTGAAGAACTGCTTTTCAGCAGGTCAGCCTTGTTCTTTCTAATTGTCTTAAAGCAGGGATTTATTCTTCATTAGATACATAGAATACCATGTATCCTTTATAAACTTACCTTCTAAGTGAATGAAGTTATCTATAATCAAATCTGTATGTGCTAAATTAATTTCTGAATTAATATTAAGTTTAAAACAAATCCTGTAAGAAATGATCTCTGAGAAGGTTCTTCAAATTAGCTCTGCGGTAAAAACATGCCTTAGGTATTACTGGGCAAATATTACTGCCTTGGGTTATATTCTTGTTCATATTCTGGACAGTTTCAACTCCTATTAGAAGTCTAAGACAGTAGAAAAAGGCTGTAAACCCCTAATTCTGCACACAGAAAGGTCCCCAGAACAACCCCTGCAAAACCCAAACCTGAAACTAAGGACATCTGGCAAGGGCTACTTGGTGCTGGAAGTAAGAAATGCTTATGAGAATAGAGCAATACTACACTGTTCCTTAGAGAACCTTGGGAATACAGAGTGGCCCCCTAACACTGCAGACTCCTTTCTTAATCCTATCAAGCACTGCAAGTGTGAATTGCCCACTGTGCCTTTCAGAAGCATGCTCAGATTGTAGCTCTTTTTGGATGCTCCTTTTTGTTTCAAGTGACAGAACAATCCCTGAGAAGAGTCTTAATACTTTTGCCTTAAGATCAGAGTCAAGGCAGAAGAGACCTGCTTTCTCTTTTCTCCAGCGCTGTGTTACTCATCAGGGACAGTCTTTTGTGTAAATACTGTATTTCAGTTTCTTTCTCATGCTCTGACCTTAGCTCATTATCTTCTTCTCCTGTCTGTGGGAAGGGAATTAAACGTTTTAAACATGTGTCTGTTTCAGCTCTCAACAGTCATTTTGTCATTATATTTTAATGCAAAGTTTTGAAAATCAGTGGCTTTGGTTCAGTCCTGGAGAGAGACCTTATTCGAGCCTTGAGAAAATGAAGCTCTGTGGTAGTTACCCGGACTTGGTGGATTGCTGAGGAAAGCCTTCTAGCTGATTACACCTGACCTGCAAGATCTTTGCATACCTGTTTCACTAATGCTGACCTAACTGATCCTCTGTGTGCCGAACTCACTGGTGCTTTCAAAGCCTTGTTGGTAGGTAACAGCTTTAATGGCTTTGGAAGCCTGAATTTGCTTTTTGATCACTGTGACATGAAGACACTCAGCTCTGCAGTAGGCACTCTCAGTTCTTTTTGTGATGGAGAAATACATGATGGTTTTTTTGATGTGAAGAAAAGCACAAACTAATTTTCCAGGACAGAAAGTGCCTGAGGTGTGGTGGCCATCTCAGAACTGTGCCATTAATAATATCAGTCAGGATTTAATCTTGCAACACTAAAGTGAACGGGCGCTTCAAGTACTAAGGCAAAGGGGCCACTATTGAAGAGAGACCAACACTTCACTGTCAGTAGTTGAAAGATGAGGCAGAAAGGGCAGACAGTGGACAGCAGTGCTTAAATACTTCTCAAATTGGTTAATGAGCTGTTCTGATCTAGTGGGGTTTTTTTGCTGCTTCTTGACCTGTGCTTTCTGTCAGGCAAAAATGACACATTCTCAGTAAAGACTCTTTGGAATATTTTTTTTTCTTTTTTTTTTCTTTTTTTTTTCTTTTTTTTCCTCATTTGTCTTTTTTTTTGTTTGCTTATTTTAAACAAGATATGAGATTTTTTTCCCTTCTTTGTTATTCTTTTAATATTAAAGTTATTAAATATTTATGCAGTGGTCTAGAGAAGTGGATGGTTTGAAGTGCTTTCAAAGTATAATTTAAGCAAAGCAAGAGTCTTTCCTCTTTCAGTAATAGTCAGCTCAGTGATTAGTGGCAAAGAAGAAGATGAAAACATCGTTTGAGTAGATTTATATAAATGGAGGGCCTGAGAAAAAAATCTGGTAGAATTCCTTACCTTAAATTCCTAGAATCACAAAAGTGTTACTAGAAAGGAACTTGCAGAGGGTTTTGTTCCAGTCCATTACTGAGAGTAGCTGAACTCATTTCCTGAAAATGACAGCAATATTTGACAGATAAACTCGAATTTGTGAGGAAAGTTGTTCATCCACACTCCAAAAATATGAAAGAAAAGTGCTTTAAAACAACGATGATGAACTAAATTGAAAACAGTATCTTTTACTGCTGAATTACAGTTTAATTTCACTCTACATAGATACCATGTGATACAATCCCTAGACCATGTTCTTTAGACCATAAGAAAATGGAGGCACTGTACAGTTTCTGTGGAGGGAAAATCAATAGAAATAGGTTTCTAAAAAGTGAGAAGTTGACAAATACTGGCAAAATACATCTTCAAGTATGCTTTATTTGCAGGTGATTAAAAATATTTTTAGGCAAAAAACTAGTCAATCTTATCCAGTACAAGATAGAACATGATTTAGTGCCTAATGCCAGACGGACTGGAAAATGTGTAGATAGGACTGGTGATGCAGTAGTTGATGAATTACATGTGATTAAATGGCCCACATTCATATAGTAAAAAGACCTGATACATACATATGAGGAATTGTAAGCACTTAATATTTTAACAATAAGCAGGAGATTTTGTAAGAAAAACAAGGGGCTCAAGGGGATGGGAAAGCTACAGACATCTTAGTAGTATCAGAAGCCATCGACATTTTTTTTTAAAGACATTAACTTGCTCCTGCAAATTACTGCACTCTTGAGAATAGTATTTGCAATTTAAAACTTATCTAAAACATCACCAAAAGGTAACACTAATTCCTATTTTTTTAAAATTATTTTGTATTAAGAATTTTGCAAAGAACTGAAATATGGCATGGCCAAGAAGCATGAATTATCCACCATTTCAGAGACTTTGCATTCATCACATTTAAATACTAGGTGTCTGATTTCTGAAAGTCTCATGCAAAATCCAGCTATAAAAACTCACCACAGAATATTTTCAAGGATAAAAAGCTAATGTTTTTAAAAGCTCTGAACAGACATCCAGTTGTGAAGGTGAATTTCAAAACGAATGGTCCACATTTTCAGAGGACATTCAAAAATATAGTTGTTGAACTTCCTGTAAATGCCCAGCTCTTATCTACACTTTGCATGGAATATTTACCAAAGCTATAACATTGGACAGTTGATGGAATATATCACTGCCTAGAGTAGTGCCAGAGGTAACATCATTCTCTTTCCATAACTGCATAATGAGAATTAAATAATCACAAAACAAATTCCTATTATGAAATGAGTTCTTTTTTTCTCATGTACAATATATATATTCATTTATATTGAATATAAGTCCAGTAATACTATCACAGTAATGTGCTGTAGTAGTCTTTCATAGTGAGAAAACTGCCCTAATCATCTTTAACATGCAAAGCTTGGAAGAACCAGAAATTCACAGTAAGTAATACAATTTGTATATGCATCTTCTGCCATCCTAAAGTTAACCAGAACACTCAAGACTGTTGCTTATTTTTTTTCCTATGTTTAACAAAAGCTACAGTTCTGTATACTGTACATTCACAGTGGGATCCCAGCCCCCTGTACTATCTGCAAGAAAGATCAGGTTACCACCCTCCATCAGAGTAAACATTCTAGTATTTAATATAATAATCTTGTGAACAGTTGTTCCTAGCTTGAAGCTCAGCAGTTCAAGACTTGATAAAATTCTCCTTTTCATCTCTCTGAAAGGTTTCTTGCTAACGCATTTTGTAGTCATTAGATACTGACATTTCACATAGCTGTCCTTTAAAATCCAAGTCTACTGTGAAATCCAGGTCACGCTGTAAAAAGATTTAAATGTAACATGTAAGTAAGACCGTAAGTTTAGTGTATTAATGCAGTTATCATTGCTTGGGTTGAAAAGACCAGCAGATTCAAGAGATTCCTGCGGTGGTTTCTAACTTCCTCTGTTTTTAATTGGTGCTGACACTGAGAAAGCAGGCTGTAAGATGTGTAATAGCATTCACCATACAATCCGTGCCTAGGTCGTATTTCTATACTCTTCCTGAGGTGGATTCAGTGTCCTAGTTACTCCCAGGAAGCTTCTGAAATGCTGTTATCATACGTATCCTAGGAAAATTTTTGAAGGGTATCCCCCATTGAGATGCTCTTAATTTAGGCTAAAGGGCTTTCCCACTAGGGGTTATTCCAGAATATATCTGGTAAACTTCCCATTGTACAGAAGCCCTTAGTAATTTTTTATCTTGTAATGACACGTTTTCAGGGAAGAGGCACTACACAGCCCTACAGAAGGAAGTTGTGTCTATGCAAACTTTTCAAAAACTTTGTGTTTCAGAAGAACAAAGCATGAGCAAATCCTTTTGAACCAAGGTGGTTTCTCTCTCATGACAGCTATCAAGAGCACATTAATTATAGCACCTAAATCTGCATTCAGGTGCTAACTGCTGTGTGAACAAATCTGAGATATTTTATTAATTTTTCCCTCAAAGAAAATTGATACATTTAACCCAAAAAAACCTATTCCAGTCCCCCTAGGACAACACAAGGGTGGGAAACAGATTATTTTCCTCTCGCAGCAAGTAGCTTCAGGGGTGAATGTGTTTGTTTTAATGCCAAGTTATTTTTGTGTTTATTTCTCCCCCTGTATCAACAGCACTATGAAAATAATATCCAATCTGTGTTTGGTAGGAAAATGGAAAATCAATGCAAAAAGAGAAGACAATGAAATGTTAAGATTTGTTGCAGTTAACAAATGTAATTTTTCAATAATTACAACAGCTGCATAGATGGATAACCAGGTTATTTTAACTGCTGTTTACTGTAATAGAAAATGAAGAGATACTACTCAAGGTTTTTGGCAGAAAATGGTGCCAGTGTTTCTCTCAGAAGCCATACTTCTCATGTCTTATTCTATTCAGCCATGGGTTGTCCATCAGACCATGTCTCACAGTCTCCTTACAAGTTAAAAGAAGCACTGAATAACTGATACAGGGGGATTTAGCCCACAGCAGAGAAACTGAGGAAGTTTTCAGCAGTCATGGTTGTGTGATATCCATCATGCTTTAGCTGTAGTCTTAAATAAAGCATCTGTATTTTCTATGGAAAGGCACAATTTTTAAACAACCCTATCACTCAATTAGTGAGCTCGAGTAGATTTGATCAGTGAGTTCAACTCAAGCATGCTCAATACAAGCATTCCTCTGAAATGTGTTACTTAATCTCCTGTTGGACTGTTCTTGGGCACTGAGTGGCAAATCACTCAGTGCCCATAGATGTGGAACTGAAGTACTTACACTTGATCATCCTGTGCTGGCAGAAGGGATCTTTGTACTGATTTCAGTGACAGTGTGAAGAGCCCCTTGCCTGCTTGCATCACAAAAATCAGTCAAGCTGATTGCAGAGGGCAGCTGACTCGGTGATGTATTTGAATTGTTTCTGCTTTCCCATGCCAGCCTGCTTTGCAGGTTGACTTCTGTAACATTAGCACTGCTTTATCATTGCTCTCATCAGCTTTGGTGAAGCTGTGGCTGGAGCTCTTACTAATAAACATGAATGCCTTTAGCATGCTCACTGTTTTAGTCCTATTCATTTTCTTTATTGCTGATTGTAGTTTGTGATCAATAGAGGTGGAATTAGGATCAGGGATGCTGACTTACCACATTTTTTGCATTTGGTTTCATGGATATAGTCCCATAAATTTCTTCTCCTCGTCTCACAGTTAAATAGTCCTCCAAGTAGAAGACAGTTTGCTTCCAGTGAGTATAAGGAGCATCAGGTGCTAAAAAATATGTATGGATATCACTTATTGAAAATTCCTACATGCCTTGAAAATCAAATTATGACTTGGGAACAATTGGGAAAAACCGTTTCTTCTCATAGAATGCTTTATGTACTATATTAGCAAACATACTTCACAACAGAACAATTCTGCTGAGTGTCAGTGGGTTGTCTTCTAATTTTTACTGGAATATGCCAGATGTGAATCACACCCAGCAAGAAGGATTCTGCAAAATGGGTTACAGGGCAAAATAGGCACTTTTTTAATGCTCTCCTTTCAACCCACACGTGTTCAAATTGGGAAGATCTTTACCACTAAGTGCTTTGAATTTCAGAAGCCTAAATTAGTTAAAAAAAAAGTTATACAGAAGCATGAAGGAAAGGTTCATCAAAAACTATTAATCACAATTTCACAGATGAAACATTTGACTAGTGATTCCAAAACAGCAGATTTTATAGTTTCCAGGAGGATAGAGCTGATGAAAGGGCACTTGCACCTTGATCTGTTTTGGGACTTTTAAAAGGCATGTTGGGCAATTTTCCAGAGATGGAAACTGGTCTAAATTAATTTCTAGTCTTGCGTAGCAGAATCAATTTCAGGCTTTTAATTTACTTATTTGATTTTATTTCTGATTTAAATGCCAATCTTTGAGCAATGCCTAATGAACCTGTATTGGTCACTTCTGGTTCCTACCACTCTTGCAGTCAAGAGGATCTAGGAACCTAAGAATAGCTGTACAAGCACAGAGACTTCCTAGCCTGGCAAAAAAAGCCTCTGATAAATTTATTTTTCTTCTGTTTGTATTCCCCAGTCACATGAGGTCACTGTATTGTATCATAATTAACAGTGTTTAATAAAATAATGATCTTATTTCATTTCAATGTCAACATTTAAAAAAAAATATTTAGCCATGAAAATTCGTTGTGACTGGACAAATACTGATGCTTTTTAAAAAAACTGGCAGGACAGGAATTTTTAACTGTTTTCTAAAATTCTAGAATCAGAAGACCGATATAAACCAACTTTTTTTCATAAACTGTGCTGGCAAACTGGTATCTTTGAAAGGAAAAGGATTGTACCAGCTAATTTCTGTCTATGTGTCCAGACAGTTTTAATGACTGTTAATTTCAATTGTTTAATGAGATATCTTCTTGAAGGAGTTCAGATCCAGACTGTTTGCTATTTGGACATGGCTGCATAAAATTTCTAACTGAAAACATGTTAGACCAAAATGAAATTGAATTTATATTCTCAATCGTAACTGCTGCCTTGTACACACCCACGTACATGTGCACATGCCCCTGTGCAAAGCCATCTTCCCTAGAAAAGCCTGACATAACTGGAAACTTGTGCCCCATGAACAGGGTAGGGGTGAGTGTAATACAGGCCCAAGTCTCCAAGTCCACCCCAAATTACACACTTATTCATCATTTAAGAAATAACACATCAATGAAGTGGCACTTTGTCATGTCCTACAAACTGGTTATTTTACTGAATTCACTAGAGCTTTGCCAACAGACACCAGGTGAGAATCTACACCAGTCTTCTAGACAGTGGTGACCTTCAGCAGCAGATGGCCAAACGACCTTTTTATGGAGTAATTTCTTCTGGCCCTACCTTACCATGATAAATTAAACAGAGGCAGAGAAACTCTTCCTTCAACCTCCTGTCTACATGCAGGCTGTCTACAGGATGAGGTTTTTACAGGATGAGGTTTCTGGGTTTCTAATTAACACTGGAGGATTTTCTTTTAACTTTGCTCTTGTACTGTTAGAGAAATGTCTGAAGATTGGTGGATCAGGCTCTGCAAAAGAGCTGTTTAAAAAATTAAAGACATACAGAGCTTTACTTAATCTCATCTGCAGTGTTGCCTGTGCTAACCCTCCCTTTTGCTGATCTAGAAAATGTTTTAAAGAGTGATGTGTTCTTTCAACAATGGCTTGACTGGTGGGAGAGTAAGGAACACCAAAAGTGTGCTGAACTCTCCAATCCACTAGAAAATCAGCCAATTTCTTTGCTGTGCATGCAGGCCCATTTTCTGTTATTATATCTTTAGGTACCTGTAATGAAGCAAATGCAAAAAAAAATTGACAGGCATGACTGGCTGTCTCACCTGTATGTACTGAAGCAAAGACTGCACCTGAAAAGGCATCTACTGATAATGGATATTTTAAAATTTCTTGGAAGATGGGTATTTGGTAATACCTGTCTGCTACAACTGCAAGCTTTGCAATCCTCGTGGACTGACTGCTCCTGTTGAGACAGGAGGCTGTACAAGTTGGCAGTGAGGACAGGCAATTGCAACACTCTCTGGTTTATTCAGTCTTGTAAACAATGCCTTAAGGGAATGGAGTTATTCCTTTAAATATTTGGTCACCAAGGCAAGTTAGAGTTTCCCAGCTGGGTTGTTAGAGACGATTCACATAATCACTAAGGGTATTTTTATAGCTTGGAAAAAATGATAGTTTTTTTCTAGACTCTGGGGCAAGCCAGAGCTTTGTTGAGTTTTGGATTTGGGGAAAACTAGGATGCAGAGCTTCTATCTCTCACTGAGCCGATAATTCCCTGTCTAATCTGAGAAATTTGACTCAGGATTTTGCTAAAACTGGTGGGGAACATAAATTCCTGCTGAGCTCTAAGGTTGATAGCCATTGTGAAACTCTGCCTCTGTTTCCACAGAATTCCTATAAGCAGTTGTCCTTTTCCCATCCTGCTTATCACCCCCAAAATTACAATGGTTTTTATCACTGAAATTCAAACGTGGTGGTACATTAAACCTTCCTGTACCATCTAATCAGCAGCACTGATAGACTAATAGCAACAGAAAGGAAATCAAAAGAAATACAGATTACCTGTAGAAAATCCCATCTTCTTGTGGCACTTCGTAAATTCAATATTAAAATAGGTGACCAAGGCATGAATGTAATCATTACGCTGAATTTGGAGGCAGAATGCAGAAGTAAATTCCAATTCTTCAGTCTTCACTGTATAAATGTCTACTTCCTGTTTTGAGGAGAAAGAAAAAGACATTTAGACGCAGATGTCTGTGACTCTCAGGTAAGTGTTAAGTGATGTACTTTAGTATTTCATTTAATGATCAGACACAAAGATGACTGACAGCCTTTTAACACCATAAGAAATCAGAGGTACATTCTAATCTATCAAATCATGAGCAAATGATCCAGTTATCTGACTAAGCTGACAGAGAGGACACTCACTGAAGAGTGTGTGTTCTTGGGAATGGCAGGGAGGGACTCTAGAAGCTGGAGAAAATCAAGGTAAAAAGGTGCTTTGACAAATACAGGCATGATAGATGTTGATAGATACAGGTCCCAGTTCAAAAACCTTTTATCATCAGGGACTGTCAGCATGAGGACAGATGCCAGAGTTGGATTTTTAATAAAAACAAACGTATTTGTTTGTGCATCTCTGGAAAGGAAAGTGATTTGACTGTGTCAAGCAGTCAAAACATTTGAGGCATGAGAGTGGCCTGCTTTTTGATGCTTTCTAGTCCTATGTCAGTCCCAACAGTGAGCACAGGGATCTTACTCTTGAGCAAGACAGAAGCAAACCATGTAAATCATACTATGGCTTGATTGCAGTAGTTGGAAGCAATGATGTAGTCTTCAAGATTGCTTATTTCCATCAATATTTAAATCTCACTGTCCAAGGCTTGGAGTGTGTTTTTCACATGGATCTGATTCTCCCAGCAAGGTACTGCTTTTCTCTGGGTTGTTTCCAAAACGTGTAGTCATGATAGGGAGGATGGTAAGTCTGAAGTACTGTTCTGTGGGGAATGCTTCCTGTGCACTTTCTGGTACCCTCACTGCTCATTCTCATACCCCTATTGCTCATGCCTATAGGGAAACAGAATTTTTGTAGGCAGAAATCCAAATATTCTCTACTCTACCAGCTGAAGTCAGGAATCACGTCTCTGACCTTACCAGCATTTCTTAAGACTCGCACTGCAGAAGTGGAGAACAGAGTCTAGACTGCCCATTAGAGGGCTCTTGTAGAAACTGCCTTCTATAATTTAAGGTAAGTCTGCAAAAACAGACATAGAAAGATGCAGCCATATTTCAGTTACTGAGGCCTTTGCATGGACCCCATTTGTGCTTCTGAGACTTAGAAAACTTACAGGGAGATGATTTAAGCAAGCCATAGTTTTGGCCTGCCTTGTTAACATTACTGCTCAAGAACAACTTAATCATCATGAAAATTATTCTACTGCATTGCAATGACACCCTGAGGCACTAGTGTTTATCAGTGACCTATGCATATAATTGGTCTCTTAAAGCTGTGATAACCTTAAAATGTTTTTGGTTTTTCCCCCTCCAAACAAGGTAAGAAAAAAGTAGGAATGAGAACTTCTGAGGTCTCCTGGCAGAATTCCATGGCAGCCTGCAAAAGTTGCTTTGCCAAGCTAGACTGGACTGGTGGGTGACTGCAGACTTCTGTAGTTTTTGGTGTCTTTTGAGTGATCTCACCGTGGGGAAATTGGGACTTAAGTCTAATGGTGGGGTACATAAAAGGGAACTTGCTCCCTCTCTCTGAGCTGTGTTGGCTCTGCAGGGTAAAGGGAAATCAAAAGCACTAGGAAATATTTTCGTTAGTCAGTAGAACCTCCTCAAAAATACTGAACAGATGTCCTGGATAAACTGTTGGTCACTTCTGCAGTCCTTTTTTTAAGGACAGAAACATAGCTTTTTTGCAATGCAAGGTATGAGACAAATGTGGGGGCTTTTTTATTAACTAATATAATTTTGAGAATGGCCAAGTCTGGTTTTGGCAATCTCTTTGAATTATACTCTGGCTACTATATATTCTTAATTAAAATGGCAACACTCATTACAGCTAACTGCACAGGGGACAAATGATACAAACTGGAGTTAAGGTTGCTTCTAGAGTGCCAAGGGACCTCTTTCCTGATCTCCTTTCCAGACAGTCAGGTTAGTCAGCTAGGATTTTGTGAGCATGGAAATATGCTAAACATTCAAATCTCAGTGGATGGCTGGGTTTGGTGGAGTTCTTTCACGTTTTCTTTGGGGTTTTTTTTTGGTTTTGTTTTTGTTTGGTTTTTTGTTTTGTTTTGTTTTTTGGTTTTGGTTGTTTTTGTTTGCTTGTTTATTTGTTTGGTTTTGGATCAGAGAAGAAAACACAACTGTTTTACTAAGTATGAAACAAACTTTTCCATTTTTTTTGGCAGTGTTACTGACAGCAGTAGGCCCTCAGTAGGACACCTGTACACTTCTCCTGAGTTCAGTTATTGATTCTGGTGGTTTGAAGACGCTTTGTTCCCACTACTCTCCCTGGCTGATTTGGTTTGGAAGTTGAACAAGGACTCCTATTTGGCAGGACAATTCCTGTGCCCCTCAGATGTATTTAAGAGACCATGCAAAAGGGAATGGCTTTCAAAAGAGAGAGGATGCCGCATTCCCTGCATGCACCACCCCTAGTGCACCTGTGGCCTAGTGCCTGAAGTTCCTTAAAGCATCCAGGACTTGGGTTACATCCAGTTTCTGAGGAGTACAAAAGAGGGAATTTTACTCCAGTCTCCAGCATTTTAGATAAGTGTCATGGCTACACAGCATGCACAGTTGATGTCTTATTTTGCTGATTTTGTAGAACAATTCAGAGTGTCTAAATTGGGAATTGAAATAACTGCAGAAGCACAAGACTGACTGGTCTCTGAGGAATGTGTCTAGTGACTAGTCCATCCCCTGATTAATGTAGAGAGAACCCAGATTCATTTGGTAGGCACCCTAAATTAGCTGGCTTTGGGTTAAATACAACCCTAAAAATCCCTCTGTGAATCTAATATGAACAAGCTGTGCTATCCAAAAGTGCTGTAATAAAACATTTAAATAATTAAACATTATGGCTTTGTTTATTCTCAAATGTTTTCTTAGGCTAATATTATTCTCTGAATTCACAAATATTTTCAGGACGAAAGAAATGCACTTTATATAAATAAACCATGTGAAAAAGCAAACTAAATTAAAAAATATATAACTGCAGAGTCTGTTTTTCCTGCTTCCATATTGCTAGCTTGAACATAAACCTCCCTCCTTCATGCTTTTCATTGACAATTTTCTCTTTCTTTAGTGATCAGTTTTTGAGATTAGTGACTGATTCTGGAATGGAGGGTGCTTTGTGCTTGTGTATTTATTACCTGCTTTGCTCCCATGGTACCTCTAGATGGAACAGCACCACTCAGTTTATGGACAAAAGATGTCAAAACTAAATATAAAACCTGAATAGACACACTTTGAAAATTTTTGTCTGTCATCTTAAACCAAATTACTTTCAAAGACCTTCTAAATAAAGCATTAGATTTGCACTTCAATTACGGGTGTGCAGCTTTTTATTCCAGAGCAGCCAACCCATTTTGCTCCCTGATCTCTTTCTCTCTGGACATATTTCATAGAGTCTAAATAGCTGTTTCTTTTGTGTGTAATGCAATTTTAAGCTGCTCTGGTTGAGGGTGTTTTCGGGCACAGCCATCTTGTGTTCCCCTCAGTGCAGATGGACTGTGCATGCATACGTACTCATGTAGAGTTTCTACTTCTGTTCCTTTTTGCTGCTTTCAGTAAAGGTTCTGCAGACTGGAGGCATGGCTTTCCCTTTTGCATATGGGAATACTTAATGCTGTGTTTGTTACTGGCAAAAAGTGAAAGGGAAAAGTTAGAATTGACTCTTTGGGATAAGTGAGTGTACTCTTGGATTCATGGACCTGGTACGACCACTGCTATTGATGCAGACAGCCTTGCTCATGAGAGTCGTCCCACATGAGGAGGATTCCTTCACGTGTAGGGAATTTTAGAGCTTTCAAGTGTTCCTGCAGGTAGTTCTTGCATTGTTAACATCATCTTGTGAACAGGGATTAGTGACCATTCTGTCTTACATCTAGAGCAGCGTACCAGTTAACCTTTGGGTGCAGATGTTGGGGCTGAGAGAGCACAGTAACATTCTACATAAGGCTAAGAATTAGGAAGTTAGACAAATAAATTGAGTTCCAATTCTGATCACATGTTCTGGTGTTAGTTATTTCCTCGTCAATTCAGAACTGATGCTTCAGACTTTCTTAATGCAAACAGAATCATTTACCCCTTCTCCTCAGCAGCATGCTATCAGTAATTTCCAACCTCTATTTATGAGAAGGTAGGGCAATTCAAATTCATATCTAAGTATACCACATCTCTCTTCATCCAGTATTTGCACATGCAAAATTTTTAAGAGTCTTCAGTTACAGCCTGCAGTAACCAGACGAGTAGAGACACAAGGAACATCTTGCTTTTGGGAATTCCGCAAGAAATCAAGGTATCAATGTTCATGCTCAGGTCATGGGACAGTATTGAGCATGTGCAACGTGCAAGTGCTGGCTAATTCAAAACTGCACAATTTTCCTTCATAGTGTTACATGTTTCTGTGATGACAGCATTCTGCAGCTGGTTCAAAGCATGCAAAGATAGTAGCAAAACATAAGCAGCAGGTCCCAAAATAATCCTACAGTTAATAATAATAATTAGGTATATTTGGAATCACCAAACCTTTATTAAGCAGGCGTTGGTCACCACTTGCTTTGGATCTACTATGTCCACCAAGGGCTCCTTCATGGCAACATCCCTAATACAGGTCATGTCAAAGCCGTACACATTCTCCCACCCTGTCAATCCAAATGGATTTGTCAAGGTTAGCAGTAAGAATAGAAAATATTTTTTGTTTCTCAAAGCATTTTTCTTTTGAAAGAATTTCTACCATCCCCTAATTCTCAGATGCCCCCTTTAGCTCTTTGGTCCCTGTTCCAGTTGTCCATGTCATCATTGCTACTTTACAGACAATGCAGTTGTGGCAAAACAAGCCCTCAGTGTACATCTTTGAACAAGTGACCCTTTTTTTTGGGTGTCTCCAAAACCGTTACATGAGATTTTTCAATGATTTTTGTGGCTTTAGACACTTGTGAGTGTTGCCCAAAATCATCTGATGTCAGGCTGAGTCTTGGGAATAGCTGTTAGGGATGCTATCCTTTCCTATCCATCCTGCTTAACACTTACTTACTTTTTTTTCCCCACAGATTGCCACTCAATCAGAAGTTTACATGCTCTTGTGATTATTTAAGTAGTTTTAGTTTCAGCAAGTGAATTACTGGCAGGAGTAGAACTGCAGGTGTGTCTCAATAGTTGGGACTGCAGGTTCTAATCTGCATGTATATCATGACAGAAAAGCAAAAGGTTCACTTTGAAAAGATTTAAAAGTCATGCCAATCCTCTGTATTTGAATAGTTCTTCTGATTGTTCCAACAGATGCTTCTTATCATGCTGAGGATTTTTTGCACAAAATGAAAACATTGAGAAATGGAAAAGTACACTGGCTTTGCTTTTAAGGTTGCTTAACAAAGTGAAAAGAAGAACCTTCAAACAAGTAAAATCTTAGTCTTATGAAGGATGTAAGTCAAGGTCCATTCACTGCTTCATCTAAAAGTCTAAACTGAATACTGGGAGCATTTTAAAAAACGGTTTGAACAAAAAGCAAAGTTCACTCATAAACACATTTGCGAGCATATTTGAAATGTCTCATTTTTTTCAGAGCATAGCATTTGAGCTACTGGGGTTTCCAGAGGAGTATGACTGAAGAACTAATATGATAGAAAAATCTGCATATTTCTAAACTGGAAAGAATATAGGCATGAATGATTCTTTGATACCACTTTGTTATCTCTTTACTGGGTTGTGAGTTTCTCAACATTTCAGGGGAGCTGGTGTTCAAAACTTTTGTTTCAGGCATCATGAGCATGTGCGAACTTCAGATTACATTTATAGAAGTCATGTGTTTCTATGTGATTACTCAGAAAAGACTAACTAGGAAACCCTGAAGAAACAGTTTATTAATTGTTTATTTATTACTGGGGTCTCCATCATTTACTGTACTTCAGCCTACATGGGATACCTTTGAAATATGTGCCTTTATCTGTATTAGGCAGACAGCTGTCACAGGAGGTAAAAAGTAAAATTATATGTTTTACATTTTGCAGGAAATCAGAGTAATTGACTATAGCAGTACTCTGTGGCATTAATCTTCAGTTGGAAAAATCTGAAGTTAGATTTTTTTAGAAACCTCATATTGCATTATTTCTTAATCAATATAACAGTTCTTGAATGCCCTTTAAAATGCTCAGCCCCTCATCTCATATGAAGGCAAGACTCTCTCCTCCTTAAGACAGAAAAAGATGAAAAATTGAAATGTAAGGAGACACCATCAAGCATTTATAAATGGAAAGGAGAGACAAGATGGTGGCACAGACGGGTAGTGAGGTGGAAATAACTGAAGACACAGAGGTATATAAGGTAAGGGGGGGAAGGAAATCAGAGGTGAGATCAGAAAATAAAGTGTCTTCAAGGTAAACAACATTTTAGAAGAGGAAAAAACAACCTGAAACATTTTTTCAAATGACTAAAAAAGAAATAAGTTGAAAACAGAAGTATTGTCTGTGAGAAAAGAAAAAGACTCAAGGTCTAGAAAAGAAGGGGCTCAAAAGCAAGGTGAAAGAACCCATAAAGGATCTTAGGCCAAAATGACCCTGATTCCTTTACAGAATGGATGCCTCATACATCCATTTGAATCTGTACATTTTGTAATGAGTTTAGCTGTCAAGGTCATCACATAACTGAGGAGAAAAATCTAGACTGTGCTTGAGGAGGAGATATAATCCTTCCTGGCACCTACAGAGAATTCTTGTCACTGCCCCACTGCACTGGGCTCACTTTTGACGCAAAATAGCAATTCTGACCAACTGGCAGTTCTGTTTATTAGCACTGAATTTGATTACAGAAACACCAAGCCTTCTTTTCTGGGAGGAGGTGAGAGGCAAAGAATGAGGAGTTAGGCATTTTTATTTAAAGGTTGTCTGAACCCACTAATTTAACTCAAACTTTCTCATTTATCTTTGGTTAATAAACCTCCTTAGGAATTTTGAGATTTTTTATTCCCAGTGGAAAATACCTTTAAGTGAAACTGCCCAGCTCTGAAAAATATATAGAATCAAAAAAAGTTGAAAGGCAAAGAAGAATGCAATAATGCAAAACTTGTTCGTTTGATCACAAGTATTATGATCTTATGATCAAATCAATCCAAATTTGGGTGACGTGGGGACAAGTTGAACACAAACCAGCAGTACAATCTGGTGGCGATGGATGTGAACCCCATCCTAAGATATACGGAGTGTCCAGCAAAACTGGCTTTGCTTAGCCTGAGACAGCAAGACTTATGGTGGGATCTAATTGCTGTCCACTGCCACAGAAACAAAGAAAAAGTCAGCTTCTCTTCAGGTGAGGAGGGAATGAAGGCAAGTTTCAGCAAGGAGAAGTCAGCCTACATATTTAGAAACTTGTTTACTCCTAAGGGTGCTTCACTCAGAGGAGCTGTGAAATCCCCATCTCCTGACTGCAGGGCAGGGCCCTGTGGGTGACCTGCTTTAACTGTGAAGTCTGACTTGGTTGGAGCAGGAGCCTGGACTGGGTCACTTGTAGATGTCACTAACAGCAGTGTCATTCAATGACACTTCAAGGAAACCCTCCCAGCATTTAAAAAGCAAAGGAAAAGTCAATTTTATGCATCTATGAAGTATAAAAAAAATAAAATTAGAACCCTTTTTTAACATGTAAGTAAAATTTAAATTTCTGATCCTTATTTTTAATTTGAAAATTCTCACACAAAATGTGTTAAAAAAAGCTTTACATATTGTGGGGTTTTTTCTTCTTGACAAGCTTATCATGGAGATACAATTTTTTTCTTGGTTTATTTCTTCACATTTACAATTTATTTGCATCTTACTGTTTTTATGTTTTTGTTGTGTTAAAACTAAAAATAAGGACCTGGATGGCAAAAGAATATTACTGGTTTTTGTGGCTGTTACGATGGATTATATATTTATCAAAACAACAACAAAACTGAATCTCCTATAATCCACATTTTAAATACATCTAGAGGTATTAATATAACTCAAGGCAAAGTCTTAATGAATTTATACATGCATCTTTCCTTTGTGCACTTGAAATTACAGCAAATTTCCCGAATTTATCAGCAGACCAACATTTTCTCAGAGTTCACATTTACATTGGAATTCTGGCCTGCAAAGAGCTTACAGAAGGCTACTACGAATGAAATATTTTAGTGAAACAGCCATAGGAAAGGGTTGCTGGCAGGTGCTTACTCACAGTGAATTTTGAAGTCCTTGTACTGTCTGTCTTCAATTGCTACCACGTACAAAGCAGCTCGGTCTGGAAACATTAGCCCTCCAGGTTTCTGTTGATGAATTGTGGGGAAATGGATCTCGTAATCTATTCACCTGACAAAGACATCACATTTTGAACTGCACATACAAAAACCAGACAAGCACCCCTTGCATGCCTTTATTGTTTTCTGTCAGATTGTCACACCAGCTTTAACCTCAGCCACTCTTGCAGCCTGTGGCAATGTCATTAGATAGTGTCTAGCAAACTTCGCCAGCCAGCACTTAATCAAAAGCAAAGCTCTTTCACTGAGGTTCCCTTTGTTATCTCCTCGTTAAAGCCTAAGAAATGGCACTTGGAGATGTAACCGTGTCTTGTTATGGCAACAGTAGGGAAGGGAAAGCTTGTAGTCAGAAAATAAATGATGATTGCCCCAGCAAGGAGCACGACATGCAGAGCACCTACCAGCCACTTGTCTCGTGCGAAGATGACTGTGTTTAACATTGACTCATAGAACAGACAGTAACCCATCCACTCGCTGATGATGATGTCTACTTGATCCACAGGTAATTCAACTTCTTCCACTTTACCTTTAAATATTGTGATTACTGAAAAGAGAATCCAAAGAAATACGTTTCACATAATAAAACACCTGACTAAGTTCCTTTCTGGTGAATGTCAGGCTGACCTTTTCAATATGATTCTCTTCTTGAATGCCTGTGGATAAGGGGTGACTCCATGTGACTCAATGCATTTCACACTTTTAAAAAACTATTCAGAGTAAGTATAATAAATAGAATTTTTAGTATCAGTATAAAAGGAAAAAAAAAACCAACCCAAAATCCAAGGGCCAAACAAAAAAACCCACCATGTCTAAAACCAACAGAAAAACAGGCCTTACCTGGTTATCTGTATGATCTCATTTTACAATGCTCTTTGGAATTTGGCAGATTTCTAGATCATTGACCAAGTAAGGCAAAGAATCCACTTAGAAGCCTTTAAACATCCCTGCAGGTTTACACATGAATATTTAAATGGTGGGCCATATTTAGTTCAGTTGTAACAAATACTTTTGTTTTAGGACCACTACAGAAGTCACCAATCATTTCTACTTTTAAAATAATATTTCTTATTTCCAAATATATTTTCAGCTTGTGATAAATAATTTTCAGCTTGTTTTTCTCTGCTGTTTATACTGTTTGTTGCAGTGGATAAAGTCTCATGGTTCTGGATTCTTCCTTGACAAGGTAACAGAGGCACTTGAAATTTAGGAATAAGGTGAATATTCTACTTTCCATTACCAATTGATAAAATTATTACTCTTAATTAATGGCAATTTTTAATGATAGGAACTTCTACTGATGAAATGGTCAACATTCAGTTTTGGAAAAGTTAATTTATTTTAATTTCATTTAATTTCATTTAATTTAGCTAGAACTAGGTTAGCTGGCTGAGCGTGGAAGTGTGGGTTGAGTGATTTTTAGAACTCAGCCCAGGGAAAAGGAGGTTTTGTCTTTCCCAAATACATGCAGTACTAGTATTACTCTAACCAGATGTGGCCACTTCATTTGAGTAGCAAATTTTTAATCCAGACTGGCCCCCTAATAAATTGAGAACACTCTGACTCAGACGGGTACCACAAAGTATCAGCTGACAAGAGCAACCTGACTGAAAAAGAGCACAGCTCTCCTCTCTTTGCTGCTATTTAAACTCCTTTCTTTCACAGTTAGTAATTCAACAGTTTATCTGTTGTTTTACTGAAAGCTCTTCATGCCTATAAGCTCCAGCCATGAGCTCTCTTTAGTTCTCTTTTCTCCCAAGAACTTTCACTGCCACAATTCTTTTGGAGTGAATTTTAGCACTGTTGACAGCTGCCAGAGTGACACACCAGCAGACTTTGAAGCCCCCTGTTTACACCTAGAACAGTCACAGTGTAAGCTGCAGCAGCAGCAGCAGCACGGGTTCCTTCCACCTCCCTTTACTTCATAAGGCATCATGTGGGAACAAACTGTGCTGTCCCCAGATGTATTGTATGTATCTCTTCTGGAAACAGTGGGTTTTCTCTTGGTTCAGCCCCTTTTGCTGACTCTGCATTTCAACTTTTGGGCCGGCCGGGGGGGGGGTGTGGGAGGGGGAAAGAAAATTTTCCATGAGCAACAAGATCCTTTGGCTCACTACCTGGCTGCATAGAAATAAAAGTGAATGTGGGTCAGTGTAGAGTGTGAAAGTGTAAATGTTGGTCCAGGTGTGCAGTTTGGAGACCAAACTGCAGTCAGGGTGGCTGCTGAACCTGTCCTGCCAAATCTCCTGCCAAAGGGAGGGGGCTCTGCTTCTTCCTCCACGGTTTCCCAATGACTTGCTCCTTGTAGAAACAGGAGGAAGGAGCAGAGATAAATACCTTCTGCACCCTCTGGAGCACACTGGAACCTTCTAATTTATTCTGACAATGGTCCCCTCACACACAATTCCTGTTGCTGGAAATCCAAATGCAAATTGATTTGTGGTGTGCTATTTGTGTCTCTAGCGGATGAAAGACCATTCTGGGAACATATGGCCTCTGCATCCAAGGTTCAGAACAACCAAGGAGGTCACACCTCCCTGCTTTAGTGCCTTATCCCTACTGTGGAGAAGAGTATTTTCTAGTCCTTTGCCTCCTTCTTTTCCTGAACGAAGAGCTGCATTCACTGGCTGGCCTCTTATATCCCACGTCACTGCTGTTTCACACCACAACACTTGAACACCCGTGATGTGCAATAAATATTCCTCCCAGAGAGCTCGAGGTTAGTCAGAAACTGCCAGTGACAGCAATAAAAATTAGAACAGATCTGAACCAGAACAGAAATCCATTCCTGCGCATGTGCGGGCAGAGCATCAGCGCAGACCCAGCAAAAAGCGGGGGCACTTGGTGCAGCCCAGCCATGACCTGCTCTGCAGCAAAGGCAAGCTCTTCACAAAAAAGCACTTTTAAACAGGAGCTGTCTCACAGCCTCAGTTAAAAAAAGACTGATTTTTTAGGTTGTTACAAAGATATCTTGTGTGCTGTGATTTGGAGGAGGACTGAAGGCATGAAATAGAACTTGACGGGGGTTATTTTGTGCTAAGAGTTTTCAGTAGCTTGGGGTTACTTCTAGGTTTTTGTTGGTTGGTTTTTTTCTATTTAGAATTTCCACAACCTTGGAAATTTCACCAGCTTTCTTTTCAAGTAAAAAAGAAGTTTTATATGATATTTTTATTTTATGAATTGAACATTTTCATTTGTGTGAGTGTGTATTTTGATAAGGTTTTGAAGTATTTTTTTAAAGTTGGGAGTCAGAAATCTTAGTGAAAAATTTTTACTTTAAACATCATTTCAATTTGAATGGCAGTATGGGTGTTTGTACATCTATTCTGTTTAAGAGAGAAGGTGGAATTCAAATGGCAGAATTAATTTGATAAGTTCAGTTCTAATATAGGGTCTTCCTTCTGCTTTGCTAAACCGAACTGCCTATTGGTAAGTCCTATTAACTTCTGTAATCTCTGAGCCTAGAAATAAATGTAGATATAACAGTAATTTCAGTGAGGAATTGTTGTAGTGCCTAGAATGAGGTGTTTAATTTGGTAATTACCTAAGTAAACTCTGCAAAACTACCACTTACATATAAAACACACAACATAAATAAATCAGAAAAAGCAAAATTGTTATCTTCTCTTTTTCCTGAAAGAAAAACAAAATTATATATGCCTTACTGTTGTCCAAGTGGTTGGCCTTGATAATTTTTTCTGAGTAGTCAGATATACTTGAGCATTCAATCTAGGAAAAAAAGAAAAACGAGATAAAGAGGAATTTATCTGTTAGAGATCTCAGCTCTGTGAATAAAAACATCTACTGAAGGCAGTGAAGACTCTACAGAGCATATAACCATTGATAAAGAGTAAATCAAACCTGTGGGGAGGATAATAATTAATGACATCTTAATTTTTAAATTGCAGTCTGTGTCTGAGTTAAACTGGCTCCTGTAGGAAAGACTGCTTTGAAAACTGTTGAAATGTGAAAAAAAAAGAGAGGTTCTACCTACAAAATGTATGTAATTTATTAATTATATTATTTAATTTATTCCTACTACTTTAGAATATTGCCTCCTCCCCCACAAAAATCTGCTGAATGGAATGAATTAGGATGGTGCTAAATTTCCATACGTATTTTAAAACAAAATACGTTCAAACTTTGTGAATAATATTAAAATTCAAATATGCCAGTACTGGTCTATGCCAAGAAACAATTGTTTTCTATGTGAAAAATCCATAATCTTTAGCAAAGCTGCTATTCCAAAAGAATGCAGGCATTTTACACATAAGAAATGACTGAAATTTTCTCTTTACAAGAACATCCAGATCTGCACGGATTTTTCTTTGACCAGTTCAGTGCTTTTTCTAGGAAAATAATTACAGAGTACCTCCTAGTTTTAGATTTGCCCTTAAACTCGGTAAAATCTGTGTACTAGCATAAAAGCACGTTCGCAATGACCTTTACTATCTTTTAGAGAAAAGCTACATTCCATGGATCTCTCTGGGTTTTGTGCTCCTTGAAAATCATGAAGGCCTAAGTTGCTTGTAGTCACTGAATCAGTTCCTAATTTACCTCTTCCAAATTTGGCATTAAACGGATGATACTACTTTGCATAATCCTTGTCTCTCTAATTCCCTTATGGGAACGTCAAATAGAACTATATTATCTCTAATGAAGTGGTTTATATATCCAGTGAATCCCATTTAATCTCTAAAAGTTAAATTGTGCTTGACCTCTGTGATAGCACTCACAGATGGCAGGACAGCGGGTGCAAGGACACAAAAATCCTTTATTGTTTTTATATTGTCCATGAAACAGACGTAATAGCAGTCATAATATCAATCCCAGTCCCCATGGGAACACAAGCATTAATTCTGCTTAGCTTGCCCGTGCATGTAAACCACTCCTCAAAATGTCTGGCTCTGTGGCCTGAGCATAAAATAAAACTGCCTGGTGGGAAGGAAAGCCTGAGTGCCAGTCCAGAGAGTTCAAGGAAGAAATACCTTGAGGTGAGGGCCATCCTTTTGCTCCATCCAGGTTCCTCCCTTACTGTAAACTGGACAGATTGTGTGCCCCATCTCTAGTTACTGCCCTTATACTCATTTTCCCTGTCTTTATTCATATCTGTCTGACATTTTTAATTACATTGCCCATTTTGGATGGTTTTTAAATAAAGAATGCATATGTAGGTGTTTGGAGGTTGCTTTCCAACCCTTCTAAAGAAAAAGGTGCAAAGAAATAAAAAGTTCTCTCATGAATGATGACAAGGTTCCAAAAACCCGCTTCCTTCACAAAGAAGCAAAAGAATAAAAAACTCCAACACTTCAATGTTTCATGAAGGAATACATATTTCAGAAAATAAACTTGCTTTAGGGTGGCTAAAGCTGTTCATCTGCATTTTGACTTGGACTCTATAGTGTGGCTGAATTTTAATTTAAAAAGCAACTCATTTCAGAAAAAAACCCCAACCCTGAATTCTGTAGGTGAAGAAACAGAGGAAAAATTGGTGTTGTCAGGTTTTTTTTCTCAGTTTTCTTTCAAGTCAGTGATCTGCTCAAATCTGGCCTATTTTGAAAAGCATTTGGATTTTATGAAAAGTGCATGTTCCAATAAAATAAGTCTGTACCTGAGTTTATAATCACAGAATCATATAATGGTTTGGGCTTGAAGGGACCTTCAAAGGATTGCCCTGATTCCTTGGCCATGTTGAGAATCATGAGGTTGACACAGGCCCACTCCTCAAGCCTGACAGGACTCCTCTGTGTGGCGTATTTTCCCTCAAGTATACCAGCTGCACAATGCAGTTTCTTGTCATCTGCAAACCTGCTGAGGGTGAACTCAAATCCCACTCTCTCTTGTCCTTAATGAAGATATTAACCAGTAATGATCCCAGCATGGACCCTTGAGTTGCTTCCACTGTATCTGGTTCTGTGTGTGTATATTCACCTCTGCTCTCATTTTACTTCCGCTTCAATCTACTGATGCAAATGTCTCCTCTCTTACTGCAGTCTCTTCCTCAAACAGTCACAAGATTCCCAGATTTCCCCTGGGCTGTGTCCTCATCACCAACCTTTTATACAAAGCAGCTAACATGAGCCTTCATCTTCTGTGTCTGTTTAACTCCTTCTTACCCGCACTGTCTTGTTTGTCTGAAAATACCATAGAATTCAGATAGTTCTACTGCAGGGATTGTCCTGAATTTTGTATGACTAAATGTAGCAGATGAACCAAGGCTTCAAGGGATATTTTATGTATTTTTGTGTCCTTCACTGACCCTTCCCAAGCACTGACAGCTATGTGCCAATCCTATCTCTACATTTCTTACAACAGCTCCCCGGTTAGATGAACATCACTTCATGACATATTGTTACCCTCCCACAAGGGTTAGGGCTCAGAGCAGGTGAAGAAAGAAGAGAAAATGAGGGGGCTGGTTCTGTTCAGGCTGTAGAAGAGATCCCCCTCAATCTAAAAGCTATATAAAAGTATCCCAAAAGGGCTTGCAGGGAAAGCAAACTCCTTTCTGAAATGCACGCGGACGAGACAAAAGTCAGTAATCATGAGCTGTGGCAAGGGAAATTCCTGCTGATTTTAGGCCTGGAAGAGGTTCTGAGAGAGGATTTAGAGTCTCTGTCCTTGGAGATTTTCCAAATCGGACTGGCCATGTCCTTGGGCAACTTGATACATCTTTAAGTTAATGATTCTATGATTTACAACTCTTGAAGGCCCAGAGATAATTCTAGCAGTTGGCTTAGGTAGTGGCAAGGAATAAGTTCCAACAGTGAATAAGAAGGGATAAGAAGAATCAGACAGAGTGGTTGATGAATTTGAACCCAAAGAAGAGTGAGTAAGAGGAGAGTGAGTTCTGTGGTTGAAAAACCAACACTCTGCATTTGTCAACAGTTCCCACATCATGCTATTTGAAAAATCACATCTAACTGTAGAGAAGAAACTGGAACATCACAGCTCTATGTAATAATTCATGGCAAATGTTTGCTTCTTAAATGGAACACTCACTGTTTCCATTGGCAGTCTTTGCCAATATGACCATAAATTCTCAATTTGACTACAAGATTGCCACTGCTAGATCTCTGAAATAGCGGCTTGTCCAACACAAATCCACTCTGCAGCTTGCTGTATACAGGGTTCACCGTGAGACAGCTCATCTGACAAGAAGGCTGAAATTCTTCAGCTGTAGCAGAAGAGTTTCACACCTAAGGGAGTTCCTCTGAGAGCTAAGTTCCATGGATAGCACACCCACCAGCTTTAGCAATGAACAGTCCATGGGTGAGCTGGCACTGGTGTGTCACTGAGCTTTATAAAAGCCTGAGGTAAAGCCTGAACTGTAAAGAAGTCCAAAGGAAAAAACAAACAAACAAACAACCTCACACCCCCCTCCCCCCCAACAACAACAACAAACATGTGGAAAAGTATTTACTTTTCTTTTACTTGGTGAATTTTCTGCCAGTGAGCTGGCTCACTGTAGAATCAGATAAGCATCAGTGCCAGCACAAGGGAGGGAGGAAGACCATATGGCCAGGGATCTGAGAGATAGGAAGGTGGGAGCACAGCATCATCATTTTGTATATGCTTATACTTCCAGAGCACTGCAACATCTTTGCATGAGACCAGCGTTTCTGTATCACAGAAAGCTGCGGGTTTATCCTCCCTGAGGCTTTGAGGTAATAAATCGTATTAATAAATAATACTTGATTCACAAGGAAATACATTCCAGCTGCCAGTCTCAGGCTTAAACTCTGAAACTTCTTCCAGCACCTTTTGATTTCAGCCATCTACAGTTTCATGCTCTAGTCGGATATTCAGATGAGATACTCAGAAGTAACACTGGGTTTTGAAAATATAAGCCAGAGAATTGAAATGGTATTTCATGTATCACTACCAGTAATAAAGACGCACAGTTTGGGTACTTAGTGACATCAGTGTCTTCAAATGCACAGATGTACCCAATTAAGTTTTAGCAAACAATTTTGTTGAAGAGAAGTATACAGAGAAATAATATCTATTTCCCCTTTTCAATGTTGCATTGTGTCTTCAGGGCAAACAGAAGTCCAAAGCAAAAAGAAATTGCGTTTGTCATTTTAGAGTCAGTACAAATAATTTTGAGTATACTTAGTAAGCAAATCTATGCTCTCCGTAATGACTTCTCTGCAGAGAACAGCACATTCATGCTCCTAAAGTTCAATGTATTTAAGGTAATCATTTCCTTCTGCCTCTGAAAAGTGTTATTGTTGGCACAGAAAACATGCACATGCTTTCTTGCACAATTTGCTGAGTTGTAATATGCAGGGAAAAGTGTATTAAGGAAATTTGTTTCCAAGACTACAAAGTTGCAGACCTTGAAAATTTAAAAAGCAAGATAGTTCCCTTAACCCCTCTGAGTAGGAGTGAGTCTCTTTAACATTTTTTTTCAGCCAAGAAGAAATGTGGGTATGTACCAGATCACCAAAAGTTCCGCAAAGTTCCGAAAGTTCCAAAAGTTCCGAAAAGACATTGCATTTCAATTTGGAAAAGGCACAGTAGTGCAAGTCATAGACTACAACAGAACTCCACTGAAGTCACTATAAACCAAGCCCCAGATGAGCTTGGAGAGAAGAATTTCAAACCAAGACAAGTAAAAAAAGGTAAATCATGATGCCAAATTCTCATGCAAAATGCACAAACAAATTCAAAATGTGAGAGAAAGTCTTCTTACCCCATATACCTTCTTTGCTCCTGCCTTTGCAGCAAACATGGAGAGGATTCCTGTGCCACTTCCAACATCGAGGACAATCTTATCTTTAAAAACATGTTTATTGTGATACATTGAGTTTCTATAGGTTAACGTGCGCACTTCATCTTTTAACATTTCCTGTGATGAAAATAAAAGCATTGTGTCACCATTTGAAGTGCTTATATGCATTCCATGCTGCTGCTGAATGCATTCCCTTGCTATCATTTAAGCATTATCAATATACAACATGAAGGGTTTCTCAAGTACTTTGGGGTGTGCACATCAAAGCAGCTGTAAAACGCCAGCTACTTAGAGCTGCATTATTAAGAAGCAGCATGACGTCCCCTGTATGATTTTATTCTGCTATTCACTCTCACAATTGACAACCAGAATGTACTCTAACCACAGCACTGCTTTGGGAATAGGCAGAAGCCGTACAGAAATCCAGACCTAAATCATGCACAACCCAGAGCCTCAGCAGAGGGACCTTCTGTGGTTCCACTTTGAACAGAAAAGAAATTGTTCCATAAGCCATTAGCCTTGCCCAACGTGAGGCAGAAGTCCATAGCAGAGCTTAGAAATCCTGTACTGTAAGGTCCTCCCTCACTGCTCTTCTATCCACTCATTTATCTGACCAATTTCTGGAAGATACTACTGTATAACCTAGACCTCTATCTCACCACTTTAAGTTGTCATTGTGCGGTGCTGATTTTTGATGCACTGATAGCAGCAGGACATGCATTTAATTCCATGGATACCTTGCCTTCTCTTGTATATATTTCAGGCAAACTATATCAATAAAGAGGATCCAGGCCAAGACCCAGGTGCCATTTTTAAGAGAAGCAGACCATTCAACATACACTTTAGTTTTCTGAAAATGCTTCTGTTATGTCTAGAAGGCTGAAGGTTTGCTTATACTACTGCCTAATTTCATAGTTTAAGCGAGTAGACAAGTGAGTTTTTCAATTTCAGGACGAAAAGGATCAGTTCACTGCCCAGCAGCCTGAGGCAATCATGAAGGGGATTGTTACATGTATCAGCTGCTTACCTACCTGTCTTGGCAGGACACTATGTGTACTCAATAACTGCAGATGAATAAAAGGCTACTTTTATCATCATAAAGCATGGTTTGGTATCAGGCAAAGAGCAGTCCACCACCACTGGAAAGGTGTGAGTACACTCCCATGGAAACTGTTTCCACACATGTTAAGGACAAGAAGGTGACTGGGAGTGTTTTGGATTTGGAGATGACTGACCACCTGGTATCTTTCTATGGTGAAATAATGGGCTTTGTGAATGAGGGAAGAGGAGTGGATGGGTTTTATCTTGATTTTCTGCAAGATTTTCAACATTGTTTCCCATAACATCCTCATTGAAAAATGGATGAAGTATGGACTACATAAATGGTCAGTGCAGTGGACTGAAACCTGACTGAACTGCTGCTCCCAAAATGTTGTAAGGAGCAGCACAAAGTCCACCTGGAGGCCAGTCACTAGTGGTATCTCTCCAAGAGTCAATACTGATGCCTTTTGGCCTGTTTTTTCAGGTGGATTCCATCTCTTCCTAGCAGACCTCAATCCTCAAAGAGGGTCCCATAGATATAAAAACTGAAAACTTGTCATTGACACCACCTGCACAAGCAATTGTGGACCTGTGGTAGCACTTCTCCTCAAGTCCTTGTTTGCACTGTTAGAATTGAGTCAAAAATCCACCTGGCACACCTTGCTGTTGATCACCATCCTAGGAGCTGCCCAGTGACACTTGCTATGCTCCAGGTCTCACTGGTGCTTATGTAGAAGAGCAGCAGGCTCTAAGGGCTGGTCTAAGGGACGGAGGTTTGCTGGACAGAACTTCCTGCTCCTCATCTGCAAAGAAAACACTGACCCTATTCTGTAACCAGAGATCTGCAGGTGGATCAAGAGCCTCCCTCCTGTTACCAGAAGTCACAAGTTTCCAGCCTTCACCATCAGAGGAGTCCCCACTTCCAAACCTGGTAAGTACAGACTTTGAATGCCCCTCCTTTCACTACAGTTGGGGTTTTAGGCTCTTGTACCTTCAGGGTCTCAGAGAAGATCCAGTCAGTCTCTTCCTCATGCCCCTGATGCTTCAAAGTCTGCCAGCCTCCTCTAGCAGCTCCTTTACTTGTTGACACAGATCCTTTACCAGTGCAAACCTCCTGCAGACAAGGAGGAAACCTCCAACTTCCCAGCCTCAGCAAGGAGTTCCCTGCACTCCCTGCAACCTACATGGCTGTATCCTTCCATCAGGAGACCCATTCAGTTTAAGGTCTCTGATGTGTCTTCAAAATTTCTCCTAGGTCTCCTTCCCACTCAATTGTTTCTCTATCTTCTTCCATTCTTGGACTGAATTTCTGAATGCTACACTGGCAAGATGTTATTGGCATATAGAAATCTTACTTTTATGTATACACCCCCCCAAACAATTATGAGAGTAATGGAAATAGATATTGTTTGTTATGCTGTTTGTGAGGAGTGCACTGAGTCATCTCACATTTGTTTTTTTGCATCCTGCTCTTAAAGATCCCATCCTCTTGCATCTCAAAAATACCAACAGGGCAAAGTAACTTCTTCAGAACTCGCTTATAGACAACTTTTTGATAGTAAATGGTCCATCAAGTATTTCAAATTCTTTCCAGAAGTGTATTTAATGGAAGCAATTTGGCTTAATGTTCCCATCAATGCAGCCTGTGCATTCAAGTAACATGCCAGGAGTCAAGAAGCTGCTTGGCTTCTCATGTCAGCTGAGTAGCTGTTCTGCTGATGTCTGTGCTCAAACATGCAAGAGAACAGAATCCCCAACTCAGCAATCAGGATGTGTCCATGGTTGTGGCTGGGCTGGTTTGCAGCCCTCATAAATGCACTGCATTGATGCATTCATGAAGTTCACCACCGCACAGACAGCTACAAGAAGCTCGGCAGAGAGCTCATATGTAAGAATCTAAGTGGGACAGAGGTTTTAAGTACAGGTCTCTAGAGAAGTGGGTGATATCTCTGGCACTTAACTAGATTACACAATTGTCTGAGGAAAGGCAGAGGAATACAATCACGAGCAAGTGGGATACAGATAAGTAAGTAATAAATCAAAGAAATAATAATTATTATCACTATATCATTAGTTATTTAACAATTGCTGAAACAAAAATAAATATTACCTCATGAATTCCAAAGTGAGCATAGGAATCAAAGTAATAATCCCTGGATGTCATCTCTTCTGGATTGATGAGCTTTGCCATCTTGCCTCGGCCCGGGCAGCTTGGTTGTAATGGAACATGTATGACAGATTGAACTGGCTTTGGAACAACAGTAGGCTGTGGAGGCTGGGATGGAATAGGGCAAACCTAGGAGAACATGGAATATAGTTAAGAGGCATCATTAAAAGAAAATATTTCTCTCTCTGTCTAACATATATTATTGTTAGTGGCATTATTTTAACAATTTAGTAGATAACAAGTCCAAAGACACCTGGTGTCATCATAACTGAAATTTAGGCTACCTTCCTGGATCTTTAATGTATTTGATGTCTTTGAAAATTTCCCCAATGGATTTTTCCTTAATGTTTCTCTGCAGATACCTAAATTAGTGCAGAGTAATGGCAAATTATTGGTGTTGGCCGAAGCAGGTTTCTGCAAACATTGACACAAGGCAGTAAAGAGCTACGTTTTCTCCATTAGTGTCCTATTCAGTCAAACTGCCACAGCTTTGTGAGAGGCAAGCTGCAATAAACAAATAGTTCCCCTGCAAAGAAGAGCTCATAATCAAAGGATTCCAGCCACAGTGTTGCCAACAAGGACAGGATTCACAACTGATTCTTATCAGGTAAGGTACCTGTCTGTATTGATAAGCTAGGTCTGAGAAGGTCAGGAAGTCCCTGACCCTATCTGAAAGTCTCTCGGCAGGTCCAGAGAGCACTGTACGGAGCTGTGTGGCATGTGTGGTCCCTTAATGTAGTTTTCTGTTGCTGGGAGATGCAGGAGTTATGTGTTTCCAACACATCATGGCCCCCAGCACTTAATTTTTTGTTGCGTATTGCAGCCCCAATACCAACATTCCGATAGACACAGAATGCCCACACCCCCTTGGGTCAGATTTGATACCTGTAGCACATAAGACAGAAGATAAAATGTTTTTCAAATATGAGGTAAAACAGACCCTGGTCCAGCCCATGTATGTATCTACATCCTGAATCCTTAACCTGAAGCAAAACGCTGAAAACTGAGAAAGACTGAGCAATATGCTACAGCTTTGGCTATGCACAAAGTCACCTGCAAATTATGGGTCAACAACTTCACATACTAAGGTCAATCCTACTTAAAATATATCATATCCTCTCGCACCTTTTTTTTTTTTTTTTTTTTGAGACTCAGCAGTTTCCCAGTGGGGACCAGAGTCGCCTGAGCCTCTCCTCGCTACTTTCATAAAATTAATGCTGTCTTCTGCAGCTTGGGACTGTGAGATATCAACCCCTTGTACTGTCTCTGAATAGCATCAATTAGCCTAGTTCAGTTTGCTTCAATTAAAAAAAAAAAGAAAAAAGAAAAAAGCCTCCACATTTTCTACCCTTGTTCATTTGAAGATTTATATGTGTCATCTTTTGATGGTTTCTTTGGTCCATCTGTTAAAAAATAAATACAAGTGGTTTATGCTCCGGTAACATTTTTCATCCCCAAAGATACAGAAGTGCTTTATTTTTAAGTCTTTCCTACTTCTTGCACTTTTTACTTTATCATCTCACCCTGTTCACCTCACCTAGTTCACCTCCCACGCAGAATACACTTGCTCCCAATTGGGGTTTGTATTTCTGTCTGGTCTAGTTTCAAAAATGTCCATCTGCAGTAATTTCTCCTAAGACATTGCTTCATTGTCTGTTCACTGCAAGCAGTAAAACCTTGATAACTCATTCTGTCAAAGTGTTGCTCTTAATACTCAACTTTTTCAAATATAATCCTGCTACTTTTAATGACATACTTGAGGTTATATCTTAACTTTTTTCTTCATTGGCATGCACCCTATGTAATTTTTGCAGTTACCTTTCTCAGTAGTCCTTTCTGTATTTTTCTACTGGATTACAAAGACTTAAACTGTAGGTGTTTGAAATTTTGTTTTAATATAATATGAAATCCATAAGGTCTTACACTTTTCTCCTAAATCTTACCCCCTGCATCATTTTACAAGCAAAACACACAAGTTTTATTATATAAATTACCAAATAAAACAGTCAATGAATTCTGTTCCTGTCTTAGGTAAGAAGGTCTCCAGGCACAAGATCATGCATCATGAGCAATTGCTCAAAAGCTATGTAATGGAGAAAAGTTACATCAGTTTTCGTAAATTAAACTGGGGGGTTTAATTTCTGTTGCTGTCAAACTACAAATTTAATGTGCTTTTCTGTACAACAGAGAGCATTTCCTACAGGAAAAGAGGCTGGTCTTGAAGGTGAATCTCCTGCCAGGATCTCAGGCAGTATCAGTTCTGCTCCTGGCTGCATCGAAGGGTCTGGACAGGGTTATGAGAACAAGGCTTATTCTGACTAAAGATACAGAATGAAATTAAAACCAGCAACTTAGGCTAGGAAAGTTGTCTGAATTAATTTCTTTCCTGTAAAAGAATTAACATCATTATTTTCTAGTCTGCAACTGAATATTACTGTGGCCAAGGGATGGCAAGATAACTTTTATTCAGCTACTAAGGCAGCACTGCACCTTTGACTAGCAGTACTTTTCAGATTTTCAAACTACCTGAAGACTTACTGCTCTCAACTGTGCATCTACATCTCCCCCAGGAAGAACATATCCCACACAGCAGAAGAATTAGAAGTCTATTACTTCTGCTTCTCACCTGCCTTAGTTTGTAGCCAAGCAGCCTGTGGTAAAATCTGTTGATGGTGGCTGTGTGCCAACATTAGGCTCTGAATGACCATAGGTCACACACTGTCCATCCTGTGCTGTGGGTATCACAGCCTCGTGCAGAACAGGCAATAGAAAACTGAATAGGGGTGGTGATCTTCTCAGCCAGCAGCACTCTGTCACAGGGACCTTAGATGAGCTGCTTCATTTCTGTTTTAGGCATACTAACACAATGCAGACCTTCCGAATTAAAATGATGTAGATTTTGCAGCATCAGTAATACCTCCTGCTGAAATTTCCATTTGTAGCACTGTAATTCTGGAATTCCAAAACACTGTCACAATTATAAGAATAATTTTGTGAGTGGGGCTCAGGAAATCCGTCCGTCAATAACTTTCCATAGACCCTACGAACAATTTCAGTCAAGAGTGACTTATGCCCTATGATAACAAATATCTGGGGAAAACATAAACACAGTGGACAACTACAGAATAAATAATTACAACGAAAGCTATTATTTGTTTCAGGAACAATAAAGTCTTTGGGTGTACAGCTCTGAGATTGTAAACAAGAAACAACTATGCTTCAGGGATATGGTATAACTGCTTTAGGAGAAAACATGCTTTTAAGACAAAAGCTATCAAGGAGAGACAACTTCCTGTATCCTTTACGGAAAAGAAAAGAATCCTTGATGTGATTTACAAGCTTAGCAGATATATACAGCCTACATGAGGAACAACTCATCTTTTGAATAACACCTGAAAAGGCAAAGCATCTGGGCTGGGGGCAAGCCTCACATCAATGTAAAAAATCTAAAAAACTCTGCAGAACCCATGTATGGATTCTGTCCAGCTGCACACAATTCCAGAACACCGGCTTGCTGCTAATGCAGATGAAGTCTGAAAGAATGGAAGCAGCTGCTCCAGAATTCATTCTTCACTGCAAAACATGCAGCCCTCTATTTTCCCATCTCCCATTTGCTACTGAAGGTAAAGGTGGAGAGTCTGAAGGATCTGAGAAGGAATCTTTTTCTATCACTGCTTTGCAACTGATAACCTATTGTGTACATTTTAAACATTTAAATCAAAGGAAATTAGGGAAATTTTTCCTTAACTTTAAAAATTAAATAAAGTTTATTTCCTCTTTCTTTGTGGACAAGGTTGGTACATTGCAGGTGACCAAATGTACTAGCACGGGACTGGTTTCTATAAAAGCTTTGAATTCTCCCAAAAAATAAGACTGGTAATTCTCACTCTTTCTCAAAATACCTCAACTCAACATCCTGACATAGGTTTCTAAAACATAGATAGGCACCTCAGTGTGACTTTGAGATATACAGGGTTGCCCATGTGCATCAACGGGTACTGTTGAATTTCTTCTTTGAAAATTGGACCTAATCCAACATGGACTGACAAGGCTGTCTGGGTGTACAACTCCCAAAATACAAAAGAGAACTTGGTATTCAAAAATCATGGGCTATTTTTGAAAATTTGAGCCTTTTAGATATAGCCATCTGTCTACAGAGAGACAAGATGGTGAAATGTGCACAATTCATTTTTTAGGAGGTTTGTGACAAAAGCTGTAGTGTGTAGCGTAAAAATAAACTTGAATTTCAATTCTCCTTTCTCGATATTACTATGGAGACACCGGGCTGGAGGTTAAAATTCCAATCCTTGCAATACTGTTGTTCAAGCTGCAGTGTTTTATTCTTGACAAATTCTTAGTTATTTATGGCATTTTTATGACATTGAAGAGGTTAACTGTACCTTCTTCTGGGAAATGCTTAACTTTTCCTTAAGAAACTAATTCAGAATGCAATTACAGTTTAAAATGATTCAATTTCAGCATTGTCTTCACTTTAAAACACAAGGTTTTATCATATCTAAATGTTGATTTTACTTACTTTTTGAGCCAGATAGCTTTCTATATCAGAACTACTAGAATAGAATATGCCTAACACCATTTTCATTGGTCTGAATTTAATAATCAAGACCTCTAGCATGCAAGAGATTATCAATTGATATCAGCATAGCAATTCCAACAATACAGCTTCTTCCTGCCGCAGACATAAAAGCACAGCCAAATATAAGAGGTATTTGATATCCTCCTGCCAAAATTTATGCTTCAACAAAAACTTCTTGGCAGTCATCACGCAGGTTAAAACCTCCCTTGACTCCTTTACCTTGTATTGTTTTGAAGTCTTTGTCCAAGACTTATCTTAAGTGATCTTTGGATAGAGCAAAGACTCTAATCCATTATCAGAGAAGTTCTAACCTGATTTTCTGAGGAAATGAAGCTTCTACAGTATCTTGCCCATTCCTCCCATGAATAACTTTCAAGCTTTTCCAAACCAGTCTGATTTGACAGAAGAAATATCAAACACAATTGTATTTTGGTACATTTCTTGAAAACCAGAAATTAGGTAGAGGGATAACTGATTTGATTATCCACTAAAATTGCAGCAGCTAGATTTCAGTTATCATGCTTTCTACCTGCTCTAGGTTTATTAAGCCACCTGCCTTGTGCTACATGGGTAATGTGCAGCTTTCAGTCTCACCATACTGGATGATAAGTAGTGAAGGTGTAGGAAGAAGACTAGGCATTGCTCAGAACTAAACTAGGATCTGAGGGCATATAGAGCACATACTTGCAGGAAACAAGGCTTTGCTAGCTCCTCTACACATGGGAAAACCTTTCCATGCTAAGGATGGGAAGTTCACAAGGAATTCAAAATGGCAGGAAATCAAGGAGTTCCAACATCCAATTGCAGACAGATGTAATTGTTTGGGAACAAGGATATTATATATGCCTGTATTAGGCACATGCTTTCAGGAACTAGGACCTTCGAAGACCAGTAAAGAATATTTGCTTAGCAGAAGCTTTATGCTGTCTCAAAATCAGGATGAAATTGCCAATTCTTCAGCAGCTATAAATCTACTTTCTGCTTGATGGAAATCAGGCTCAGTCTGTTTTAAGTTGCACATAAGTATGAGTTGAATGCAAATGCAAATATATCTAAACTCTAAAACTGAATCTAGTCAGACAGACTCTGTAAGAAAATTGGGAGAGAGAATTGATTCTTAAAACTGCTTGCTTTGAGGCTACCCCTTGTTCAGCTCCTTTGAAGTGAAGCTCTGCTCTGAACTTTCTACATGGATTGTTTGAAATCCCAGGTCAACCTCTCCCAGACAAACCTGTCCATTTGTTATCAGCAGGAAATTCACTGTCCTTTATACAGACAATCATAACGTAGAGTGTATTACAACTGTGACATCATATCCATAAGTAATGGTGATAGTAAAAATATTTTGAAAACACTGACGCGTGTTCTGAATTTAGAATAAAGCCTTTGTCCAGAACAACCAAGACTGATCAGTCATACAAGGAATTAGATTATACCTTAGATGTACAAATCCCCAAAAAGTCAAAGATGCAAGCTGGTCTTCAGTATCACAAAGGTGTGGTCAGCATACTTAGGCTGCAGCAGAAATAGCACCGAGTAGCAAAAAGGAATGTAAAAATCACAACGGTTTGCAAAGTTGTTACTTACTGTGCAGAAGCTAAAAAGAAATTTGCATATGTAAATGCAAGATAGGTGCTGTGATACCTTTATGGATGTGACCCAGGGTACTTCATACTGTCAAGATTTTTAATGGGGACTATGGCTTGGGTCAAAGCCAGAATTTTCTTAGTGACAGGTCACAAAATAAGAAAACAAATTTCCAGTTTTCAATATTCCAGCATATACAGGAGTAATTCTTCTCCCTAATAGAGGTTAAGCACTGAAACAAATGCTTACAGGGTCTGTGGGGTCTCCAACAGTGTAGAGTCGGAAAATTGCAAAACTCGGCTGGAGAATATCCCTCACCAGCCTTTAAAGCTATCTTTTATCTGAGCAGGGTGCTGGACTTGATGGCCTCCAGACGTCCTTTCCACACATACTATTCTATGATACTAAGACATAGACAGTTATATTTGCACTATGCAGGAGATAGAGGCAGCAAGGTTTATAAACCTGAGCCTAGTGCAAATTATGAGGTAGGTTATAAATTTGGGTTAATAGATTTGCACACACAAAAAGAACAGAACCTGCTTTCATGAGATTAAAGAATGCACACTCTAAGAAGATGAGGACATGTCACTCAGGAATGAAAACCTTCTAAACTACACGGAATGGAACAGAACTGAGATTATAGGAAATGAGTTGACAAAAATTTAAGGGCAGGAATAATACTAAATGTCTGTATTTTTTATAAATGTGTGAGCAGTTCTAGAACATTCTGTGTGCCAGTGCATGGAATTAAAATGCTCTTCATCCAATCTGCTCTCATGACTGCTTAGTGCATGGTGCCATTGGGAAAAAAATAGCGACAAGTTACAGATGTTGGCGTTTAATTGAACTTGTGTTACTTTTCATAAAGATGGAGATTTTGCAATGCAAGTAGAGTAGAATGTCCCATGCAGGGCATGAAAAGTCCTAGTTCAGCACAGAACAAAAGGAAAATACGAAAGAAATGTATTAGTATTAACTGAAATTTATTCTTTGTGAAGCACCTTATGGAAGGATAGCACAGCATTAAAGTGCTGAGAGTTACCTTTCTTTAGGAGAAGGTTGCATTTTGATTATCTTTGGCAGTTGATAGATCTAATGTCTATTATTATCTTAGATTTA
This sequence comes from Corvus kubaryi, assembly GCF_017639235.1. Lineage (NCBI taxonomy): Eukaryota > Metazoa > Chordata > Aves > Passeriformes > Corvidae > Corvus > Corvus kubaryi. The sequence continues at coordinate 8,456,201 of NW_024581077.1, forward strand.
AGATCACAGCAACACTTCCTTGGTTTGCAACATCCCTGATACAAGGAACAGCTGGAGAAATGCCTTGTGTTTTCACCTGAACTCTGTGGTGTTGAGCAGATGGTCTGTCAGTAGACTCTGTTGCCCATCTGTTTGTTTGGAGCCCCTTGAGCCTCATTAGGAGTGAGGTAAGCTGCACAGTGAGGAGGTTCTCAAGCACTGGCTGAAGTCTCAAACCCACTTCTATCACAGCCAGGGTTTCACAGCTTCAGCTCAGTGAGGGATCGTGTTTTAGAAGCGTTGTCCTCTGGTGGATAATACCAAAAGTGAACTACACTTGGCAGATGGCTAAATTCATTCTTCTTTTCATAGGGTAGAGACTAATCTAACTGCTATCAATAATCTGGAAACGGATCTTCATGTATAACCATGCTGTTCCCTCCACATACGCAGCATATGGATTTGTTGTAGTTTAATGGTCTCTGCCACATAAGTTAAGAATCTGAAATCTGAAGAATTAAATAAAGAACTTTAGATAAATAAAAAAATCTGTGATGATCTGTGACTAGATGTCCTGTGGTTTTCTTTCTATGTTTCACCATAATCAGGAGGTGGATATAATCAAGCATACCAGTTATTTTCACACAAGATTGATACCCATAAGTAAATCTGGCAGGCTGAGAAATACAGGCTAGGCCAACAGGGCTAGGTGTTTCTGAGAGACATTCCAGACTTCTCAGCTTTTTCCTGACTCAGTACCATATATCAGGACTACTATTAAAAGCATTCTTTCTAACAGAGCTCTTCTGAATATAGTGCCTTGCTAAGATATATGAGCTTTTTTGCTGGTTTATGCTACAGCAGCCTTCCTCCTCATTTCCAGAATCCAGTCTGAAAAGTTGACTCTGGTGTATGGACCACAGAGCAGCACATCAGCAGCTTCACAAAGCCAGTGTCTCTTGCAGGTTGGAACTTCTGGACTTACACAGATTTACAGCTATGTCTGACACGGTAACACTGCAAGTCCCTGCTTTCTGCTGGAGCACCCTGACCCTTTTCAAGGATTCATGAAAGGCAAATAAAACCAAAAGATGAAAAAAAAAATCCTTCCTACCTTCCTGTCATTTTAAGCCTCTCCTTTTCTGACTAAAGATGAGAATTTAATGTAATTTAATTTCATTCTTTATTGATTTGGTAGAAGCTGACTTGGTAGTGAAAAACAGGAAGATGCCTTAATGCGTGGTCCCCAGCCTATCAATGTTGACTGTGTGAAATTCTGGTATCATCATGGTAATTTAAAATTTAGAACTGAGGTCAAATGTGAGAGTTAAGATTGGTATTGGCAACCATATGCTACATAATTGGTATCACTTCTATTAAAATTTGAAGTGCATCTAATACCTAAAACAGCCAATAAAGGCCAGGGAGCACTTAAATTGACTGATCACCATGGAATACTTTTCTTCTTCCACCCAATTATCCAGAAAAAAACAAGCAGTAGGTATAAACTATGTTGTATGTTCTCCTGCAACAGATTTTCCTTCTGAGATGTCTGGGTTTTGGGAGTTTTGACAGATCTCTTGCCTTTAAAGTGCTACATCCAAAACTTTCCAGAACAAAAGAAATCAAGATGCACAGATATAAGAAGGGGAAAGAACCTGTTGTTCTGACAGAACTATTAGAGGCTTAGTTTTTGTGGTTGTTCAGAGGGAAGGTTTGAGGTATGACTACTGTCTGTCTATTGTTGAAACTGGAAAGAGGAAAAGCTGATAACAGAATTTTCCATTTGAATTAGGCTACAGCCTCTGGGAAATAAAGAGCTTTTCTAAGTTTAATGTCATTTTATTTCTGATTTGCCTTTCAGGGAGTTACACAAGGGAAAGAAATATCTCTGCATTAATAAAATGCATCAGGTCTTCCAGATGATTTTAAAACATCGGTCCCAAACTGAAAGAATCTAAAAATAAACCATATCAATTTCATTCCTGGGCATTCATTGCAGAGTCACCTCTATACTTGGTAGTGATAATTGTTAATATTATATGCTTACTAATTGCACTGATACTGATATTTAATGTCCCACCTGGCCTGACAGGGCAAGCACTTCTATGCCATCAACAAGTAACACACAGCTGTGGGGTGCTATTCAGGAACTGAACTCCCCCTACCATTTCCAAGACCCATTCAGGTTGGCATGGCAGACCGAGAAGGTTGCAAAAGTGTCATATTGGTTGAACAGCACTGGTTTAAATTACTGTTGTGAAGTCTTTCCCTTCCCCTTGTATTCTGCAATACAAGTAGTCAAATTACACCAGTCTTGCCTCGTTTTTTCAGACAGGATGGAAACACACTGAGTTTTATGCGTGGCTGAGTGAAGTCTCCAAGACCTGTGAATGCAGCACCAGTTCTAGGGTGGCTGGGTACTCTGAGGGAGTAGCTGGAACAAGGCTAAGTGGTTCTTCTTGTGTGCACATGAACAAAGTTCAAGGTTGCTGGTGAGTCATGTTCCCTGCTGCTTGGGTAGACTTGGCACTATGCAATCATACAGAACGAAGAAATCATTCCATGCTGTGTTTCCCTGGGAGTAGCTCAAAGCCTATATCGTTATCTAGCAAGTCACGACTCAGCTCCTTTTCCTCCTGCAATGTGGGGCTCAGTACATAAGGAGCCAGTACTAGGGCTGCCTTTGCACAAACCTGGACTAGCTGGAAGGAGGATACAGGTTTCTCATTGCTCTGTCCTTGTCAGGTCCTTTCCTTCTGCATGCAGCAGAGAGGACTCATCAGTATTGCCTTAATACTTCTTTTCTACAGTATAACTCACAGTGTAAATGGACTTAGAGACTGCCCTTGCATTTCTCTGTGGAGTCCAACATCCAGTGTGCAAGGCTCTTACAGAAGGAGGCTCCATAATGTGTGCTGGGTCACCCAGGTAAGCTGATGTAATTCCACATGAATTCTAAATTACAGACAATTTATCATCATGGCTATGAAACCATGAATGGTGCATAAGGATCTATAGTCAGAGCACTAGGGGCCTGTTAACAGATGGTAATTAGTTCTATTTTAAGGATGGCTAGGCAAGTCAGCTCTTTTTGTGACAAGAAAAAAAATAAGGACAAGGTCATCTTCTGAGGCATGATACCCAAGCAGCTGTTTTCACTTTGTGATCAGCTATAACCCAGGGAAGACATGCTCCTGTTATCTGGAAGCAGTACACAGAAATGTAAATGTGACTGAAGGTTTTTATTGATTTTCAAGTGAAGAGAGATATTCATGTGCCAGATTACTTTAGAACGCCTCGCATCACAAGGCACAGCTTGTTGTAGAAATAGCAACAGAAGTTATAGAAGCCAGCACTGAAAATATCAAAGTTGAACGCAAGTGAAGAGGAAGAGTTTGTTGCAGATCACTGCATAAAGAGTTATGAAGATACAAAGCCAGAGAAGTGTGAACTTTCCATTGTGATTTTCTTATTGGTTTTTACTATCATTGCTGCTGCATAAGTGCCTGCCTTGCTGAACAGGCAAGGAAATGGAAATGAATGGAAAGGAAACAAAAAGGACTGGGTACTTTCAAGCTACTTTACATCACCCTGGCAAGTGCATGAAAAGCAGTTGAGGAAAGGTCAGGGGGAGTTAGAGCCTCCATGATCAATGCTCACAGTACCTTTCCTGTAGGAAAAGTAGCTGTATCACTGACTGGCCTCTTCCCCTCCCCAGCATCATCTCGACTGACTCTCCAGTGACAAAGAACAAGAACCAGAAAGTGCTAATCAACTTTAAAACCAGTTATTTTTAGGCCTTTTCTCAGTATCAGGCAGTAAGCTGAACTTCATATGAAAAAGTAGAGCTCCGCTATTTTTAGAGGCTAATTATTAACAAAAATAACCAGAGTATTCTATCTGTACAAATTATTTTCTTAAATTAGCAGAAAATTTAATGGAAGCTCTCCTCTGCTTAGCAAATTTCTAACGCGCTGATCTCTGAAAGTCACTTTGCAGCTGATATATCAGTCTTCTCTTCCCCTCTCACTGAGTTTCAGCTGTTTCACAACAGCTCTATAGGAAGTTCTTTAGGAAGACATTATATTCTGTAGGCTTTGCTGAGCCTTAGTACAGAGGAAAAATATCCAATTGACCACCTACTCCATGTCGTAGCCAAGCTTTTGATCCACACTTAGCATCATCTCAAAAGTACCTCAGATCTAGAGGAGGTCTCTGCCTAAGGAGTGTCCAGGTTTCTTACTTACCCTCTGCAGGCTAAGTGAGGACAGAAAGAAGAACAAGACTGAGAAATGGCAGTTCCTGAGCTGAAGTGCCAAAGAAAATCAGCACAGTGACTTACAGTTCAGTGCTGCTTCAGAACTACCAGCAAACAGGCACCAACACTGAATAGAAGTCCCACGTTTGGCACTTTCATTTGTCAATCGGCAAAAACCCAACATTCCCCTGCACAGAGCAATGACACCCTGCCACTTCCTTTGGAGCTGGAGCTCACTGGATATATGTTATAATATGTTATAGCACAGACTTTCTCTTCATCACCTGGCAGATTTTTTGCCCTCTGTGTTGGTGTTAAGTCCATCTCACTGTGTGACCTTGAAGGAATCAGCCATTTCTTAGTGTGGATTATCAGAATTTTGCATCCTTTTGTGACAGGTGAAACCTCTAGAGGTGGAATGTGACTCTGAATCAACACTTATGATGGAAGATGGCTCACTGAAGATGGGCAAGGATGAAGTGCCTGTGAAACTCAGCACATAATGCAGCTGCTCACAGCTGTTGCAAAGAAGCTGATTTTGAGTGAATCAGCTGGTAGTTTAAATGTTTCTCCCTGAGTTCATTGAAAGAACAGGAACACCTCCCTGAGTCAGCCAGACTTGCATGGGGGACTGAGATTACATGAACCGATAGAAAGTGTGAAAGTTGAAAAACTAACAGAATAATTTCAGTGAGAGCAGTGGGGTTGAGCTGCCTTCAACTCACATTATTATCCTGCCCAATAACTGGGGACACCCAGTGTTATGACTGTGAACATATTACGAACACACATTTGTATTATGATCTAACTGCAATTGCAGTTCTTATATTTTTCTAAGTTAAACTTTTGTTTATGTTCTATTTTCAGTGTATTTTGTATCCCTCAGCTAAATCAGAAATCCCATCTAATGTCAACTGTCTTCAAAAGACACATTAATAAGACATTTAACGTTACATCTGCCATGCAGGAATTTCTAGAAGAAACTGATCAAAAGCATACTGAACTCTGATGCCTGTTGGCAATTACTATTTTCGTTTATAGTCATTAGAACACAACTCCTGTGATGACATTCAAAGCTTTATCTTTTTTTTACCAGATGTGAAGGGTCCAACTGTAGTTAAATCACTGGGGAGAAAACTGGCAGAAAGCCATTTTAGCTTGCGCTCAGGATCCCCACCTGCTAAAACTAAGTCAGTAGCTTTTCTGGCCTCACAAACATGGTTAAGTCTATGGAAGGAGGAAAATTCTGACTCTGTTCTCTCTCAGGTACCTGAAGTTCAGGAAGACACTTCCCCGCGAAATTTACGATGAAGAGTGCATCTTCTCCCTCCAGGAGTGAGACTGTATGAATTTTATACTGACTGGTTTCAGGTTAGTTAAAATATTACAAACAACCTACCCTGAGCCACCTCCATTGCTATTCACCAAGAGGCTGTCTCCATCCTGGCTTTTGCCGCTGTAATTTGCCTTCCCTTTCTTGTTGCTGCCATTTTCATAAAGGATTGGCAGCATTTCCCCTTTGTGTCTCAGCACTTCTCTTGATGCTGATTCATAAGGCAGCATATGTTATTTTGAGATGAGAGTGGGTACGCGCTTGGCTAAGACAGCATGGAAATCCCAGCCCGACTTACGGACACAAAGCACAATGCTTTGTCCACAAAACACAACCTGTGACTGTCCTGACAGCTGTCAGTGCCTCTTTTGCAACCAGCAAATGCTGCTTGCACTGCACGGTGTCAGCTGGAGCTGAATCCTTCCTGCACATCTCAGGCATGCAAGGACAGTCTGCATCCTGCTCCCCCATTTCTGTAGTGGCCACATGCCCTTTTGTGCTTTTCTCTTGACATCCTTCCTGGCTTCTGATTGTTTCTTGTTGTGTGAAAAGATCTGGCTCTGCCAAGAGCATCCACAGGAGCAGCTGGGTAGCAAGACGTCCTTGTCATGCATGAGTGGTTCATCCTTCCCTTTACTTAGGCAGTAATAGAGAAGCAATACAGATGATTGGTGTAGAATCACTACAGACTGAAGAAGTGGCTCCACTTTGGAAAGCTGTAGAGCAAAAAGGAAATTACTAGCGACAACAAGAGCAGAAAATGTAACTGACAGTAGAAAGATCTCTATAACTGGGCTTCTGTTCAAATTAGTCTTACACTGATGCTGTGTAAATAGGTTAATCAGTGTGAAGACTGATGTTTTCTGATCAAAGTGCTTCTGAGCTGTGAATTTCACTGATTCATGCTACTTTTCTTAACCTGAAAAGCTCACAGAGTGAATCTCAGCCTTAGAAATGTTTTTACTATTCACAGTTGTGAAGAAACCTTGAAAAGACTGAGTAAAAGTTTCTGGGTACAGAAAGGCCTATAAAAGTAACGCACTGACGCAGATTCAGTGTCTTTTTTTAGCCAGTCTTACCACCTTTCCATATAAAAGGTTGGCATTATTGTTCTTTAGCCACAGTATGGGCACAGCATGATGTACAGCAATGCAAAATTCTTTGTTGCACCAACCCTATCCGTGTTCCGATGGCAGAACAGACCTCCAGTTTTTCTTGCCTTCTGATGTGCTGTTGTACTGCCCTAAAAACCCCTAAAATTAAAAAAAAAAAAAAAAAGGCAAAAAAAAGAAGCTGTGAATTTCTTAAGATAACTTGGAGTTAAAGAGTAAGACTGAATGTTTCACTTGCTGGCTATTTGAACATTAACATGATCTCAGAAACTGGAAGAAAAAGAACAGAGCAATAACAGAAGTAAAAATAGTGTTTCAATTCAAGGTGATTCATGGTTTTATTGACATGGAGTGCCTTTTTTTTTTTTTTTCTTTTTAGAACATATCAAGCTTCATGGGAGCCTGTTTCTTTAAGTATTTCTTCTGTTCGTGGAATGACTGGCAGCTGAGTGGGACAGAGGAAGAGAAGAAGCATCAGCTCTCACAAGAAGCATCAGCTCTCACTTCTGAACTGGCTGCACATTCAGAATTAATGGGGAGGGAGGGCTTTCTGACAAGGAGAAGATTTTGAAAATGTGAAAAACGCAGACAAAAAATAGGATTTTTCATAGACATATAAATCAGGGGAGTATGCCCTAAGTACTGTCATACAAATCAAAAGCCACTGTGTTTGGTCTGTTAATATAACTGAAGTTTGGCCGCCAAACCACCCTAGGCTCTGTCTAGGATCAATAGAAAGAAAAAGGTTTCTTTAAAGTATGGTTTATGAATGGCAGAGCTGCCATTCAGAGGGGTTTGTCTCTGCTGCTTAGACAGGACAAGCAGGCCAGCAGCTCAGATACCTTATTAAAGCATTTGAATTTACGTGAGCAGATTCCAGATCCTAGTTGATCCATTCAAAGTAACATAATAACAGCAGGAAATAATAAAGATTTGTTGATTCAATGATGGAGAATATTAGGACTCTATCCAACGAGTTGTGTGTATTTCTTAAAATACCATGGAAAACAAATTACTGTCATCAAAAAGATCCCTCAAAAAAGGGCTTGTAAAAACGTTTGGGATAGTTTTTTGTTTTGGTTTGGGGTTTTTTGTCTTTGTGGTTTTTTGTTTTTGTGGTTTTTTGTTTTGAGCCACTGAATCCCTGGAGGTAAAATCATCCAGCACCACATAAAAAAAAAGTGCTTATTTTTCTCCATTTACTGACAACACAGCAATTTTCTGCAGAACTCTGAAGCATGTTGCGAGTCAGAGGAATGCAATGTTCTGCCACCAGCAGCAAGACACCCAAACTGCATCCCTCAAACAATAATGTTTCTTTTGAAGACCATAGTGTGGAGAAAGATCTAAATGGTTAAAAGATGAAGGAAGAACAATGGAAACTGACAACAGCATCTCCCCTAACTCCTTAAGAAATCCCAAATAAATAATACTATCTTTATTTAACCTAGGATTTCTCACTAAAACCAGATGATTAAGAAGGATTTTGATTTTAAATTGATGCCAGAGACAGCAAAGTCATATCCAGCAGTCACAAAACTAATGCAAAGTAAAAAAAGATAAATATAGAATCATTGCCTAGAACATTACGTTAATTGACTTGACTTCCTTTGTTCTGTACAGTCTGTACAATCCAGTGACTTTAATAAATCATTGGTCCTTTTCCATTTTATTGAGACCTCAGTTCATCAGGGGTAAAAAACACCATAGTGAATAGAAATGTGAACATACTCAGCATTTCACAGGATTGAATATTTCACAAAAAACAGAGACTGTGTTCCTTTGTTATAGATTCATAAATTTACCAGATTTTAAAATATCAGCAAAGGAAAGAAGACAACTGTGATGTGTGAAATAGCCATATAAAACACTTAGATTTCCAACTTTATTTATATGTTGTGTTTGATTTCACAGAATCTCAGAACAGTTGAGGTTGGAAGGGACCTCTGGAGGTCATCTGGTCCAAACCCTACGTTCAAGCAGTGCCACCTCAGGCCAGTTGCATACGTGTGTCCAGATGGCTTTTGATTATCTCCATGGAGAGAGACTCCACAATCACCTGGGCAATCTGTGCCAGTGCTCAGTCATCCTTGCAGTAAAACAATATTTCCTGGCTTTCAGATGGAACCTCCTGCATTTCAGTTTGTGCCCAATGCCTCTGATCCTGTCATGGGGCACCACTGAACTGAGCCTGGGTCCATTGGAGAATCACAGGATGGCTTGGGTTACAAGGACCTTAAATCATCTTGTCCAGCCCACTCTGCCATGGGCAGCAACACCTTCCACTACACCAGGTTGCTCAGAGTCCCATCCATGCACGTGCATAATCACCAGCACACTTCAAGCTGGAATAGCCAATGACTTGGGAGGCCTGGGGTCCAGGTAGGGCTGCCTGGGCAGAGGGTCTGTGCTGCTACACACGGGGAGACTTGAGAATGTGAAGCACATCAGGGACAAGTGTGCGAATGCTGCATATTTGCAACAAGCACCAAACTGGACCAGCTGGCAAGTGGGGGACCTGTGGCAAGTGGGGCAGGCAAGGGAACCCAGGATCCAGGTGAGGACCTCTATGAGCTATGAGATGTGTAGGTGTTACGGAACTTAAGAAAACAAGACCAATTATATTTAATTGCTGAATCAAAGGTGTGAATGCTTGGATGTGATCTGAACTGAAACAGACAAATATTTTAAAATGCTCCCTTTCTGCACTGAGAGCTTGTATTCCTAACAGCTCACCAAGCTAGTTGAATTTAAATTTACTTCAGCTTGGCTGGTGCTATATCTAAAATATGAGGTTGGTTTTGAAATCGAGATGGAAGAATGCATCTTCCTGTGATTCTCCACAACTAAACTGAATTTTTTTACAACACCCATACAGAGGAACACAGTCAATACAAAGGATGTAAAGAAATACAAAGCTAGGACTTTTCTATGAAACTGCCATTTTAAACAGAGAGTTTCTCTATCAACACATAAATGTATATGTATACATACATATACACACAAACACTTGATGTGGTGTAAGACTTTAACCAGGATTTTATCATTTTACAGTGTGTGAGCCCACATGGGCATAGCTGTGTCTTCTCTGACACAGTTTTAGTAAGACTAACATGGGTGCACAAAGAAATGAACAAAGAAATGAACAATATCCAGTTTGAATTTTATGTAAATATAAACCACTGCATGTATATGTATGCACACACGTATCTGGTAAAGAATTTTGTAAGCAAGCATATTACAAATGATCACAATATCAAGGCAGTTATTGAATTATTAAATAGCATAGTCCTGCTCAGAATTAGGGTTGCGTATCACATCTGCATTTTAGATCTAAGATGGCGAGTAGAGTAACTTTCTTGATCTGGAATAGTGTCAAAGAAGAAACTGTTGCATGACTGAATATCTTACAGTAATTCATTAATTATCAGACTCTGGAACTGCACTGGGTATCAATGTTTTTTTTAATGGCGGTGGTATTTTATAACCATGTTGAAGCAGCTAATTAAATTTAGGTCTGAAGTTTCAAACACCCATATAAAGGACAGCTTCTCGTAAGTCTTCCTCCTGGTTTCATCTGGGACAGAGTTCATTTTCTTAGTAGCTGGCACAGCGCTGTGTTTTGGATTTAGTATGAGAACAGTGTTGTTGACACACTGATGTTTTGGTTGTTGCTGAGCAGTGCTTGCTCTAAGCCAAGGACTTTTCAGTGTCTCGTGCTCTGTCAGTGAGCAGGTGCACAAGAAGCTGGGAGGAAACATGGCTGGGACAGCTGACCCCAACTGGCTGAAGGGATATTTCACTGAACATCATGCTCAGTGTATAAACTGGGGTGAGATGGCTGGGAGCTGCTGACTGCTGCTCAGGGATGGGCTGGGCATCAGTCCACGGTGAGAAACTATATTGTGCATCACTTTTTTGTCTCTCCCTCTCCATTTTATTAAAATTATTATTATTACTAGTAGTAGTAGTAGTAGTATTAATAGCACTGTTGTTATGATTGTATTCTACATTCTTTCAATTATTAAACTCTTCTTAGCTCATGAGTTTTACTTTTTCTCCTGATTCTTCTCCCCATCTCCCTGGGGAAGAAAGGGAGCGAAGGAGCAGCTGAGTGGTACTCACTCGCCAACTGGGGTTAAACCATGACAGGCTGCTTAGTAATGCACAAAGAAATACTAATCTTTCTGCAGACTACAAAGGCAATCATGTGTGTTTCTAAGACTAGTCCCCATTTATAGCAAGGACAACACATATGTTCTTAACCACCTTAATTTAAATTTAGCCTAATGAACTACACTTGCTCACATTTGACCATTAAATGTTATTTGGTGTTAGTTTACCTAGTGTGAGAAATTTCATTGGAAAAGACTGAGATTAACAACTTGTCAGTTCCAGGCTTGGTAATATATTCTTTCCCAGGAAGGCTGTGGATGGCACAATTGACTTCAATGTGTTTTCAGCAGTCATTTAAGAAAATGGATGTGCATCTAACATTCAGAACACAGGTAATATCTCTAGTTTCAGCAGAATCACTCTTGCTTCATATTATACAAGGTAGGTGACGAGTGTTTTTAAATACCCTGCTGGTATGGACATGATTCTACAAGAAATAATCATGCTGAGTGCTACTGACACACATGAGCACACCAGTGTGTTCAGGATTTCTTGCATTATTAATCAAACATTTACTGGAATGTTCAAAGATCTTCAGTGATTTATGCTAACTACAGTGGGTTCTGAACCACACCTGTTAAAAAGGTATCTCCATAGTGTATTTCAAAAGCAGAAATTGACAGTCGTGCTGATATAAATCAGGCTTGTGTTATGATCAAATAAGCTTTTGGTATCTTACACCCATCTTTTAAACACAGTTAAGAAAGGGATACGAAAAGTATGCTCCTAACATTTTTATACTATCACGAAACAGAATGAAAACTCTATTCTTGAGAAAAACCACCGGTGATTCATCATTTTAAATACAATTTTATATATAGATGTGAGCTGGTTTGGAATCTATAGAAATCAAAAATAATTCTGCTGAAACTGATGGATTTACATGAGGGTAAACCCTTCTTGAGCTCAGAATGCTTTTGTCTTCTAGTAGGCATGGTTAGAATACTCAGTTTTACCAGGTGGAGATAGGTCTTGCAAGCATAAATGCTTTTTCCTTCCCTTTTACAAAGCAACAAAGACATAATTTATGAGCACTAAGGAGCATTATTGGTTGAGAAAGGAACAGACCTAAAAAGATAGGAAGATGGCACAGATTTTTTTCTACAATAAAATAGTGGTATTGAGGCTATGAGAATAGTTCCACATTTTCATGAAAATCTCACAGTAATAAGGTGCAAGCACCTTCTTTACTTAAAAATCCTTATCTACCTTTGCCTCCCATTGAGTTTATCTGATTAAAAAAATTCTCTTAGAAAAGCAGGACAGAAATTGAATGTCAAATACGGAGAAAACAAATATAAACCCATTGCCCTAGTTTTACGTGTTTTAGGCTAACCTTCATTAAACAGTATACACACTGCCACGGTGCTGGGATTATTATTCATTAAAGTATGTTTGAAAAATCTAAGAAGTGTGAGATGGAGTTTGGCACTGGAGGCTTGAATTAATCTCTTGGTACTGAAAAAGAAATTCAGATAGGTAGCAGGACACATGCTTTGAACAGCCTGGGAAATTGCAATCAGCTTTCAGATTTAATAGAATATAAGATTCAGCAATTTAGATATTAATAGAAGGGCAATGTAGTTGAAACAGCAAGCTAGGAAAATGATCTTCTCAGTAATATGTCAAGTTCAGTGATGACAGTGTGCTTGTGAGGTGAGATGAGGTGAGCTGGAGCTGAGCTGCTGCTCAGAATCCTGACATGGAGACGAGTGAGGACTATCGGACGTTGTCCTGGTTCTTCTCATTGGAGTGGAGATTGGGGAGGGTTTGAGGTGTGTGTGCAAAGGTGTAAGAGTTGGTGAAAAGTTTCCACTGTCAGAGTCTCTCTCACTGCATTGTAAATCCCTTATTTGTGAGATTAACAATTGACTAACCATTTGTGAGACAATGCTGGTAAAGGCAAATTTTAATGGAGAATTCCAAGGAAGCTTTAAAATACATACCTCGATAACTAATTAAAAAGAGTCTTGTTTTTTCCTTTGTTATGTTCTTTCTTTGTTCATGAGTGGTGGGGGTGAATCACAGGCCTAGAACTACATACTGTCTCTTCTCATTTCATAACTGACTAATCTGTCAAAAAGCAGTGAATGCTGGGCTTATTCTCTTTGACAGAGAAATTGAGATTTGCATTAGACCTCGCCAGCTGTTGCAAACGCCCCTATTACTTCCTTATTGACAGGCTGTAAAAGGGTAAATTGATTCACTTCTCTAAAGGCCTCCTGCTACCTCTGCCTACAGCTCCTTGATTCCTGACATTTGTTAAAACTGACAATGGAACAATGATCTTCAAGTACATAGGCACCAAAAGGGAGGCTAAGGAAAATGTGGGCCTGTGGCTAAATGGAGCAGGGGCCCTGGTGACAATGGATGTGGAAAAGGCCAAGGTACTCAGTGCTTTCTTCACCTTGGCCTTTACTGATAAGAACAGTCTTCAAGGAGTCACAGAATGATTCTGTGACTTTCTGATAAGGAGTTTAAGCAAGTATTTCTACTCTTCCTGTGTTTCTCTGTATTTTGACTGCATTCCCCATCTCTTCCCTCCCTCCCTCCCTTCCCCTCCTTCTCCTTTCTCCCTCCCTTCTTTGCTTCCTTTTCACCCTCCCTTCTTTCTTCCCTCCCTGTCCACCTGCCCACCCACTTTCCTGACTGCCTTTTGTCCCTCTTGCCTTTTCTTTTCCAACTCGACAAAATAATTTCGTTATATAGTTTGACCTCCAGTAAATTTGCAAACCATTCTGTTACATGGCTAAATATAGTCCTATATAAATATAATATTTTCCAGAACAGGGCTTTTACGTGAGGGTAACTTTACATTTGTCACTTCTAATCCAAAGAATCTAAGAGATCAGCAAACTTACACAGAGCCAAAAAGGATTCAGCTGAAATTTCAGTCGGCAATACACTTTCTTGCACACTAAAATACGTTCCCTTTCTTTGTCTTCTCTGCCCAATAACTGTTTTGTATCTCAGTTTTGCTATTTTGCATCCTTGGTCTGCTTCACGCTTGCAGAGGGTCTACTGGCTTTTACCAAAGCCAACGAAACTGAAAGGGTAATGCTGGCCCTTACCTTTTTTTAAGGCTCAACAATAGGCAAGCATCCCTACCAACTGCTGAACATCCCCTGCTCCCAGTAAATTTAGCTACTCCTAATTAGGTTTAAAACCCTTTGCCTCCTAAGGAGACAACTATGCTGAGATGTGGTTAATTCTTTCTCATTTTATTTCCTCCTGAAACAGCTGTTCCAGATGTACACTTAGGCAAGATGCAGGCTGTGGGTAAGAAGCAGTGCTGCTTTTTGGATTAGACCTGTCTTTCTAGGGAAAATATGAAACTACTGACCCAAAATACTGAAGTAAAACATGCCAGATACACAGCTGGGCTCAGTCACAAGGGATTTCTGCCGAATACACTTCACTGACATTACTTGGCCACGTGCATTAATCAGTTAGTCTTCTGCTAAGTTCTTTCAGTTAGGAAAATATTTTTCCTTGCCATTCTCATAACAATTTCTGCCCAGCCTTTAGTTAAAAAGAGGTAAGGAAGATACCATATAATACAGTGGTCATGGGCCTGAGATGACCTGTTAGAAGAGATTACTGTGTGCTGAACTTGATTTGTGAAAGAGGAGACTAAGGGAGAATCTAATAGTAGTCTCGAAGTACTTGAAAGATAGTTACAAAGAATATGGAAGTGAACTCTTCTAAACAGCAGCAGATGAGATAATGTGGTGAAAAGGTCACAAGCTGCAAATGTTATGGTTCAGACAGGACAATAAGAAAAACTTGTCCACTGAGAGGTCTGTGCAGCACTGGAAGAGGTAACCTAGAGAGGCAGTGGAATCTCTGTGCTTGGAAATTTTCAAGACTTGTCCAGAGACAGCAATGGCCAACATGATCTGATGCTGGTGACTGTTCTACAGGGGGTGTGAGGTTGCATAAGACGGTCTGTAGAAGTTTGTTCTAATGAACATGTCTGTGTTTCTGCCGCACCACTGTTATCCCTATTTATATACGACTCAGAGGTGTTACTCCTGATATATCCTAATGTAAATCATATTAGAGCAAAATAAAAAAGTACATATCCTGTACTTCAGACAGGTCAATGTCTAATATAGGGCACAATCCTGAGATATATGGTCCTTGAACAGAAGTAGTTCAGAATGAGTTACAGGAAGGGTAAATTACTTCTGTGTGTTACTAAGGAAAAGAATATCAGTACCTGGTCTTTATCCCAAGCTGGGGTCAGATTTCACAATGGATTGATGAATGGCACAAGGATGCAGCTAGAAACTGAAACAGACAGTAACATCTCCTCTCTTCCTATCTAAATGAGAAATTAAGGTCCACAGCAGACATAAGTTTGAACTGGTAGATTGTTGTTGGAAGGCCCTGGCTTGGTCCCCTATTACTCTGGGCTCTGAGACCAGGTCTGAGCCTTCCTGGTCCTATTGGAAGTAATGAAACATAAACTGTCTGGCCAAAAAAGGACAAGAAGGACAGGAGAACTGTGAGGCCACATCTGACCCCAAGTGTGCTTTGCGGCCACTGAGGGAACACTTCAACACTACTCCTTGGAGACCACGACATACTGCTGCTTCCCAGCCGGTAGATGTTTACTTTCATCATCCTGATACAAGAGAGGGAAGTGCTACTTTTTCTTTTAAAAAGGGGACAGGGAAGGAACTGTGACAGAATGCCTCAGATATACTTGGTACCTTGGGACAGGACAAGGAGAGCACTAGGAACTGAAGTGTGCGGTCTAGACCAAACAGAATGCTGAATGGGAAGCTTGCCAACTGCACTATGGTGAAGAGCTTGGCACCAGGAAAAGCTGAGGAGGACAGTGGTATAAAACAATGTCTTAGAAAACACCCACCTCCAAGCACCTCTTCTGAGGTGGGCTCCCCCTCCTCAAAAAAAAAAGAAAATCTTAAGAGCTTAAGCAACTCCTTTTCTGTGAGCAATAGCTAGAAAAAGTGGTAATGCCTCTTCTTAAATAAGAATTCACTCAGTGAGGAAAGGACCCAGGTACAGTCCTCAATACACACAGACTTCCAAGAGCATGTACAGCAGGACAGGATATTTTAAATGAGGAGAATAATGTTCTCTTCTTCACCTTCTTTATTGTTTCTCTGTCAAAAATTTCAGCTAAACAATTTGTTCTCACCTTAATATCCTTTCAAATGTTTTATTACTAAAATATTCTATTAATTTTGGAAGGCAAAAACATTGAGATTTTATTTATGATCACCTAGCATTTCACACTCAAAATGCAAAGGGAAATTATCTTTAATTTCTGCACTTAACAGAATTTTCAGAAAAGCGAACTTGGCAGTGAGTGCTTCTGAAAATGAGTCTGCCTTATTTGCAGTTCTGGTCTTTAAATCTCTGAATTGTTGATGCAATAAAATGAAGATAAATAGATTTTCTATTCCAGATTTTTAAAGTGAGTTTCCACTTTTATAATTATGTAGATAATGGAAAAGACAGCATTTTATATGCCTTTTGAAATTTTGGGATTTTTTATTTTTCAGAACTGGGACCTAACAAAACCTAGCTTGTAAGAAATATGTAAAGCTATCATCCTTTACCTTATGGTACCTCTTAAATAATAGAATCATAGAATCAATCATAGAATCGTAGAGTCATAGAATCACAGAATATTCTGAGTTGGAAGGGACCCACCACGACAATTGAGTCCAACTCCTGGCCCTGCACAGGACACCCCAAGGGTCACACCCGGTGCCTGAGAGAGTTGTCCGAACACATCTTGAACTCTGTCAGGCTTGGTGCTGTGACCACTTCTCCGGGGAGCTGTTGCAGTGCCTGACCACCCTTTGGGTAGAAAACTTCTCCTGATACCCAGCCTAAGCCTTTCCTGACTCAGCTTCATGCTGTTCCTTCAAGTCCTGGCACTGGTCACGAGAGTGAAGAGATTGGTACCTGCCCCTTTGCAAGTTTAATCTCAGCTTAGAAGTGAAATAGTAAGAATGAAGTAGTGCCCATCCTCTTGCAGTCACCATGAAGTGACTCAGCTCCTGAAGACCCTGAAAGAAATATCATGCCAAGAGGCTTCATGGAGCCAGTCAGTACCTGTTCAAGGACACAGGAAAGAGACAGATAGGCTGTGATTAATCAACAATTGCTCCATTCTGGCATGGGGAAGACACCCTTGTGGTCGTCAACTCAGCCACTTACTGGGTAATCTCCTCTTTGCTTCCTTGAGATGAGTGCTTCTCATTTGTTATTTAGAGGTCACTCATAAAGAAAAAAAAAAATATGGAGAAGACCCATTTAATCCAAAAGTTCTAGATTAAAATAGACATGGAATTAAAGCTAGTGAGCAGGGCAGCAGGTAACAGGGTTCTCTGTGGAATCAGAGGTAGGAGCAACAAGTTCCATCATTCAGCCCCTTCAGCTGTTCATTACCTCACCTGTCAGGGGACTGAACTTTGTTGCAAACTCAGAAAGGCTGAGGCAAAATCTTATGAAAAGAATAGGTTCAATGCTTTTTTACCTTTAAGTATTTCTCTGCTCTGCCTTTACCAGTAAGGGCACAAGCCTTCATCTTTCACAATCAGGCTGAGGATGGAGCTCTGGAAGGCATGTGAATCAGTCTTGCTAAGCTCACTTTTTGCATGGATGTAGAACAATTACAAAATCTATCATCTACAGAATTTCTTGCTCTCGTAAGATTTTGGTGCTTTTCACAAACTGAGGTTGGAAAAAAGTGTCATTGAAGACTGATCACTAGCATGGAAGTTCTCTTTTAGCATTGGCACAATGACACAATATGATTTGGCCCATGATGTCACCAATATGAACCATACCCGTTCTAAAAATCCCAGTCTTCTTGACACTAAAATGTTACTCACTAAAACAACCCTATGCTGGCAGAGGATGAACCATGCTAAGATTACCTTTATCTTGAAACTCTGCTTTGAGTGATTGCTGTTACTCTTTACTTAGGCGTAAATGTTTCTTCATCCTATCTCTATTATTAATGCCAACTAAAACTCATTTCTTCAATGGGGCCAAAATATCATGGTCAATACCTTGAACTTCTAGTATTAAATTTGAGAAAGGAGTGGAATGCATTTAGCTATATCTTCAGCTGAGCTAAATTAATGTTCTGCACAGCTGAAGTTGTAGAAGATGGCTCAGAGCCATATTTCTGCTCCCCCACTTCTGAATTGGCTAGAAACCAAAAAAAACCCCTATGACTATGTTAGAACTACCTTTTACTAGTCTAATAGCATGGGCTGTTTAGTTCTAGTAGGAGCACTGTAAAGGATCGAAATGTGTTGGAGGTGGAATATTCCCTGCTTTAACTCATAGTTACCTCTGTAGCCCTTGGGAATTTGGCTACACCCACAACGTAAAGATTCTTCACCGACATCATGGGTCAACTTCCTGACTGCCTTGTCAGCAGTGCAAAACCTCTGGATCATGAGCCAGTGGTCTGATCTCTGTATCTCACCTGCACTGCTTGCACCCACCCACAACTTCTCCCGTTCAAAGTTATGTGACACAGGCATGTGGCACACCACTCAGTAAAGGTTGAAAGTTGTGTTACAAACTGCCTCCTCAGCTGGCTCTGGGACACCAGGCCAGACCTCTCGTGACTTCTGTTAGTCTAAGACGCACACCATACAGCAGTGCCATTTCTCTCTTGGGTAAACAACACCCACTCATTAATGTTCATTCTTATATGCTGTTCTAAGCAATTTAATAACACCAAATTAAGAAATTTCTACGACACCTTTCACTAATAAACCACGGAATTCAACAGAATGGATGGAAAAGCTTAAGACGGATTAAATTCTATCTGCAAGATCATCCAGCACAATAACCAGGAGCAAAACTTAGGTCTACTGAATAAATTCAGTCCAATTTTCTCTGTTACACACACTCCTGCTCTGCTTCTGTTAATTTGTGCTTTGGTAACTTATTAAGGAGAAAGCCCTCTTCCTACTCATGAATCACAAATAGAAGCTCATGGTTTCAATAGATTTTATAATATCTTTTTCCCCCCCTCAGTAGTGGTATGACTGGATTTCATGCAGATAGGACATTGTTATCTCCCCGCTTCTGAGAACAGAATAGTCAGTTACTTTTGCTGACCTGGATCACACAATCCTCAATCAGTCATACTCATCTGTTTAGGGCAGCACATCTATTAAGCATGTTACCCCAAATCTAACTAAAGCCCAAGGTTTGAATAATAGGACATTCAGGGAGGACTCTATTTTGCTACCATAAATAAATTAACGGATCTCTCAATTCTTAGCAATTAGACAGGCATCTTTTCTTTTTACAGACACTGTGAAGTCTTCAGCACAAGAACTGCTTTTTATGAAGTTACTGAGCAATAAGATTGTACCAAATCAGACCAGTTTCAAGTTATAGGATTGTTTCAGTCAGAGACTAGCCTGTCACAGGTAGGTATCTTTTGGATGTGCACATAAACCCTGGCATTTTGTGCTATTGCAGAACTTTGTACTTGTTGCACCCTCTCAGTACTTGAAGGGGGCCTGTAAGAAAGATGGGGGCAAACTTTGTAGCAAGACCTGTTGTGATAGGACAAGGCATAATGTTTTTAAACTAAAAGAGAGCAGATTTAGTCTAGACTTATATATAGACAAGACATAAGCAAGCAACTTTTTACAATGAGGATGGTGAAACATTGGCACAGGTTGCCCAGATGGGGGGGTTGACACCCCATCCCTGAAAACATTTAATGTCTAGTTGGATGGGGCTCTGAGCAACCTGATCAAGTTGAAGATGTCCTGCCCATGGCAAGGTGGAGGGAGTAGCTGACCTTAAAAGTTTCCTTGAACTCAAATTATTCCATGGTTTTATGATTGTATTCCCTTCACCTGGCACAGGTTCACAAATTACAGGCAGGCACACTTCTTGTGAAATTACACTTCTTTCAGATTTTTTTCTCCATCACTGATATGAGGCCTACTATTGACAAGGATTCCAAAAATACATTTAAAATAAAAAAACCCAAAACACAAAATCTACAGCAGGTCAGCACCATGATTTTTGCAGAACCTTTGTGTATATGTTCTATAAAGAACAGTTTCTCTTTTACCTTGTTTTCTGTCAGAGTGTCTTTAATTATTTGCAGAGAACGCAGTTCTGCATCTGTTATTTATGCAAACAATCCTGTTTTATTTAGACAAGCCTCCTTTCGGGACTAAAGATACAGAAGTTCATTTTTATATCTTGAGGAGAGATTCTACAGCTTTTGTTCCAATGGAACATCTCTTAAATTTCATGGGATGGCCATGGGCAATAAAGATTTTCTGCATCTTTTCCTTGTGTGCTCCAGACACGGATCTGAAATCATTCTGGCAAGTTTCCTATTAGTGGGACCATGTGGCATTCAGTGAGGGTCTAAACAGAAAAAACTTATGGTTTTATTCCCCTTGGCTTATATTTTTAAACAAAAGAATGTATATTCTCAGGGTACTATAAACACGTACAACAAGGTACTATAAACACATACAACCACTGCTCCTACTTAAACTCTGGCAGATAGACTGATATCAGGCTGTTATCAGTGAAATAAAATTGCAAAACTATTCTGATAGTTCTGATATTCTCATCCAAGACCCAACAGCACCTGTGGTAACACCTGACCATGTTCTGTATCAAGATACAAGGCTATGGAGGTACTGGCGATGTCAATGTCTGTACAGCCTGGAACCATGGGAGCACACTTCTCTTAAGTTTCCTGGTAACACAAGGTGTCTTCCTTGACTGCAAAGTAATGCTAGAGAGCAATTGCTTTTATATTCTCTTGTATTTCTGCTTGAGGAAACAGTGAGTATTGTCTTACCATAGCTTTGTATTGCCCTTGTCTGTGCCTGTTGTCTTTATTCCTTCAAGCTCTTTAAGATGAAGAGGCAGCACTACGGGCAACAGAGGGTAGTCAGGGGAATAAAAAGTTTCTCATGTGGTGTCCATATTCCTTGACTTAATGTATTGTTTTAAACTGCTCAACTACTGGAAGTGTACACTTGCCATACTTGACCAAAACTTTGATTAGTGCTCTTAGTTGTGGTAGATTTAAAAAAAAAACAAACCCTCCAAAACATAAGAAATATACTGTGAAGCTCTAACATAAGTAAATTAGGTCAAATCAATCTAAGTAAGAACCAGAAGGTCTTTGGAATGATTTGGTGGTAGGGCATTCTGACCGTTTGTTAAACGTTTTAATTCTTCTCTCATTACAGCTGATTTTTTTATATCATGCCTACATCATTGTGACATCAAAATTCTTCAGAAGTTTAATATCAAATAATGAGTATTATTGGTACCCCATTTGTTTCAAATGAATCAAATTTTTACCAATTCCTAATTTTCTCTGACACTGTGGTAAGCCCAAAAGTGAGATATTTTGTCCTGCATTCCTTCTGTCACACGTATTTGTTAACTTCAGAAGAAAGTCAGACAAATAGGGGTTTGAAGGTCAAACTGGTATCATATGACTTTGCTAAATATAGACACTTGACAAGTAAAAGAGCTTCACAGGTCTTGGCATATTTTGCTTGGTGCACTTCTGCCTCTGCACATACGCAGACAGACAACTTCTCTCAGTACATATCAGAAATAAGAACATTAATAAAACAGAAAGTATCTAGGCAGGGGTTACAAATGTATCCCTTCTTATTTTCTGAAGGTAGAAGTGGAACAGGATATGGCTAATCTGCAATATTTTCACTCTCATTTCACAAGTCTGTCACTGATGGATACTCTGAGGAGATGAAGCACAGCATTTTAATATTCTCCTAACCTGTATGCAGCATTGGAATGACTCTGTTTTTATTAAAAAAATCCTTCTCCATAGAATAACATTGCAGTGTGTGCAGCATTGCACAAGCAGGAAAACATGATTAAACAACAAAAATGTGCTAAGAGTGAATGAAATAGAAATCTTTAAAGAGCTCTTTTCACCTATTTTCCCTGTCTAAAACCAATTTCCATTGAAAGAAAAGGCTTTGAAAGGAACTGTCTGTGCTTGTACATTTCTTGTTGCAATCCTGTCCTGGGATCCTGGGACCTATAATGCAATATGTGCTGTCAGGACTACGACAATTTACAGATGTGCAGCCAGACTTCTTGCTATTTATAGATGCCTCTTCTGCAAACAGTACTCTGTGGGGTTGTAGTGCAGTAGCAGGCATGTTCTTTGATTCAGTGCTTACATCATATCCATTTAAGAAAATTTGGCTCTTCACCCAGCATGGCAAAGGAGGCATATTTATGAAGGTCAAGCAGAGAGAACACTATTACAAAGAGAAATGTGGAATTCATGAGCGAGCAGGACACCTGCTGGGAGGACTAACTGAAAGGAGGAGACATTTGGCAGAGATGTGGAAATAATAAAGAATGGAATAGTCATGTGTTCACAGTTGCTTTTGCTCTTTATTATCTCTGTGGGGTAACTGGGGAGAAGGTTCAGTGCTGCCCCTGCAAGGGCAAAGCTGTAAAGTTGTTTGGGGTGCAGTGTCCATGGGGTCTGTACATGTCTATGCTGCATCTTGCTTAAGGATGTGTTAAGTGTTCAGTCAGAGTGCTAGGCACAGTCTATTAATAGCAACAGCGAGTTTGGCACACGCTCGCACTTTCGCCTGTCTCCTTCTCACATGCTCCCAGAGATGCTGGGACTGCATCCTGCATCCTTCTGCTTTTCCAGACCTGAGACTTCGCACACTGCTGTATCCCTTGAGAAGTCTCAGTGAGGTCAAGACAGCCCCAGACAAGTAAACAGGGGCTGCTCAACCCCAACGTTGAGGAAGCAGAAGGTAACGGGTGGGGGAGCGGTGGGGGGGTGGATTTCTTGCAGAAAGCCTGGAAGCTCGCAGGGTGCTCTCCCGGTCTAAAGGCAGAGCAAAGCTATTTCCGGCACTGCCCAGGCTAGCCGGACAGCCCACACCTCGGGCAGCTCCGCTTGGTAATACCCAGGATGCTGCAGAGACACGGATGCTCCCGAAGTCCCCCCAAACGATCCTAGCTAAGGCTGCCGGCGGAAAGCACGGGGAGCTGGCCAAGGTGCTGCCGCAAGAGACGGTCTGTCCCTTTCGGCCTCTCCACCACCCGAACTACCACCGCCCGCCCCCGCTGTCCCCAGACCCGTCACCCCGCGGAGCCTCCGCTCCGCACGGCCGCCCAACTTCCCGGGAAGCCGCCGTGGAGCGGCGGCTCCGGGCAGCGCCGAGCGCCTGGAGGGCTCGGCGCCGGGCAAACTTCTCTGCTTACGGGGAACGGAGGGATCCGGGGAGGAGTGGAGGGGAAAAGGGGGGCAAATGCGGGAAACCGTAGCAGCAAGGCAGGCAGGAGGTGGCCGGAAGGGCCGGGAAAGTTCTTCTGCACTTACTGCTGCTCCTGCCGAGGGATCAGTGCTCGGGTCTGGGGGAGCGCGGGCGCCGGCTCCGGCTCCGGCTCGCATCCTTACTCACCTCGGTGCTGTCGGCAGCGTTCTCCGCCATTTTCCTCCTTAGGAGCAGGCAGCGGGAGGAGTGTTTCATTCCCATAAGAGCTAGCCAAGGGGTTGGGGCTTCGGGGCTGGTGTTTTGGTTTGTGTTTTCAAAGATCTCCAAACACTGGTGTGCGCCAAATGACAGGGAGATAAAAAAAAAAAATATGGAAAACAGCAATAAATCAGTCAGCTTTGTCCTTTCTGCGTCGTCCACAGGAATGTTTGTCTCCTCTTAGCATCGGGAGCTCCTCAGGCACTTTCAAGTCCTCCTCTTTCTCCCCTCTCCTCCACCTCCAGCGAGTTCTTGGGGTGGGCAGGGAGAGGCGGCACACACTCTTCAGGTTAAACTAAAAGGCTGTCGGGCTATGAGTCCTCCCCTTCAGAGAAAGCAGTCAGGCTAAACAGGAGAGAAGCACCAGCTAAACTGAACTTGGGCGTGCAGTGACCAGCTGGGCATCTTTGTGTCCTGTGGCTACTCTTCCAGAGGCAGAGGGAGCCAGAGACAAAGCAACAGGACAAGGAAATCATAGCCCTTTCTTTTCCTTCTTTGGGCTTCTTTCTTTCTCTCTATGTCCCAGGACACTTCCTTTAAAGACGGTCACAGAATTTGCCACCCTCTTTCTATGAATGTCTTCTGAAACAGAAATCCCTTCTCCTCCTCCTTCTCCCTCCCTCCTCCCCCCCTCTCTCCTTCCCTCTCTTCTCCCCTTCCCTCTCTCTACCCCTTCTGCTCTTGGGCAGAGCTTGGTGCCCCTCACTGGGAATTGCATTCACGTGTCTTTCGCAGGAAAAAAATATAATTTCAAGCTCCCCCCACCCGTCGCCTACACCCTCTCACACACAAGCACGCATTCACACGTACACACACACACACGTTGTCTCCCTCTCACACAGACATGCACAATTTTTTTTCTCTTCCCCATCCCTCCTCTTCTTTTGAATCAGCAACACTTTTCTTTGCAAGGACTCTCGGCAAGGCTCTTAGAGAGCAACCGAAGAAGTCTGCTCCAGCTTCTTTCCTCCGAGTTAAGTAGCAAACCTGCTTTCTTAATATATCTTCTCGTGTGTGTGCTCCCAGCTCCTGTTTTACTTGAAGTTTTTCAGGAGGATCCACACTCCGTCAGATAGCCGTGAACTGTAGGAATATAGTCCCGATCCGGCTGCAGTTCCTGCTGAAAAGAGGGGAGGAGGAGCTGGGGGGAGGAGAGGGGAAGAGGCGGAGGGAGAGGTCTTGCTGGGTAGGGAAGGGAAGAGGCTAAAGGTGATTTGAACTTGTTTTTAGCCTTTTCCTAATGACATCTTCCTCTGTAGGAGTGCATCGCCACCTTCCCCACACGTTTATTTTGCTTTCACTCCTCCGGGCACTTTCTAGTTCTGAGTTGTCAGCTGGGAGGATTGGGTTTACCTCACTCGTGTTGCTGTGGGTAAGGGCGGGAGAGGGGGCGTATTACATAATTAATCCTTCCAACTTCACTTTCCGCAGCTCCATCTCCAGCCCACTGTTCTCACGTTTCTGTTTTGTTTTTATACGGAGGAGGTGAGAAAATAATGCTGGTGTGTGGGTGTGTGTTGCTCGAAGGATTTCAAGGACCAGAACAGGATTGCTGCTCTATGAACAGTTTGAAATTATTTCCTCTGGGGGTGCCAGTGGAGACCTGAAGAAGAGGTTTGAAAGATTACTTTTGATGCATATTTTAAGGACATTGCCAGCTCAGATGCTTCATCAGTAACAGATTTTGATAGATTTGGGGTTTTGAATTTTTGTCCCTTGCAGCCTCTTTTAATATATTTCAATTAGCGTTTATCCTCAGCTGACCTCTGGAATACTGACATACCATGATGTACTGCCAAAAAACAGGAGGCCCTTGGGTACACAGGAAGCAGAAATATTGCTGGGGGTGGGGGGAATGGAAATAGAGAATGTGAATTAGAGAATAGAGAGCAAGATTATTCTCCTGCCCCATGGGGATGAGGAGGTGGGGCCAAGAAAATTAAATAAGCCAATTTCTCCTTTTTACTTGAATGACCCTCACAAATTCTTGCTCAGAAACAGATTGGTCGGTATACAATAAATTTCAGGAGTTTGTAATAAGTCACACAGAAGTAAGAAACCTAGGGAAGCAGAAGATGTGTGGTATGCTGAAATGTCATGTGGCAATGAGAGTATGCCATGTAGGGCACAATGGCACCATATGAAGCGGTTTCAGAATATGAGAATATATTTTAGGCACACATTCCGTACAGACTGAAACTGGACCTCTGTGAGACACTTTGTGGAGCTGTTTGATCACTCAGTCTTTTACAAGCTTCTGATTTCCCCCTATTCCTTTCATCTCACATTTATTTTGACACCTCAAATTCTTTCATTATCTCCACATCACTGCTAATTTTTTCAGTAATCCACACCTTCTTTGTTTATATAGTAGAGTTTAATTTCACACTTTCTAGGCATGAGGCTTAAGTAATGACAGAAGTGGAAGCAGGTCATCTCCCCTTTTCTTTGTAACATTCATAGAGCTTTTGGAGGTCTTAAAACCCTTCAGATATAAAAACCTCTATAGTCATTGCCACATATTCCAAAGCTGCTCTCATAATCTTGGGCTATGGACCTCTTTCTCACCAAGTACTTCAATTTCTAGGTGAAGGGGTAAGGGGAAAAACTAATCAGCAGATAAAAATTTAATGTCTCTGCAATCTTTGTCACAATGGTTTATTTCATATGGCATGAATATCTGGTGGTTAGTGAGTGCATGAAGTTTTAGTCAGCATGCATTTGGACTAACCAGCATAGTTTTTGTCTGTCTTTTCCATTTTCAGGTGATACACACAGCTAAACTTAGCCTAATTAAACATTTAAATAAACCAGTGTTCTATAAAGAGAAAAAGTATTAGATTTTGCAAAACTACTCCAGAACATATTTTCCAGTTTTCTCTGACAGCTGGGTTTGTATTTCTGGTACAGCTCAATCACTCTTTAGTCAGCTAAATGAGGCATCAGGTTTTCAAAAGCACTCGGCAACTGGCAAAGTTGGCAGGCGGGGATTTAATATATCCTTCCCTCCTATGCTTCAGATACTGCATGACTTACCCTGGCACCTATTCTTGTCCTCCTCCACCTCTTTGTCAACACAGATGATACCTGACTGCTCATCCTTGAACGTAGTGCTGATGTTTTACGGATACTGGGAAAGCCTTCCAGTCTCTTAGTTTCCCGCATAAGGATGAATGTTTTGGTCCCGAACTCCTTTGGAAATCTGCCAGATGGTTGGTGTCTTCACTCCATTTATGTTCTATATGTGATTGAGGAAACTGCTTTGAAAACACACATACTGTTTGCTCCAATCTGCTTTATTCCAAAGGGGAAGTGATTGGTCCTACAGGAATCTTTTTTTGTAATCATGTAGAAGTTATTCCTTTTAATAATTTTTAAGAGACTCAAAGCAGTTTGTTTACACACACAGATGTCTGTGAGCACAGAGAGATACTTGGCCAGTCCTTCAGTTGGAAAATGAGGCTTTCCATATAGTGGAAGTTCCCATTGATACTGAAATTCACAGCAACACTGAACTTGGGGATTGTGAGCTTTCATATGGTTGAGGGGACAAATTCTACTCCCATCATGTGAAAAAAAATCCTACTGACATCACCCATCACCTAAGGGTGATAGTTGATTAATGGAACTATCTTGGGAACATATTTCTGAACCCCTGTTTTGTTAGATCTTGAGAAAAAGAGAACTGGCATGAGGAAAATGTCATGGTAGTAGAAGTGCATTTGCAGCAAAGCCAGGAGGTGTCAAAAGCATCTTCTGAGTTTGAATATATCATGTGTAAGTACATGTGAAGGCCACCAAGTATTAGGAATTGAGTAGAGTGGTGCTAAAGAGAAAGTGGAAAGGGAAACATTTATTACTTCAGATTTCCAATAATAGCAGCTGTGGTTGTGGCTGCTATGCTACTTGCTGAGAGTGGCAATAGCACTGTGCCGGCTCTCAGAAGATTCAGACTTATTGCCAGCTTTGTCATTAGCTTGGATGAAATCCAGATGCCTGCATCTGAGATGGGGCAATCCTGTGCATTGGTGCAGACTGAGAAATTGCACAGCAGTCCTGCTGGAAAGCATCTGGGGGTTATGGGGTGGAGGTGTAGCTAGGTTGGATATGACTCATCACGCTCTCTCACTGCGTGGAAGGCAAACTGCATCATTTATCTACGTTAAATGGAAAGTGGCCGGTGGAGTGAGGGAAGTATGATTCTCTCTCTCTCTCTACTTGGAACTGGTGAGACCACACTGTTGATTCCATTTCCAGAGCTGGGTCCTCTGGTTCAGGAAGGAGGCTGATACATTGGAGATGGCTCAGTGAAAGACTACTACAGTCGTCTCTTAGGACACTAAGCTCTGAGGAAAACTGGGCTTGTTGGGCATCCAGTAGTGGCTTATGACTAGCCTTAAGGATTGTAACTAAGACGAGCCAAACTCCTCTTGGTACAGTCAGATCATTTGAAAAAGGGCAACAGCTGCAAGTTGTGGCTTTGGAAGTTCAGATTCAGTAATAGCCAACTCTTGGACTATAAATCCCTACTATGTCTCTCAAGGTTGCCAGTACTTCAAATATTACTCTTATTCCTGAAACTTGCCCATGTTAATTCTGAATAATTTGAAGTGAATTTCAATTCACACAATAGATTTAAAGATCTTATTTTATTTATGCTGTTCCTTCATGGTCCTTTAGTTTTCCTCATTAACTTTTTTTCCCCCGCCATCATCTTCTTATCCTTCTTCACAAACACTGCATATTCCAGCCTTTTCCTGGGAATTGTTGTAGTTTTCAACCATTGATGCTAGGTTTGAGTGAGGAGGGGTCTGTCAGAAGTTAAGCTGATCTGAGATACCCACTGCTGCAGGCCAAGAATGTATGTCCAGGGCTCAGATAATTCAGTGTTAAGTTATAGACGCCTTCTCATGGACAAGCCCTTAGGCATACTTACAGATAATGGAACATCACAGAACTATCTCTGCAAAGATTCATCCCCAGAATTTAAATTCTTTTTTCTAAGATTGTAGACTTCATTTTATTTAACAACAACAACAAAAGCTCTATTTTGCAGTTGCAAGCCTGAAAACTTAATCTAATTTAAATTTAACCGAAATGTTTCTTCCATTTTTTTTTTTTCATTGTGAATGCTAAACTCTAAACATGTTGTAGCTGGGTCAGTTTGAAGAAAGTCCTATTCTGACAACTTCTGTAAAGGGCACCAAAGTGGGTCTCCAGTGCTCTGTGGATTAGAGGAGTTAAGCAGGCTATTGAGAATTGTGATTACTACAATGGCAGAGATAAATGGGCATAGAATCATGATATGTTTGTTACACACTGACCTTGTTCAGTTCCTGCCTAAACTTTTGAGCATTTACAAATCATGCACTCAGGACAGACAGCAAAATACTTCTGAAGTTTAATGTCAAAGTTATCTTAAATTATGAGGTGCATAAAATTTTTTTATGCAAAACTTATTCCCTGGCAAGAAAAGCATGGGTATACTGGAGTGAGTTCACTGAAAGGGCCACAACAATTAGGCAGTAACTGAGGAACTCTCTCATATGAAGATAGGCTCAGAGTGCTTGATGTGGGAGGGGGTGAAAAAGATGAAGCCAGACTCTTCTCAGCGAAAGGAGAAGAGCAAATGAGCACAAATGGAAATAAAGGACATGGAAACATTAAAAAAAAATTCCATTTTTTCTGTGGAGGTGTTCAAAGATATTTTGTAGTTTCCTTCCTTAGATGTATTAAAAACCTGGCTACAAATGGCCCCAGCTGTAGCTGACGGTCCTTTGAGTGGGGGCTGGACGAGAAGATTTCCTGATGTCTTCCCTAACTTCAGTGATCATGTGATTTTATATAATTATGGAAGATCTATGAAAGTCACTTAGATGGCTCTGCCTGACTTGGCGAATGGCATCTGTCTTTTTGCTTTCTCTTCCGTATTATTCCTGAAGCCTTGAAAAGAAAAGATTACATATTTATAATCTCATACCATGGTGATTTGATATGTGCAGCCAATACTTTCACAGAAAAAATAAGCTGAGAGAAGTGGCAGACTGTTGCTTGTATTCTATTCTAGAGTTTTCACAGGGGAGAGAAGGTGTGTAATGGTGTTTGAAGAGCATTATAATGCCATCCCCCATAAGCTATCAGTGGGTGCAGAATATTGTACCTGGGCACACAGCTTATCAGAAAGAAAGTGGAGTAATACTCTCAGAATCATGAACCCATCCTCACTGAAAAGAAATGCAAATCACTAGATTCCATCCTATCTTGTCACTTCTTTTGTGTGATAGCTTTAAGAAAGTTTCCTTTCTGAGAAAAACTCTACCTTCTGCTTTATACTGTTTGCTGGAATCTGAGATTGAATTTCCACACTTGGAGACCCATTCCTTTTTCATCTGCTCTGCTTGTCTCTCCTCATGGATTATAGCATGATTAGCAAGTCTGAGGTGAAGACCAAATATGTAAAAATGTCACTCTTCATTCAAACGAGGTTTTCTTGCTTTTTAAGTATCAAATCTTAGTTGTTTCTTTGCTTCTTAGAGTACAGTCTGTACTTAAATTTTTGAATTGCTATGTCACATGAGGTTAGAGGAATTTAACTTAACCACACATGAAGCTGCAATAATTGAAATTACACCTCTCTTATTTCTTTGCCCAATAGCAGGCATTCTGTCATCTTTGTTTCTGTCACTTTCTGTTTTTCAGAAAATGGATGAGGCATTTATTTGCCTCCTTCAGTGATACACATAATGCTTTGGGAGCGCTCCTGTAAAGCATTTTAACTGGAAGATCTATGAAAATAACTTTGATGGCTCTGTCAGGTCTGGCAAATGGCTGTCTGTCTTCTTGCTTTCTCTTCCATAGCTGTCTTATACAGTAATTCATTCTGCTACGTTTCTCACGTTTTCCTGTTGTGAACCATTTTCTTCATGTTCAGCTGTCACTGTCGACAAGCAACCAACCGTAACTATGATAGTGGGCTGGCATTTTTTTCTCCCCAGTTTGGTATTTTCCTTCCTCTTCCATTAAGGAAAATTGCCAAATGCTGCTGCCTCCCACTAAAACGTGAAAAATAAGAAAGTGTGATCAGTACTGTGTTATTTCATGAGCTGAGAACAATGTAGCTCATTTTCCAGAACTGTCTATAACTTAGCAAAATGAGGTCATGTCTCTTCAGAATGTTGCTTGATGATGTTCCCCAGTAAATTAAATATAATCAGGCTTTGGCCAGGTTATAGCATGGAGTCAGCACTCTGAGGTGGCTAAGATGATGATATTTTTGGCTGCAAACAGAGCTCAGCCTCCTGGATTATTGATCTGGTAGTAGACCTTGGCACCTGATGTAGCTGTGGACTTGAGCAGAATCTGGAATCTCTACTAATTCATCTGTGATCGGTGCCAGAGAGAAGATTGACTTATTTATACTAAACTCTCCATAATACAGGTATAATTGTGTGACCTAGGTGCTGATGGTGCCCCTCTTCTCTCTTTCTTCAAACTACGTAAAATAGAACGTGGTATAAAAAAAAAGAGCCAATATTTGGAATTACATGAACTCTGTATGTGGCGTGTTTGTATTTCCTCTCAGGAGAAAAAAAATTCTTAAGAAGCATATAATGGTTTTACTTGTAATGTTCAGAAACCTGCTTGATATAATAAAAAGCCTCTGGAAATACAGATGTATTGGACATAATTTATTAAAAGAATTTATTAGAGAATTTAAGTCAGTGTAGCAGAGTTCACAGTTTGGGTGAGAATGAAAGCTTGCTTCTGAGAAAGAAAGGGGAGCCTGAACATAGCTAGTACTTCTAAAGACAAGGTGAAAAAAAAAAGAGTTCTCTTTCTTAAGGGAAGTTTCTTACACCAGTTATTTTTGTTACAGATGTGGCCTAGAGAAGCCCATCAGGCTTCAAATCCCATTGTTCCGGGTATTGCCCTTCAGATCCTGCTTTGGTAGTTTGCCACTAAATAGATGAGAGCAAAGCATTATTTCCCTGATTCTTGCCTTACAGTTTTGCCACAGAGCTCAAGTGAATTACATGAAAAATAAAACAAATTCCAGGAGGGCTGGGCCAGAGCCAGTTTTCAGGTCTATTTCAGTAGCTGACAGATCTTTCTGTCCATAAGCCTAAGAACTGGCATTCTGGAAAAAAACTTGAAATGAAATTCAAGCTGCTCAATCAAAACAGTACATAATTAAAACCGGAGTATTTAGAATGAAGAAATGGTGCAGAATCAGAACTCTTCTTGTGACTAAGCTAATTTGTGTGCTCCATTCCTTTTCACTGGGAACACAATCTACTTCAGTGTGGAAACAACACTAATAGTATAGATGGGTTTAACAAGAAGGGTACACCACTGCAACTCCAAATGAAAATATGCTAATCTTTACTGCAGTGTTGGAGCCTGCAAGAGGTTTGAAAAAGATGTAATTTCTTAATGACAGGAAAAAATGTAAGAAAGTGGCACATTCCTTCCCTTGCACCTAGTATGTTCTGGAAATACATAAAAGTTATGATTTATAGGTAGTAAATCCATGTATGTACAGCTTATAAAGAATTACCAGCTTGGTGAGGAGGAAAAGGGAAGCTACAGCAATCTAAACCACAGAAGATTTAAATTATAGGCAAATGTAAGGCATGTTTTTCAAATGGCATATGAAAGGTCATGTTCATTTTGTAAGAGTATGAGCTCAGGAGGAATTCGAGCTGTTCTGTCTTTTGATGCCAGGATAAATTTAAAAAGTGAACACCAACAACCTTAAGCCACTATGAATCCTATAATGATTTCTGAAAATTATGGTCAAATAGGAGCATAAACATTGAAGAACATTTTTAATAGGAAAGCATATTGAAGTTTCTAATGCCTATGTTAGAAATACACATGTGGTTAGAAGCATCAGATTTTCATCTTGACTCTATCCCAAAATACTAGATGATTTTATCTTCAAGTTTTGTGATCTATTATATTAAGTTAATCTATAATATTATCCTGGATTTTGGGGTGTGGATGATTATCTGGCAGTACATGTCTTGTGTTGTACATGTTTAGAGACAATATTAAAGTCTCTCTAAGTGCAAAGTATTATTTAAAGCACTTCTTAAATGTGACACAAGAATGGGAGAGACCTAGATTATTATTTCAGGTGGACTGGAACATCATCAGATATTACAATAATATTTGTAATATTATTGTATCATTTTACAGTGATATTTGTAGTATCATTGCAAGCACGCATAGACTTCAAATGTATATGATATGAATCATTTCATGCACTGCAAACCAAAGTGTTTAGTTATCCAGTA
This sequence comes from Corvus kubaryi, assembly GCF_017639235.1. Taxonomy (NCBI): domain Eukaryota; kingdom Metazoa; phylum Chordata; class Aves; order Passeriformes; family Corvidae; genus Corvus; species Corvus kubaryi. The sequence goes on from NW_024581077.1 coordinate 8,488,909, forward strand.
CAATCTTAAAATTTACAGTAACAAAGAACAAGAACTCTTCAAACTGTGGTTTGCAAAAGGAAGAGAACAAAAGAAATTGAAGATATGGTCGAGAGCATTGTCTAATACAGTAGTCTAATCATGATTACTCCATAGGGATGAATGTATTTCATATATTTTTACATTAGATGTTTTTAAAATTATTTTGTCTCTCTGAATGATTATTTTGCCTCTCTGGTACATTTAATAGCTGTTTTACCTTCAGTACAAATATAGTAGTGAAAGACCCAAAAATTCTCCCGTCTGAGAACACCCCAAGAGAAAAGCAATCATGAATTCCCCTTGTGGCAAGAATTTTGTATTTTAAGTTTTAATTGTGATATAAGATTGAACTTTGCATTTGACCTATAATTTTTGACTGTTGCAGAAGCCTTTGAAAACTGTAACATATAATTGTACTAATCAGCATATTCCAACATGACTTGTACTGTGCTCTCAAGTCTGCTCATCCTGACCTCTGAGCCATCAGGTCCATGAGTACTCACAGGAATTTAAAACATGATTGTTAAAGACTAACAGTTCTGTGTATGTAGTGATGATCATCAGTGTAACAGAAGTAGTGACTGTTGCCAAGAAGTGTGTTGCTGATGGATGAATTTAGAAAAAAATCTGTTTTTCTTGTTTAAAACTGGAACTTCTCGCCCTGATGTCTCAGTTTTCTAAACGTTGCAATTCCAGCAATTCCCTATCTGGTGTATAATATCCTGATATACTCATTTGTGACGAGTTGCAGTCACAGTGTAGCTGTGTATCCTGACTGTGCCAATCTGCATATTCAGCACAACCATTGATTCCCTGGGTGTCTGAGGAACTCTCCAGACTGATCCTGCTGGCTGAGACAACTCATTTGGGATAATGGACTGACATGACATGCAGGGGCCAACCAAACTCCTAGTTGCCTTCACAAAAAAGTGACAAACCATTGCAGAAGCTCTCCGTGAGAGAATTTCAGCTGGTCCTGGAGGTTTTCTCAGGCACTTCCTGCTGTTCGTAAGCTAATTGACAGGCACTATTGTCTCAGAAATGCTCCCAGGTAATTGATGCTGTAGAATTGGCCAAACTGTACATAGATACTTGTAACTGCTCTTTAGAACTGTTCTTGCATTTTCAGAAATGGTCAAAAATAACATTTGAGACATCTAGACTAGGTTTGGCATAAGACTGTTTGCCAGCTGTGTTATAAGAATTCAGCAGAGCAGCACTTCAGTGGGTCTCGCTTCAGCTGAAGAGGCTTTTGCAAAGACACTTGCAACAGAGACTTACAGGGTCACTGTTCAGATACCAGTTGACCAGCCTGTTTGTGAGATTTGATTTCCTATGTGAATGTTATCTTACGCAAAAAATAAAAATAAATAATTTTTTTTAACAAACAATATATCTTATGAGTGTCTGTGCACCCATTCTCACGTGCATCACCTCCAGTGGAACGTTTAGAGGGAGGAATTGACAGAGGAGGGAATATGGGGTGCTAAAACCCCATGAGAAACTGGGACTTGGTCTCAAAATCAAACTTTCTTACGGAGAGATAAATCCCTACTGAGCTGGCATGACTAGAATAATTAGATTGGTGTTGGAGGCCCGGAGTTTGGCCTTTGATATACTGCTGTGGAGTTGTTAGGGATGTAACTTTTATTAGTTAGACAGGTATTATGAAAACACATGTAAGTGGCAGAAATAACAGAACTTAATATTTGCCTGGCAACCTGCTACATTGATCAGCATGTAACACCTCAGAGCAGCCCATCAATAATAAAGTTAAAAATCCAGAATTTGCTCATCCACCTCTGTCTGAGGGGGGAACTTAGCCTCTGGAACGCTTAACTCTGGACCCACCTCCAGGGACACTGGGACCAAGCTCATGTGGCCAGAACCTACTCTTAACAGCCTTACTCCTCCAGAACACTGACAGTCAGCTGCTGTTCTTGTAAGCAAGGAAAGGAGAAATAGAAATTACCATGGGTCTGTAATGTTGTAGTGTTTTATGCACCAATAACCACTCTTTCACAAAGGCAATAAGTACCCAAACTCCTTCATGTGGATCTAGTTATTGCATAATAATTTAAGAATGCTTTAGTGTGTCCTGACCTAAAGTGCAGCAAAATGCCATGCTCTGTGTTCTGGAGAAAGTGACAAGTTAAGCTTTTCTGTTTTGTTTTTGCAAAAGGTGCAGACGTTTTGGAACAGCTCTGTTCCGACTTTTTAGGGAAGGTCTGTTTTCCAGAAAGACAAGAAATTACTTCCACTGAGACTCCTACTTCAGCTTCACAAGGATCAATTTGAGAGTGCATGTCAGAATGGAACAGTGGCACAAGAAGTTATTAGAGGAACATAGTTTTAATCCCAGATCACAGAACTAGAAGTTTGCTGAAGCTGGTGGTTATAGAAATAATTGTTCTCTAATGAGCGTTTATGTGTACCAGTGTATGAAAGGATTTGGTGAGTTGGAGACGCAGCTCAAGACGGCAATTTTCTCAACAGCAAGATCTATTGCCCGCTATTGCTTTTTTCTCTTTGCAAACCCACTTGTCTGTGTGCATGCAAGTCGGTCCAGACCAGGGTACTGATTAAATTTACAAACCCGATTTATTTTTCTTTTAGGGAGCATGACATTGTTCTTTTGGAGGGTTTACTTTTACTCCATTTCATTTACTAAACTAATTCATTGTAAAGCTGGAAAAAAGAGCTGAACTAATACAATGTTGGGGGCTGTTGGAAGGTAAGTCCAAAGAGAAAGGGACAGAAATTTTGCCTTTTGTGCTAAAAAATATGATTAAAGACACAGCTTCAGTCCTGTGTTTATGGTGGAGATAGTGATTCATTAATGCCTGTATCAGCAATTTTGGTATCACAGACAAATAGGCCCCTCCAATCTGTGGTCTGACTCCAGTTGCTGCTCTCAGGGTTTCATACCAGTGGGGCTAATGGCCTGCCCCGGGAGAGGGTGTCCATTTCATAGGAATCATTTGTGGAGAAGGGCCTTTGATGGATTGCTGGCTCTCCCTGCCAGAGAGGCCAGAGGCTGTAGTGAACTCGACTATGGTTTTGGTAATCCTAGCTCTAATGTCACTGCTAGTCTACACTTACTCTCACAATCAACGCTTGTTTTACTTACTACTACTCTTTTATTACTGATTGTAATCACTTACTGAACTGCAACTTGCAATATCTTGAGGGGACGATCCAGAGATGTAATGATCTCTTGATCAAGAGATCAGGATCATGTAATGGTTCCAGCTGAAAGGGCATTGAGCTTGTGTGCTGGGCATGGAGGCAGCACAGCCTCAAGGGGAGCACGATGCTGGCCTGTCAGGCATAGGAGTTGTGGTGGCCTGGGGCACCACACCATGCCCTGAAGACAAGGCAGTCTCAAGGGGGACTAGCCCACCTGCCAGGCCAAGGACGTTGGGCAGCTTCCCCTGCAATGAATTGATCAGGAACAGAGCAGCCTTGAGGGAGGCCGGCCTCCTTGCTAGAGCCTGAAGTAGGGCAGCCTGGAGAGCCCTGGAGGACAACGGGGGTCTCTCATGGAACGCAGGGCAGGGCATCCTGAATTGGAGCAGGACACCTCTCCAGCCTACCAGACCCCAGAAGCAGGGCAGCTGGGAGGAGAATGGAACCACAGTGGGAGTAGAGCACTATGCTGGCCCCAAATGCTCAGCCTCGAGAGGAGAGGGGTACCACAGCAGCACACTGGGTCTCAGAGACAAGGTCCCCTAAGGAGCAGCAGAGCACCATGCCAAGCTTCCATGGCCAGGAGGCACTCTGACCTTGAGGGGAGCAGGGCATGACACTGGCCTTCCTGGTCCCACAGGTGGAAGCTGATCTCATGGCTGGAGCTGAGTTTCTTCATAATTACATGAAGGGTAGTTTAAGAGGCAGATGACAGAGCAAAACTCTTCTCAGTTAGTGTAGATGACACAACAACGGCCAAGGGAATGCAAACTGCTTGGGAATTCCCAAAAACTTGGGGAAAGCTGGTTTTATCCTAGAGGAAATGAAAGCATTCATTGAGTAGGGCAGCACTAGATGTCTCTGAGAGAGCCTGAGTAATCTCCTCATAGAGGGTTGGCAACAGTCCCACTCCAATATGAAATTTGGATGGAGACCTCTGAGGTTCATTCCATTCACTGCTTTTCTGGTTCTATAATTCCTGAATCATTAGCTGCTAAGTGCTTCTTTATATCACTGATTCTTCTTGTTATATAACATTTATTATTAGTAGCTTTGAGCTTAACATTTTCTTACTTTGCATCACAAATTCTTGACAGAAGAATACTAGTCCACTGAGCTTAGTGTGGCATGAAAAATCATATTTGGTAGGCAGTGGTATAGACAAATCATGTTTATGAAACAGAAATAAACAGAAAAACAAGGGGAAATAATTTTTAAGTGTGCACGTGAGTGAATTTCTAAGTACCTTTGAGGATTAGGAAGATCTAAGCTACAAAATAACCATTATTTATACATTTTTACATCAGGATCTAGTGATAATTAATTTATGTGCCTAAGCTTTCTTCCTGGCCTGACTGCTCTTAACCAAGGCTTAGAAAACAGTTTAAGGGTTATGGACTTTGTATTATCTTACCCTATTATGAATTTAATAGGTTTGTAAATGAGACATTAGTGGGTATCAGATTCCCTGACCACAAGACCAATTAAATAAATTACCTTGGTCTTATTGTCCTCAGACAGTAAACTGAAGAATGTAGATTAAAATAAAAGTATGGGCAGTGTAATGAGACGTATCTTTCAAATCATTCTGGTCATCTAACAAATTGTTATAGAATGGAGAGTAGCTGTTAAAATATGGCTAATAAAGCGAGATATTCCAATATGATTTTTAATTGTGTTTTATCTACTTTGGTTTCTTGACACAAAATGCTTTAAAATTTGGTGTTTTATTGTAGAAGGTTTCAGTTTCAAAGGTTTCTAAGTGAAAAGAGTAATCAGTTCCTATGACAGAATAAAAAAATCTGCCAATCTCGCTAATTTAGATTTAGGAGTTTTCTTTGCCAGGTTGCAGTTTATATTCCATATTGATGTCTTAAAACTTGGGATTTGCATTTTCTCAACTAGACACACTCTGTTGCTAATCTATGTTAAGTAATGCCAGTGTATATTTACCCCAAGAAATAATACCAGACCACTAAAACTGAATTCCCAGAAGTGATGACAAGTCAGTTTGCACCTTAACAAGAGAACATCACATTCCCAAAAGCAATGAAAAATTAACTCTGCTCATCGTGCCACATGCACGGCAAAGTAGAGCTGTTTCATGCCAAATCTTATTATATATATTATCATATTATTTAATTGTATTACAGTGTTATTTTTCTTGATTCAGTCCAAGCCAGGAGGACATGGTTTTATTGCTAAATGGTGATGCAGGCCAATTTTCACTCCCTTCAGCCCTTCCCCTTGTCTTTAAGACCTGCCAGGTATTTTCTGCTTGGTGTCAGTCTCTGCTCCCTTCCTTTCTCCAAGCTGCTCTTGTTCCATGAAAAAACTCTTATCACCTACTACAGTTTCTGTTCCAAAGGTAAATGAATCTGGGTAGGCTGACCTTGAACAGAAATTGAAGATGAATTACTTCAAACAAAAATAAATGTCAATTTACAGTCAATTTTAAATAAAAGAGAGACAAACACAGAAGTCCTAATTAAACATGAAGGGCCTGGTTCTTGAACTAAAAGTCCAAAGTACAGGCCAGACAGGACCAGAATGTTTCAAAGACAGCACTCCTGAGGAAATGGTGTCATTGCAACTAATAAGAGGTAGGGCTACAAAAGCCTTCCAGTAGAGGACAGTGAGAATGCTTACTCTGTTTCAGGATTACACACTTTAATGCAGTATTTTAAACACTGAATGCTGGTTATGTAAGGACTTTTGCTTCATTGGGGAGATGAGGGAATCTTTAGGTATCTAAAAATTTATACATTAGTATTTCTTTCTTATTTTGAATTCTTCCTCTTTTTGACTTATGCACTGCTTAAAAATCCCAAGAAATCTGTTTTAACTGTTTATAAAGTATGATATTAGAATCTATGCTAGAGAATGCAGACTAATTGGTGGTGTTAGACATAGTACATCTCTGTTTTGCTGATATGAACTGGCTTAATTCTGGGAAGATTTTTTTTTCCCTAGGAAATTTCAATAGGAGTATGTGTTTGAAGGGAAATAAAAAAGGTCTAAAAATAAACTCAAGACTTGTTTACTCTTGGAAAAAATGTAGATACTTCTGTCCCTTCTCCTTTTTAATGGTTTCTCAGTCAAGCAAGGCATATTTATATCTTTCTTCACATATTCTTTCCCCATAAATTAATCCCTCCAAACAGACCCATGAGAATTTTTTTTCTTTCTTTCTTTTCCTTTAAATTCATCCTTTATGGGATTATCTGTCTTTAAGGAAATGTCTAGAACTGCCCAGAGGACAGTTATGTCAGCTCCAGGGAAAGATAGAGACTACTACTGTGTGTTATTAAAGTTCAGTACCACAGGCCTTTTTCACTGACATATTCCTTTAAAAATTTGTCTCACCTCTAATTCTTCACTGAATTATTCCCAAATTTAATAGTGTTAAATTTTTATTTCTGAATATTTCCTAGCAATCACCTATTGGCCTCTAAACGAAGGTTTTGTGAAACATATTCCTTATCATCATTCTAACAACTTTAATTCCCTCTAAAATCTTCTGCTTTTATCAATATCTTGCAGCACCTCATAAAGCAGATCTACTTTTGAATTTGACCAAATCCATTAACCCCTTTCATACAAACATTATCAAGGATAATGAACAATATAATTGCAGTAATGAAAAGGAAGTCACTCTGAGACTTCCTTAGTGATCCTTATCATGTTTTCTTTCAGAGCCTCTTATGTTTCCTTCCCACACTATTACAGTGCTTCCTTTCTGTATTTTAATCTCCATTTGAATGGAGATTTGCTTCTTAAATAAGAACAGTGCGGAAGAATCTACCTCAAAAGGGAAATACAGACATGGCAGAGAAAAATTCTAGAGTCTTAAGGGTTCTACATGCTACTGCTAATGATAAAGCTTTGGCAACCAGTGCTAGTCCAATGAGTTGGAAAGCTATACATTAAATTTCTCAATGTCTATGCTTTCATGGGAGTGAGATGTCATATCAGTGGTTGATCTTCCCAGGTCTTTGAAATTTGTAACTTGTACTACTGACTTTATGATTTCAGCAGGGCAAGTTCAGCCAATACTTCCACTCTCTGTTAGGTACTAAGGAGAGATTTTTCTTCCCAAGGTTTGAATACCTGTGTTGCAGTGCACTTAGAAGGTTCTCACTGCTATCTCACTTTAAACACATCAAATGCTCTAGGTTGGGACAAATTCCAATCTGCTCCCTTTCTTCATGTCAGAAATCATCACTTACTGCAGGTGAGTGAGAAAACATGAATTTTAACGAAATTAATAGGCAGTTCTGCTCTAGAAATGGCTATTGGAAAATTGCTTTTTCACAGCATATTCCTTCTGAGGATGTTGCAGAAAAGAATGGGACTGTAATACTTAAGGCACAGATGTAAAATATAAAGCACGAAGAAGACTATCAGATTCTCCATTCCTGAGACCCTTCAAGCCCCTGTGTCAGAATCATTAGTGCCTTGGGCTATTTTAAACCCAAATAAACCCCAATATAGCTTCAGCATTATTGTAAATTTTCATATTTAACTACAAGATGAAATTTGAATTCTTAGTTCTGAAAAAAAAAAGCAGGCTAACACGAAAAAGCTGAGTTACTTCTTAAACTAATCCAATATGCTAAATAATATCTTAGAGCATTTTTTTTCTTGATAGCATCATGCTTCTGGGGTCTGTGTGAGGATTGTGAATACAAAAATGATTTGTGTATCACTGTCAGTAGGATGACTTCTGTAGATGATGATTGAACACAAATTTGCTTTTGCAGATGCAACTTCCTATGTTTTTTTCGAGAGTGTGTGTTTCCATCAGATTGTTCCATAAAAGAAAGAACATGACTCCAAAGGAACAGCAATTTCTTAACACAGCAAATGAGCTAATCAAATTAGACACACACCCACTTCGACATACTCAAGTGAATCTCAGGAAATTTTCCAAGCACTCTGCTTGTTCCTACTGCAAATATGTATTACTTTGCTTTCAAAACCACTGTGAGTTCTGTTTCAAAAACAGAAGTGCAATCTGCAATATTAAACATCCACCAAATAAGTAAACAATAAAATTAATCTACGTGCCATAAAAATCATCAACTAAAGAAAAGGATAAGCTGGACAACCATAATTGAATACTTTCCTTTTTGAAGTTACTGGGGAACCTCCCAATGCAAAGTGACACCCAGTTACAACTCAAGTTAAGGACCTGGGTCTACATAAGCAAGTTCTGGTGTTCCCTTTCTAAAGGAGCTCACAGCATTACTCAGCTGCCTTTGTCTTTGCTGCTAGAAACTTTCTGCTCAACCACAGAATAGAAAGAAAACAACATGTCTGATTTTCGGACTCTCCAGTTCATGGCGTGGTATTTTAGACTGAAACATTTTTCCTGGCAGAATGCACTAAGCGATGAGATTTTCCATGGCAATGGCTAATACGAAGGATCGTGTTCCCTGTCATCACCCTTACTCCCAGGACAGATGCAAGCTGCACGGTGGCCAAGAGGGAGAGACACAGGCAGGAATCTCTTGAACTGAAAGACAGTAGTGAGCAGATTGCTCTGTTGTAGACCTTAGACTCCACAATAACTAGTTTCTGGAGTTTTTCAGCTCATGTAGTGCCAAGTTCAGTGCATCTTCAAAAACAGCAGCCTTTTCACATGCATGTACTCCTTTGTTTTAAAAAGTCTGATCCCGGGATATACTATCAGACATAAATCTAAGCAGTTTTTTACCCGGAGAGTTATTAGTAGCTGTTTGTGACTCCAAATGTGGAGGCATTAACTAATGTGAATCAGAGAAAACTATTTTCTTTGAGAAAACAAAATAATCAATTAAAAATCACCTTTCTTGGGAAAGTATGTTGGGATGGGTTCTCTTTTTGACAAAAGGAAATTTTGTATCCCTGAATATGTAACTCTTTCAATTGTTAAAGGAAAACAATTTCACAAAAGTGAAAGTCAGAAGTTAAATATTAAGAGTCTGTCAGGAAAAAAAGTTGAGATTATATAATCCAAATAATGTTTTGCTTTCAATGTCATTAGAAAATGCTTTTTTTTTCCAGGTGCAGCCAGGCAAATTAAGCATTGATCATAAAAATTTGCCCATCGTGGGGGAGCTGGAACTTTAAGGTCCCTTACAACACAAACCATTCTATGAGCCTGTGATACTTTTTCCAGATTAAGTCTTTGAATATGTCTCTAAAAATAAACTCTGAAAGTAAATCATTCTTCATGAGTGTTATGTTCTGCTTATGGACATTTTAAAATGAGATAGATTTTCTCATAACTTCATAAAAATCCATCAAAGCCAGTGATGATCAGATTCTGTGTAGAATGCTTGAATGACAATGCACTATTCATGTGTCTCACTGTTTTCTGTTCAGGTTTCTCCTTTTCCCATCAATCCACCAGTTGCCTTTGGCAACTAATTCTGTATCTTCTGGATACAGAAAGAACAGTCACTTCATTTGAGTTGGTTTATCTGCGGCTGCTTAATATTTGATTTATCCAAAATGGAAAAACTGACTCATGTTCCAAAACAAAACAAGAGAAAGATCTCCAAGATAGTTAGATCAGGCATGGTGATCCAAACCAATTTATTTCTATTCTGTAACTGTAGCTAATAATTATCTTTCTTACTAGAAGAATTCTCTTTCAGTGCAGGAAATTTGATAAACTACTTTATTCTTGTATAGCCAACATCTTTACAGCAGCTTCACTAAATAATAAAATCAATTAAAATCCTTTTGAGTTTTGAGTTGAACTCCATTTCTTTACAAAATACTGCTTAACCTACGCAATGAATGAGAAAGCTTTTCATCTACCAAATAGGAAAGTCATAATTTCTAAAGACAATAAAAATGACAAAAGTAAGAATCTGATTTGCATATTTTAGCAGTCATGTTTTAATGCACAATTGATTTAGCAAATTCACAAAGGCAATGCCTCTTCTTGTCTAGTGAAAGGACTATATTATACAAACCTAGAAAGATATCATCTTAATAAAAGAAAGTAGCTAAACAGTACAGAATGAATAAGATCATATGAATCAAGCTTTCCTTCCTCCAGATATTTCAGACACATTCAAAATGATTTGTTTGATTTTCCTGGATTTAATTTATTGTGCTCTGCAAAACGAGATGAAAGTCTTCTTTACAGATCTCACTAAGTGTTCTCAAGTTTATTTATGTGAGCCTGTTTATGCTGATGCTCCAATTCTTACATGAAGTAGATTTGACCATTTGTAACTGTGGATCAGCAGCACTGTTAGATAGAAAAAAAGCATGTTAAAATTTGTTGAACCTCTTTAAGAACTGCTTTAAGCTTTCTTTGGGAAGCTGGGAAAAGGCCAATAAAATTCCATGTGCAGACTCCTGATAAATCTGTGGAACAGACACAGCGGAGCCGAGGGTTTGCACAGGAGTAGGGACTAAAGTTAGATTTAACTCTTGATTCTTATTTAAGTTTTAAACAGTAATCATTCACAGGGTAAAGATGGATAAAAATCCACTTGTGTGTTCACAGAAATTGCATATTGCTTTCTTTACAAGAACATGATTATCTCAGCAGCAAACTTAGCACTCCCTACTCCCTCCCTACATCATGTGCTTAAGTGCAGCAGGAATCCTTGCGGTGACAGGACTAGACCTTGAGTAGTCATCAGAAAAGCCTTGCATGAAACAGGCTTGGAGAATGAATGGAGGCATCTTGGGAGAGCTCTGAGAGGATAGAAACAAAACGCTTTTGCAGGAGGGAGGTAGGAAAATCTGCACAGCTGCTTCCTTATTTACTATTGAGTGAATTCAGTCTCCTGAGCTGTCAGGCCAATACATGGCACAAATCCTAAATCGACTTAAAACAGCCAGCTGATTTGGATATAAGCATGCTTTTCTTTGACTTGCCAAGAGTTCTGAGAGTCTCTTAATTAAGAGGCACAGTTCATTTGTTATACAAAGACTCCTGTGGTTTTTTTACACCTGCTTTGTAAAGTGTCTCTCTCTAGGGAAAATCTGGCCAAAGCATTTTGTTCCTTTTGAGTTCTACTCTAACAGTTTCAGTATTGCCTTGCAACAGGCTGCAACGTAACTTTTTAAAAGACATATGATCTTCTTTTCAACTCCACTCCATTCACTGCACTTACAATAAACACGTTGAGGTTATTATTAGCTATTAGCTAATATTAGCTGTATATTTTATCTTGGCATTCAGCATTCCTACTTACTTTGCTCATCATTTCTTTTCTTTTCTTTTGTCATGCATTGTGTCATACTATCATACGCACATTTGATATAAGCATCTTTTTCTTTTGATAGTTCCTCCAGTTTTGCTGGGAATGTGAAAGTCATCAAGAAGTGAGCAACTGTTAAACTAAGAACACTCTACTGTGAGAAACCTCCCATGTTATCTTCATTAGTAGAATCTCTTCCACATATTTGAGGGTTTTGTGGTTTTGTTATTATTTCTTTTTGCATATTCAGTTCTGATGGTTTTAGGAATTCTGAAGTCATTGTCATTTAAAACTTATTTATGAGATGCACCAAAATTTCTCTCCCAAGGGTTATAAAATTTTGGATTAAGAGTTAAGAATCTTCTGCTTTAAGGGCCCTCATCATTACCTAGGAACAAGAAGTTGTAGAAAGGTGCTAGCATTGATATCCAGAAGTAAAACCATCTAATCGAAGTGCTGTGCCAATGATCTTAGTTTGAAAATACACACAATCTAAGTCTTTCATTGAGAAGTTCTGTTTGGAATTTCTTAGGTATTTGGTCTTATATGCTGATAAATTAATTAAAAACTTTTGTAAACATGCATAACTAATCATCTTAAAACGCTACAGAATGGCATATCTAACTTGTCTTTTGTAATACACCAGGATTTCCATGCCCATCTAAAGGGATGGACAGAATCCCACTTATTATTAGGTCTTAATGCATTTCAATGAGGTTTTGTGGGCTGCCTTGAAAGTTCTGGGAAGTGTGTGAGCATATGCAGTCTTTGCTATTTCAAAGAATATCTTCACGCAAGGTCTGGAGGCAAGCATCTCTTGTTACTGACAGAATTTAGACTGGATTGATTTAGACCAAAGTCAGGCTTCACAAAAGAGAGCAGAGCAATGAAATACAAAAGGAAAGTACTTTTGCTTATCTCTTTAAACTAATAATATGAGAGAGACATGACAGGCAGATAACTGTTAGTGATTGAACAATGGTAAGATTTCAAATAAATGGCACACAAAAGATCCATGAAGTATTTCTACAACATCTGACTAGAAATTGTATTTATTATGTCTAAACCCTTATTATTTGCTCCCCAAAGTATTTTAGAAACAACTGAAATTTGATGACTCATGTTATTTGATGGGTACTGTGCTGGTGGACACTCCAGTAAGAAAGTGATCTCACAAAGGCAGAGATAATGAATGTTTAGAGGATCCCCAACATCCTAAAAACATAATTCTGCAGCATATTTCTGCAAATATCTCAGAAGGTGCAACTGTTTGAGGGTACTTCTAGTCACCTGTATGTCTCACAGATTTTTGTTGAGCCCATAAAAATACCTGAAACATGCTAGAATAAAATAAATCTTGCTCCCCACTCACTTGGGCTTTTCCCATGAGAACTTCTTTCTGTACAATTAGATCAAGAAAAGCCACACAGGTAGCCAGTACCAAGCAGAAGCTGCCTGGAGGCTCCTCTGTTCCAGTGATTGGTCTGTATCCGAGGAATTTGTGTGGTACAACACAAGCCCAAAGGCCACGCTGTACGTGCAGCACAGCATGAGCCTGGGCCTATTCAGCAACCTGTTGTGTGGATCACTAACTCCTCAATGCACAGGAGTCTCACAGTCAGGATCACTGCAGTAGGCAAATACATATTTTTATGAGACATGAATAAAAAAGATGTAATAAGATATGTTTACATGAGGTTATCGCCTACAGAAATTTATGTGCCTTCAATTACAGATACATTTTAGATAGCTGAAATTATCATAATCCCATTTAACTTTCATTTCCTTCCAAGTTTTGACTTTTCATAGTGCATCAATAAATATGCATCCTTTCATTCTTAAAGTTACCTCTGTTCTAATGTCTGACTACTCAACCACAGCTAACACCAGTCATTTCACAAGTAGCTATACTTGGAAAAAAAAAATTTGTTCCTTCTTCAAAGACTAAAGTTTTATCAGAGAGAGACTGTCTAATTGTGATGTATACTGTGTTCCCTTTAAAATGCTTTGACTGTGAAGAAATCATTAAAGCAACTGCAGATACAAGAGACATTTTTTTTTCCACTGTGCAAAAACATGAGAATCAAAAGATGGTTCTTACTCCCCACAGGCCTGATGAGTAATAAAAAATTTGAAAAGAGATAGGGAAAAAAAAAAGGATAAAGCAAAAACTGAGCAAAGCAAAAATAAGGAATTCATTCATTAATTCCAGTCAACAGGCAGATGTCCTGACATTTCCAGGGAAGCAGGGTTTAATGACACGGAACAGTTACTTGGAAAGACAAACATGGTAACTCTGAATCTCCACCCTCTCTCCTTTTCCCTGGCTTTGTATACTGAGTATGATGCCATACGTATGGAACATCCCTTTGGCCATTGGGGTCAGCTGTCCTGGCTCTGTCCTCTCCCAACTTCTTGCACAGCCCCAGGCTACTCGTTGACAGGGCTGTGTGAGAAACAGAAAAGGCCTTGATGTTGTGTAAGTGCTGCTCAGCAGGAACAGAAGTTTCATGTATTATTGACACTGTTTTGGTCACAAAGCCAAAGCATAGAGCCACAGAAGCTACTATGAAGAAAATTTGCTGTGTCTCAGCCCAAACCAGCACACCAGGCCAACAGGTACCTGTGTGTACTTTCCATGGTCCTCACAGTGAATTGGACTGAGAAGGTGAAGGCCAACTTGTTCCCAGAAAAGGCTCTAGCAAGGCACTGTCAATCATGGCCACGTGGGCTTCAGTCACAGATGGAGGGCTTTCACGTACCTTAATGGAGCCTGTGTAATTTCTCCAGTCTGCTAAGGTCCCTCTGGAAGGCAGTTCTATCCACCATCATAATGCTCTAGATAATCCTTCTCTAGATTATCCACTTATGAAAGCAGAACTACTGCTCAGAATTTAAAAAACCCCATCTAAATAAGAAACAAATAGCTGCATTCACAATTTTAATTTATGTGTCTTTCACAGTGATTCTAATTCTCTTTGCCTATACACAGTGATTTTAAAATGTATAAATAATTTAATTTTTCCCTCCAGAGAGTTGCAGATGCCTTTAAGTAGACAGCAGGATAGATCAAAGGTATTTGGAATGCTTCATCTGGTAAAGACAAATCGAGAAAGGAATGGTATAAGCCTTGCTTACATTAAAAAAACCCAACAAAACAGCACACTAACAATCATGGTTAGTGGACATAACATCTACTAGAGGAGGAAGAGAAGAAGAAAAAGAAGATGATGATGATAAAGCAGAAGCAAAAGAAGCAGAAGAAGAAGAAAAAGGAGCGGGAATGTAGCAGAAGCAGCAGCAGAATAAGCAGGAGGGGAAGAAAAAGCAGAAGCAGAAGTAGAAGCAGAGACAGAAGTCACAGAAGCAGATGAAGAAGAACCAGATGCAGAAGCAGAAGCAGTGCATGAAGCAGCAGCAGCAGCAGATGAAGAAGCAGAAGAAAAAGAAAAAGTGAAGGGAAAAAAAAGAGAAAAAGAAAAAATGAGAAAGAGTTGTTGGAATTACTTCAGGAGATTGTTATATATTGGTTTTCATCTTCCCTTTACCAAACTAAATATATCCTTTGTAGATCATGTGTTCTAGGCCCTACACCATTTTAGCATCCCTCTGCTGGACCTTTTCCTAGTTTTTCCACATCCTTCATTTACCATGAGTTCTTAATCTTAAAACTGACTGAAGTTTCCCCAAGTCATTTGCCTAATTAGATATATTTTAAGTTCTTAGGAAAGCTAGGCAAGATCTTTGGGACCTGGCCTTCCAAGAGATGGATATGACTGTTGTACTTCATCCAAAGCAATATGAGCAAAGAAAGTGGTTTAGCTCTGACAGGGGGGTTCTAGCTCATAGCTCAAGATTGCATTTTCATAGGCTGATTGTAGCTAAAAAATGCAAAGTGGTGCCTCACAGGGCTGTCACAGTTTACCACAGACAGATCTACATGTTTTAACACAGAGGAGGCTTCACTTTTAAGATGGTTTTCTTGAAGCAATACATCCTCCAGCAATTAAAAGACTGTGATGGTAAAATAGATTTTTTTGTCAAACAAGAGAATTCTCATTGGATTTTCTTGCCTTTGTATCTTAACTGACCATCAAAATATGCAGTTTTGCATAATTTTCCCTTTCCTTGAAAAGCAGCATGTACAGGAAACATGGACCCCAATGTTTGAATTTTTATCAATGTTCGGAATTTTTGATGCTGCTGCATTTTGCAATCAAACTGGACTTCTCCCCTGTTTTTACTGTTCTATTTTTATCTATTTTTATCTACAACCCATATTTTATATTTTACCTACAAACTTCAGTCACGAACTTAGTGCACTGAAATTATCCACATTGCAAAAGCCCTCCCCTTTGACCTGTTTTATCCTGACACAAAATAGTTTATTACAACCACAGAGTTGTCACCTAATTAAGCAAAGAGGTGCCTGTATGATAACAGTGAAATCTGTAGCTTGGCTGATGCATGATTTTGTGTTCAGAGCAATGATGGCACTGTCACAGATTAACACATGTGACACATTATGTGTTGTACAAAATAAGGGAAGGAAGTGGAGATGTGGACCTTGTACAAGGCTTTTTGTGCTCATATGCTAAAAGAGAGTTCTTCTGTTCCCCACCCTGGTTTGTCTATTTTGACTGTAAATTCTTCAGAGCATGGGCTTTCTGTTACCTGGGGACAATGTGCATGAATATCATCTGATCTTCTTCAATAATAATTTAGAATAAATAAATAATTTAGAATAAATAAAAGCATAAACAAGTACACTGATGTAAAGTGTAGCTTGCTCAGGTAATGATTCAGTGAGTGTTTTGTACAGCATGTGCTACTCCCTCACAGATTACTCTAAAGAGGTGCATGACAGACTGGAAGAGAGTCCAAAGACACACCTGCTGGCAGAGGAGAGAAATTCCTTCCATACTTAGCAGTGTGAGCGAGAACCTGGGAAGTTACCAGAGTGCATATGGTCTTTCTGATCTACACTGAGGAGTGTTGGAAACATCTCCAGTGGGATAGCAGAGTTCTGGTGTCAAGCTCTGCTTCATTTATTACATTTGCTACTGATGTGAAAAAGGCAGTTTAGAACTTTTACATCAAAATTCCTCCAGGACATGGCCTTAAAAATCAAACATGAGGACTTCACAGGTTAAAAAATGGATGTTACAGTAAAGAAATAATGCAGAAAGGGGGAAATGGGGAACACTACCCAACTTGGAGAACATCTAGCTAACCTTAACACCTCGAATTTTAATTAGAGTATGATTTATTGTATTCTATGGTATTTAATTCTCTGAAAAATGTTGGGGTATTTTTTCAATATCTGTACTCCTTACAAATATTCCATGTACACAGAAACCAGGAAAACTATATTACCAAGTGATACCTAGAAGATTTTTTGGACAGTAAATTGATTTTATTCTCAAAATATGATATAACGGGAAAGGGATGAAAGAATGTAATATCAAACAGCATTTTCCAAAGTATTGTTTCTTACACAATTATGGGCTTTTATTCTGCAAAGTTCCTAAATATATGCTTAAATTCCAGGCCCAGTGTAGCTTTGACTAGAGTGGCATGTTAAGGTTTATCTGCAGGACTAAGTGCTTAGTTTGTTCAAGAAATAAGGAATCTTATGTGATTGAAACTAAACCACACTAAGCAGATAAACAAAATAAATATTTCAGAGTGAGTGTAAGATCAGAACCCAGGCCACCACACAACCAAACAGACACACTTCATGAGTAAGTTGGCTTTATTCTTGTATGGTTTTGTAGAACACATAAGAGGGGATTTTTTTGTAGAATACGTAAGAGAAAAATGAAGCTAGAAGCAGCATTGACACCACATGATATTGAGCATACCTAGTCCTAAAGCTGTTAGATGCCTCCAGGCTCCTGTTTCAAAGGAAAAACAAAATAAGCTAAACCAAGCAAGACACCCAATACAGATGAAACCAACTAAACAAAAAACACAGACACATTGATACTCTCTTTGAAAACATTAATGTCACAATACCTTGAGGTTCAGAGATTCATTCTGCAATGCTGATACCACATGAACGGAGAAACAAGTGATGTGATGTAATCTGGTTAATATTTGTTAAAGCAATCAGACTCATGACATTGCTTGAAAGAAATATGAAAGATTTGACAACTGTGAGAAGGTGGGACATTGAAAAGATGCAAATTATCTGTCACGAAATATTAAATTTGGTTATCATCTTTTGAAAACCTCTGCATCAGTCAAGAAAAATGCAGAAAATGTGAATTTTTGATTCTACAAAAAGCTAGTAGTCTAATGTTCTGCTTTTAATTAAAACATTAAGCTGGGCATATATCCCCCACTCATACATCAGTATGTCAAGATGTTTAATGTAAGATTTCTTCTTGGCAGTTGTTTGTCACAAATTATAATGATTAACAGCTCTTGCACTTTACTGCAGGAAAATAGGGGCAGGCATACATGTGTGTCAGTATTTTTCCAGTCACAGTAAATGTTCACAACACTGTTCAGTGAGAGGAAATTCCATAGGACATAGTGGCAAATTTGCATTTAAATGAATGCCTTCTATTTCTGCATTCTAAATAAAATGAACCATCTGCAGCTAGACAATATGTCTAAAGTTAGCATGATCCAAAGAGCTCCAAGGTACAGGATAACAGTTCCCTTTGATGAAAACAAGCAATAGATTAGGTTTGGTCAATAGTTAATATCTCCAAAAGAAACACAAACTCCGTCTATTTCTCCTTTTGGAATGGGAGAAAATTTTGACTCTTGAGGAACTGCTAGAAGAAAAGTCCATGATTTTTATGAATATTCATTATTTGCAGATGTTCTACTAACAACTAATATGATTAAAATTTTATAAGTACTCATTGTTTGGGCTAAGAGAGAGTTAATTTTCTTCACAATAGGTTATGGTGCTATGCTTTGGATTTGTGACCACAGTTTTCATTATTGCTGAGTATCAATTACACAAGATTGAGGCTTTTTTTGTTTCTCATATGGACCTCCATGAGTAGGTTGGGGGTGTGGAAGAAGTTGGGAGAGGACAGAGCCAGGACAGCTGACCCCAGTGACCAAAGGGATGTTTGTACTACATAACATCATGCTGAGCAATAAGAGCTTGGGAAAGAAGGAGAAAGGGGGTAGATCAGAGTGTTGGTGTTTGTCTTTCCATTATGTGTGATGGAGCACTACTTTCCTGGAGATGGCAAAATATTTGCCTGTTGGTGGGAAGTAATGAATGAACTCCTTTTTTTTTTGCTTTGCTTGTGCATGCAGCATTTGCTTTACCTATTAAACCATCTTTATCTCAACCCATGAGTTTTCACACTTCTACCCTTCCGTTCATCTCCCCCATCCCACTGCAGGGGAGTGAGCGAGTTGCTGGGTGGTGCTTAGCTGCCTACCCAGGTTACACCACAACAGTACATTTTTAGTTATTGCTTCCCCCTCAACACCAATATTTCTTTCATAACTGTTCCCAATCCTGCATTATGTTCTTGCACCAAATATTCTTGGTATGCCACATACGCTTAGATAAGGACACTCATAAATACTAATTAATTAATCAGTTAGCCATGTTACTGAAATTTTATCATGAAAACAGGAATCCTTCCCAATCCTTCTTCCAAGATTATTGTATTAGACATTCTGGTTTCACAACTCCTTCTACGACTCTCTTCTAAGCCAAGTGGGTCTAGCAGGTTAACTGCTTCTAGATACCATACATATGCTATTTTGGCGTGACTGAAGAATTCCTGAGAAACATGCACCATACTACAAAGACAACACACTGTTGTCTCTAAAATGATCTTACAGATCACTCCTGATTTTACGTGCCTTTGAGAGGGCAGAAGAAGCAGAAATTTCACTGGAAATATTGTGTGATCCTACATCTCCTATCTTACCAGCTCCAAACCCTTACATCACATATTTTTACACCTCCTAAACAGAAACCCAAACCCATGTTCCTGTCACTGCCACTCAACTCACCCAAAAGATGAATTAACCTTATTCACCCTCATCTCCCACTGCTCTCTCCTCAGTTCTTTATCATGTGCTTCTCTGCTTCCATGTCTGCAATACTGCTGTGTTTTAAACCCAGCCACTCAGTAAGTACCACACAGACACATGCCCCCTCCTCTCCCCTCAGGGTGATGGGGAGGGGAACTGGGAAAAGGTAAAATTCACAGGTTAAGAACACTTTAATTATTGAAATAAAGTAAAAGATGATGATGATGATGATGATAGCGAAAAATAATTTAAAAGGGAAAAAGGAAAACAAGTGATGCACAATACAGTCACTCACCACCCACTGACCAATGCGCATCCCATCCCTGAGCAGAGATCGGTGGCTCGCAGCCAGCTCTCCTCCATGTATATACTGAGAATAACATTCCATAGTATGGGATGTGTCTTTGGCCAGTTAAGGTCAGCTGTCCTGTCCATGCTCCCTCCCAGCTTCTTCCGTACCTGCTTGCTGGCAGAGCATGAGAAATTGAAAATGTCTTGATTTAAAGTAAGCATTACTTAGCAACAACTAAAACATCGGTGTGTTAGCAATATTATTTCACACTAAATCCAAGACACAGCACTGTGCTAGCTACTAAGAAGAAAAAATAATTCTATCCCAGCTAAAACGAGTACAGCATCCACCACTTACTCCATATAATGCATGTCATGCCACACTTCCAATACCCTATCATCTTTCCTGTTTTTTGATACATGCACACAGATATATTCTCTTAGTCTATGGACCATTTATTGAGTTCATTTAGTCCATGAAATCGGGGTCCATTTGTCATAACAATCTTTCAAGGCAGCAAAGATGGTGTGTGAATTGTTGCATGTTGAATTCGGTTCTGATTCCATCACCGCTGCCCTTGTCCAGTTTCATCAAAGTCAGTTTTCATTAATGTGGCACGCAAAAGGAAGGGAGGTTCAGATCCCAGTGTGATGATGAGAATATAGCTGCTGTAGAAGTCATAATATACAGTGCTATCTAGCAATTAACATAATGTAATTTAATTGATTGGCTATCCTTACCCCAAATCAAATCCTCTTGAGGCACACAACAGCCCTCCCCATCCTTCCACTTTAGCAACTGAGGGCACTCTGGCTTCTGAGTTAAAGCAATCCTGTGGATGGGGCTGCCTTTGCCTGAGGCAGGAATAACCCAGACTGTTTTCCCCAGCGTGTTTTTTATGTCCACTACAGGAACTTTATCCCATTCTACAGACATAAAGGAAGGAAGGAAGGAAGGAAGGAAGGAAGGAAGGAAGGAAGGAAG
>NW_024581077.1:8509639-8534100 GCF_017639235.1 Corvus kubaryi
GGAAGGAAGGAAGGAAGGAAGGAAGGAAGGAAGGAAGGAAGGAAGGAGGGAGGGAGGGAGGGAGGCTGGTTCTCCCTAGGTTGGCTCTTCAAGGCAAAAAGTGTAATTATTAATAGTTCCCAATAGATGGCTCTCGAAACACAGAGGTGACAGCGATGCTGAGCACACGGATCACACATACCAGATTAGTTCCACAACCAGTGACTCTATCTAATCATAAGCCAGTATTGCATAGAACAACAAAATGATAACCTTAGCCCAGACCCCAAGAAGGATAGTCACCGCAACAGAGAACACATACATCAAGTAAGGTATTATATGAGCACACAGGCAGAAACTCTGAGAGCAAATAAATCAGGAGTTTGACCAGTGACTATTGAACTAATAAAATGAATGCTTAAAGCATTCTGTTTTAACATGCTCTGGTCAGATCTGTTTCTTTCTCAACCCTTTGTGCCCCATACTGGGCACCATGAAGGACTGTCGTGGTTTAACCCCTGCTGGCAACTAAGTACTACACAGCCACATACTCATGCTTCTCCCACCCACAATGGAATAGGGAAGGGAATTGGAAAAATGTAAAACTCGTGGGTTGAGAAAAGAACAGTTTAATAATAATAACAGTCATGGCAAAAATAATTTTAAAAGGAAAAGGAGAAAGCAAATTAAAACCCAAGAAAAACAAGTGATGCACAATACTCACCACCCACTGACTGCCCAGCCTACACCTGAGCAGCATTTGGTGGCTTCTGGCAAAACTCTCCCCAGCATATGTACTGGGCATGATGTTCTCTAGTACAGAATATCCCTCAGGCCAGTTCGTGTCAGCTGTTCTGGCCATGCTCCCTCCCAACTTCTTGTGCACCTTCTTGCTGACAGAGCATGGGAAACTGAAAAGTTCTTGATTTAGAGTAAGCTCTTCTTAACAACGACAAAAACATCAGTGTATTATCAACGTTATTCTCATACTAAATTCAAAACACAGCACTGTGCCACCTACTAAGAAAAAAACTCCGTCCCAGCTGAAACCAGGACAAATATCCCTCTCTGTTTTAACATCACCACTCTGTCCTTGCCTGGATGTTCAACACCACCTAAAGTTCTGCAGAAGCTTTAAAGGATTTAGAGATGTCAGCTCACATGGTGAAACATTAACAATGAGCAGAGACACCTTTTCTCAGAGCAAGGCAGCCCCTACACTTCAAGGGTTGATACAAGACAGGGTGATGTGGGGCTTGCCTGGGGTTTTTGGTGGCTTTTCCAGGAAAAATACACTAGAAACAAAACAGAATTTACTGTAAAATAAACAAATGCGTGTTGATTGCAATGTTCTGCCATTTTCCCTTCCTTTCCACTGGCACTGTTATCCTGCGCATGGGAGACATCAGTTAAAAACAAATTCACTGTATGCCTTTGAAATTTCACACCAAAAACTGAACCAACACCAACCCAATCCAAACCTTTGTGAGAATTTTCTGGAAAATAAATACTAGGAAAATTTTAATATTTTTGCTAACTAAGCCACTGACTAGTTTTCTGATTTTTTTTTTAATCCTGATTTGATATTTGTTGCAAGAAAGTTTTGGGCTGATATTTATAGTGAAGGTAGGAAGTGTTAAAATTGGTTTCTGTTCTGAAACTCACCAACTAAAGAACAAAGGATCTTTCAATTCCTAGTAAGAGTTGCACTGTCAGAAAACTAGAGAAAATTCATCCCGGTATCCCTGCATGTATTGGCAAAGTTAGGAGTAAGGAAATTGATTGGGGTCCATGTGAAAGCCTGAAAACAGACTAGAAGTTATGGACAAGAGTTTTATGTTGGATTTTGTGAGGGGAAAGCTAAAATTCCATTGACAGTTTATGCAAATTAGCCCATGTAAAATCAGTTAATGTTGCAGTTAATAGAGAACAGGTGAAGTCAACCAAGTGCAGAGAAATGAGGCTGACAAGCAGATTTCAAAGAGGAGTATAATATCTCTTTGAGAGCTGTATGCTTGAACAAAATAAATGCCCAAAGTTAAATTTAAACAGTTTCTACCTGTCAAATGCAGTGGGAAAGAGGAAGAATTGCATGCAGTGGTGCACTCAAGTTTTTAACTTCTGATCTAAGGCACACAGATCAGAGAAGGCAAGTGCAAAGAGTTCTTTAAGAACACAATGCTCTCAATCTCAATGGCAGTTTGTTGTTCCGCATGAGTTACGTGTTGTTTCAAAGACAACGTGCATCTTCAGTGGGCAAACAAAAAACAGAGCAAGCCAAATAAAGGGATAAAGAAAGAAGAAAGAGACACACTTCACATTAGGCTCAAGAGCCACAAAGTCTTGAGAAGTGTTTAGGAAGAGATGACAGTGCTGAAGTTGTGAAACCCTAAAAAAGTTGACAGCAAAATTTAAATTGCTCCCATAAGAACAAGGAGATATGAGAGCACTCAGGTTTATATTGAAAGTTCAAGTGGAAATGTTGAATGCATTATTTTGCAGAAAATACTTTAAATGGACATTAGGTACTTAAAGTCAGATTGTATTCACTTACTTAACTAAAAACTGGATAACTGGATAGAATATTGGAAGTTCTATTCCAAAAGTGATTACATAAAAATTGCACCTTCCTACTCAACAGATTTGATTGCTGTGTTTATTCAGAGTCAGATCTATTTACCTCAAAGACAAAAATATACCTTTACAACTTTTATTCCTGTCCTGTCTCCTTGCAGAGCCCACACAATTCAGCCAGGGGTCTAGATGTTATTCATTCTTGTGCAACAGCTAAATTACTTCGCAAGTTTCAGCCAAATATATTTGTAAGAGCAATCAGAACAGATTCAGCACAAATATCCGGGAATTAAATTTTACAGTCTGCATTTTGGAGTAGACCAGAAAAGATTTTATTGGTTTCTCCTGGTCTTAAAAATCTGACTAATTTGACTAAACGTTATCTTAAAATACTGACTTCCCTAAAAGTCATGCGTTTTTCCACTGACTTCAGTCAAACCTAAATCTATGCAGACATAAACTAATTCTCAGTCTTTTTCTGCCATTTGTTGGGTGAAGGAGATTGACCTCTAGGAAACATAATTCTTTGGTTGGTTGTGTTGCTGTTAAAGAGTCTTCATTCAGATTCTCAAATATCCTTCACTGTTTGTAATGCTGTACAAAGGTAGATATTTACAGAAAATACCTAGAATGGACATCTCAGCAAGGTACTTCAGATTGTACTCTCATATTTAACCAAAAACTGGATAAGATGTAAGCACTCCAACTACCTATGCAATGTGAACTACAGACATTCAACCCCTGCTTCTCTCCACTATACTCTGTTCAGTCGTTTAATCTTTCCAAACCGAAAAGTGAAGTTTTTCAATTCAACTTACACAAAGTTCTGGTAGCATGATGCAAGCTGCAATTAAAGGTGAACAAATTTTGGCTCTTTCAGGCAAAAACTTCTACTTAAGTCAGAACAGGTCGAAGAGAGCAAATAGAGTATCTGAAAATACTTCTCCTGAGAGCTAAAATAAAGCTAATAAAAAAGCAAATCTAAAAGGCAAGCAACCTGTTCTCCCTCAACATTGCAGCAGAGTTGTGTGCTTAAAAGCAATCTATAGCCAGACATCCTGTAATATAAACAGTAGAGAATGTTTAAGAAACTTTCAGTGAGGTTTCCAGAAATAAGCATCTTTAAAGCAAAGTGAAGAAAAAACTTGTATTAAAAAGCTGTCGTATAAAACATGACTTTACCTTTAAAGATATCTGAAAAGACCCTTGGCAACAGCTTCAGTGGTGTAAACTGGAACAGCACTACTAAGAATCCAATCCATTAAATTTTTTTTTAATATCCCATGTAGCATGGTATAGTCTATCACTGCTAAAGGTTTTGGGCTGTGTATAAGGAGGGCATGAAGGGACCATTATGACCATAATACATTTAAATGAAAATGTCTTATAGCTGATAACCTCTAGGCTTTAAAATATATATATATATAATTTATGAACTCAGAGAATATTCTAGTTAAAGAATAGACACAAGCTGTACGGGATGGTGCTAATACACACCACAACTAAACAGTAAACTCTGCCAGCAACACGTAGGGACAATAAATATTGTTGAATGGAAACTCTGCAGAAGCAGGGTAAGAATAACAAATACCATTGTGATGCCATAATCAAAATGGAGTCTGATAACTTTAATAATACCCTAAGATGAATTAGGGGGAAATAAAAAGGGTGATGATTTTAAACAGTTTTTTTAGTGTCAGCACCAAGCATTTACTATTTTCATAGCACTCAGCTTAGACAATAATGACAGGGCAGTAAGAGTCAGTCTTCTTTACCTTGAGTCATTCAATGGTGCAAGAGTTCTGTTCAAAATCCCTACAGATATGGGCTGAAATTGAACAAAACATTGTTCTTTAGCTTGATTACATTAATCTCTGAAGATACATACCTTTTCAGAAAACCAAAGCCAGATGAAGAAAAGGAAGACAAAAAGAAAATAAAAAATCCTAAAAATATTCCTGTCCTAAAAATGCTATCTTTTCCTATTTTAAGCTCCTTTTAATTGACTACCTTAGCAACTGTTTTCATTTCACAGGGACTGAACTGGGAACCATATTAGGGTTTATATTCACCACAGAAGGTATGAAAGCAGGATGTGTTTAACATAAAAAATTATTGTGGTTTAACCCCAGCCAGCAATGAGGTTCCACACAGCTGCTCTCTCACACCCCAGCTGCCTTGGCCCCACCTTCCCCCTGGGGGAGGAGGATCAAGATAAAATGAGATAGGAAAAGTTCTATAACTGAAACAAAATGAAATATAATAATACTACAAGTGATGCACAATACAGTCATTCACCTCTTGCTGACAGATGCCCAGCCCACCCCTGGGTGGCAATCAACAGCTCCTGGCCAGCTCTCCCCAGTTTATATGCTGAGCATGACATTCTATGGTGTAGAATATCCCTTTGGCCAATTCGGGTTAGCTGTCCTGGCCAAGCTCCCTCCCAGTCTCTTGTGCATCTCCTTGCTGGCAGAGCATGGGAAACTGAAAATTTCTTGATTTAGAGTAAACACGACATAGCAACAACTGAAACCTCAGCGTGTTATCAATGTTTTTCTCATGTAAATCCAAAACACAGCACTGTGCCAACTACTAAGAGGAAAATGAACTCTTTCCCATATGAAACCAGGACAAGAATTCATTTACAAAATGCTATACACTACTGTGGTGTTGCTGAGTAACTGAAGACATTTAATTAATAACATAATAAAGCTGAACTCTGCATATCATAGGAATAACTTAAAGGAATTAAAAAAGAGCATAGCTGCAATCACCAGCCTTTGCGACTGGGCAGAGATGAGTAAAGAATGGAAATTTAATCTAATACTTAAACCCTTCCAAGTCAATAAATAGTGGTCAGCAGTACTGAAAATTAATAGCAAGTGTACTGTAGAGAACAAATGCTGTAACATTGAAGACATGGAGTAATCCTCATGGTTTAGGGTTTTTCCACATATGATTTGTGTTATTCTATATAAAATTGAACACTAGATTCTGGATTCTTGGCCTACATCTGCAGTTCCATGTAGATGATTCACTGACACACTAGAACTGCTTTCTCTCAACACATTCAACTTTCAGTGCTGACTAGAAGGCATCTAAGATGCCAAGAAAGCTCAGTCTTTCTGGAGTCAGCCTGTTTCCAACTCCACACAGTATCTCATCCAACAACGATGAGGTCTTTGAGAAGAACACGTATCCATTTTTTGAGTGATGAGGGTGGCACCAAGCTGAACATCGCACACTAAGAATGGTCAGTTGCTCATTGTTGACCTTGTGAGAAGCAACATGTGTTGCTTCAGCTCCCTATCAGAAGCAGTTCTGATGCAAACTTACATAGAAACCATGGTAGAAAAAAGATGTTTTCCCTGAAGAGAAATCACAGGGAAAAGGCCACCGTTCCTTGCTGCTGTCCCATATTCTGCAATCACCTCATATTGTCAGTTATCATGTTCAAAATCCTAGCTCTTAGGATCAAAGGTTCATAGAACCATAAAGGTTGGAAAAGACCTTTAAGATCATCAAGTCCAACCCAGAACCACCACCATGTTGACCACTAAAACATGTCCTGAAGTGCCATATCCACACATTTTTTGAACAGTTCTGGGGGTGGTGACTTTACCACTTCGTGGAAAGTCTGTTCCAGTGCTTACAACCTTTTTGGTGAAGTTTTTTTCCCTAATATCGAGTCTAAACCTCCCCTGATGCAACTTGAGGCCATTTCCAATAGTGGCAATACTTGCCAGGATTGCTCTTTTTTTTTTTTTTTTTAGTTCTGCTGATTTGGTAACTCATTCTTTTGTTGGTCATAGTTAAGCAAACTGCAAAAACACTCCTTGCAGGACTCAGAGACCCTTATAATCTACACTGCCGAAAGTGACAGTAAACAGATAGCTCCTTCCTGTTAGCACTCTCCCTGTGCTCTCTCACAGATGGAGCACTGTTTTCACCACAAGCTATAGAAAATTCACCATATGTGAGAAAGTTTTCAGGCATGAATCATGAAGTTTGAACAAAACAAAGGAAAAAAAAAAAGGAACCTTCACACTTCTTTTTGTCTATTAGAAGCTTCTATGGGCAGGAACAAAATGGGTAATTTCCACTACTAGACCTGTCCAAGAGTGAGCTGTCTGCAGAGTTCGTTCCACCCGAACACGAGAAAGAATGTTTTTGCTGTGCAGGTGACCGAGCACTGGAACAGGTTTCCCAGAGAGGTTGTGGAATCTCCCTCATTGGAGATACTCAGAAACTATCTGGATGCAATCCTGTGCCATGTGCTCTAGGATGACTCTGCTTCAGCAGGGAGTTTTGACTAAATGACCCACTGTTGTCCCTTCCAAACGGACCCATTCTGTGATTCTGTCAACCTGTGTCATTCTTGTGAAAAGACTTCTAGAGTGTTCTTCTTTTGCTTTTACCATTGCCAGGCAGAATGGGTTGCAAAGGTAAGGACTTCTCTCTTGGACTTTGTAAAGGGGAATATGTGTTGGTAGTATGATGCATTAACAAATATTAAAAACAATTTATTGCTTGAACTATAGTTCATAAAGCTTTGTTGTGTTCTAATTGCACAAAAAATTAATGAAGTACCAAGCTTAAGCTTTTGATGAAAGAATAGTCAAAATAGTTCTTGCTTTCAGTTTAGATGTCATCCCTCGAAATACAATCTGGAGTCTGAGGCAAACTGAGGTTCCTTTCTATTGCCACAGGAAACAAAATTCTGCAGGATAAATTAGGATGCTCATTGGCATCTATGTAAATGTGTTAAAGAAATGTCTCCATCCTAGGTTTCCCACAGTAGTCTCAGATGTCTGATACGAGGAAGAAATAATTTAATAT
This sequence comes from Corvus kubaryi, assembly GCF_017639235.1. NCBI lineage: Eukaryota > Metazoa > Chordata > Aves > Passeriformes > Corvidae > Corvus > Corvus kubaryi. The sequence goes on from NW_024581077.1 coordinate 8,517,035, forward strand.
TTGAGTGGTAAAACACTAGGTTTGGCTTAAGCTGAGTACCCCAAAGGAATCCATAGGAATTATACTGTTATAAGCTAAGTTTCCCACCCCTCATGTGACAGTTTTCTTCAATGTTTCTACTAGTGTCTGGAGTCTTCTTGTTCTCTGCTGGTTCTCTTCACTGTCTCTAGGCAGACTGTTTCTCTTCCTATATCTAAGGCTGCAGCCTCTGCTGACAGAGGTAGTGACCTTCCTTGCTTCCTTATCTTCCACCGTGAACCAGTGTGCAACCTCCCCTTACCTAAGTAGATAAAGAGCTCAGCATATCTAGGAAAAAGTTTACAACTTGTGGCCTGAGGCTTCAGCATGTCTACCTACTAATGCCAATAAGTTACACTAAGTGACTAATTCCCTTTCTTCCTTTACAAATGTACCATCTCAGTCCCATTCTTGTAACAACTCCCAGGGAATTCTGTTTAGCTTCTGCAGTAAATGATTGCCTGCTAGATCAAAAAGACTGATAACATGAAAGAAAGCATATCACCACTCTTTCCAAGTCTTCTCATTACTCTTTTCAGGCATTGAAAGACAAATAGAAATAAAAACTAGCAAAAAGATGTTTCCCTAAAAACAGGTACAAAAGGAATATATACAGGGAGCAAGTCTATTCAACAAGAAGTTGCCATCTTCACATAGACATTTATCATAATAGATTTGCTACCTGAAAGGCTCTTACAGTAATACAACATAATGAGGCTGGTGGGACGTAGTGATTTGTAGAGTAACCAGGATAGATATGAGCCTCAGACACCCATGTCCATGGTCTGGTATCGTAGCAAAATTCCATTTTAAGATATGTTTTAAGACAATATGTTAGGCCATGAGACAAAGTGACTAAAACTGTGCCCATCCATTTCTACAGACTCTGTTGGAGAATGTTAATGTCAGTCAGAGGAGCATCATGTGTAACATTTTACATGTCACAGCTTGTTCGTGAGAAATAGGAAAGGATGTTTTGGTCGCATTTATCTTGATAAGATAGTAATTTTAGTTAGATCACACCTGATGGGTGAAGCCAAAGTAGTGATAATTAGTCAGAAAATTACTTCTGGAACCACATAGTTCAGAAATGATCAATGATGTCTGGACTTTTAGCTGCTACATGCAATGGATATTGGGCATAGATTAAGTATTAAATAGGATAATAAATAAGGAACCTGGAAGGTACACTGGCAAGAGATGAACAGTCATAAAGCCAACATTACTTTGCAACATTTTTCAACAAAAATCTTACAAAGTCAATTTCTTTTTCATCATTAACATGTCTTCTAGATAGCTCTATATGCAGAGATTACCATTGATTTTTTGTGAACAATCTCATATTACTCTTAAATTTCATGCAAACAAAAACCCCCTTTCCCAATACTTTGAAAAGGATTTAAAAACTTGTATACTGATATTTTAAATTCTTGTAGGATCTTAAGGCAATTTTCTCTCTATATGAGTCAGGCCAGGGTGCTTTTCTCTCTGACTGTAGTCACTGAAATCCATCTCCTCTGAGCAGACACCTTGTACTACCAGCTCCTCAAAAGGCATATGAAGTTTTTCAGGAGACCACCTTGCCACTGTCTTGGTACTCTGCTGTGCTGGACATTGCAAGAGTGGTCTGGGGTCCCATTAAGACTTCATAAATGGCAACGGCAGTCCCTTATTCACCACTGATTTCATAATCATCCTTAGCATAAACACTTCACATAATGAACCTCTTTACAAAAAACTTAAATATAAGCACTATGATTGCAAAGCTGTCATGTTCCTGGAATACTGACTGCCCCCCATCTCTTTAAAAATAGTAGGGGAAGCCAGATGCAGTCACATTCCTCTCTGAATTTAGTGCTTGATTAAATCATAAGCAAATCATCAGACCATGATGAGCAAACCATCCTCTGTACCAAATGATGTTATAATCATCAAAGCAATGTGAAAAATTAAAATCTCAAAGCAAAGGCTGACTGATTCTAGTATTTTCTAAACATGCATGGATTGTTGATTAATGTATCTTATACAACCACCAAAAGTAGACCAAAGCATATGATTCATTAAAGTCTGCTGGCTGGAACTGCTGATTGATTGTGCTCACATTCTGGGGATCACAAACAGATTTATGGCAGCTGACTCTAACTCACTTTTTAAGTGATAATCTTACAACTTTATTGGGTCAAGTAATGAATACTCAATAAGCAGGAATACCAAAACACAGGCACTGACATCAGAGTATAATGAACACATATCAGCATCAATAAAGGTACATAAAAAGATTTTTAAGCAACTGAAGTACATAAAGGCAGTAAAAAAAGCCAGGCAATTGCTGGTAGAAAATACTAGTTATATGGCTTTATGACAGCTGCCTTTCAGTCACTCGACCTTCAAGAAGTTACATTAGAATAATATGTACTCAGACCTATATTCTGTGTATTTTCAATTGCTGCAAAATTTGAATACAGTGTAATCAAACTATGCTCTCCAAAAGAAAACAATCCAATAAAGGTTTATTATGCCTCTAGCTGTTAGGAATCATGTATATAAAGATCTCTGGGAAAGGAAAGATTAAAAACAGTTGCAAGATGCCAATGCTAGAGAGCATGGAGTTCTGGAAGTCATAAAATATTCCTAGCAGTGACGTCTGGAGCTTTGAAGAGGATCAAAATACAGGTGTTTTCTAAACATCCCCTGGTTAACAGATCGGAAGTGCAACATGATGGTTTTCATCTTCCTTCACCACAAACTGAACAGGGGATATCCAGATAAAAATGGCAAGAATAAATGCAATTTTGCAGCAAAATATGCTTGGTCTTTATTTGTCTTTAACTCATAGTTTGACACCTAAGGTGTCAGGAAAGACAGTATATTTTTGCTGTAATTATGGAGGTAACGGAAGTAAATACATCTTTCTTCCACTTCTTTCCAAGCCTACAGCCAACCAGAAAGAGTTCATCACATGCTAAGGATAACACAGAGTAATAGACTGACCTTGAGGCCAGTACCCGGTGTTTCAGAAGGAGATGCAAGAAGCCTCAGAATAAACATCTAAAGAATGACTTTTTCAAAGGGAAATTTACTAGATGCCCCACAACTTTTTTCTCATCCTGGATTAAAGATGACTTTCATCCAGGAAATCATGGACTTTGTCTCTTTTAACCCTTTTGTAGTTCTGTTTCTTAAACTCTTCACATGTGTTAATCGAAGCCACTGCTTAACAAAGAAATAAATTTAGAAATCCCGTAACTCTTTATGTTTTGGTTTGGAGCTTTTTGGTTGGTTGGGGGTTTTTTTGGTGGGTTTTTTTGTTTTTGTTTTTTTGGTGGTTTTTTATTTTTGTTTTTGGGTGGGGTGGGTTTTTTTTGTTGTTCTTCATAGTTAAAATCCATTGCTGCTGGTCACTACTGGTTGCAAATCTTGTGCCTTGACAGTGCCAATTTTTGTTTCCTGAGACACAATGCCTCCGACAGTTCCCCAGAAGAGCTGCAGCTGTGCACAGTTACATACCTGTGAGCAGGTATGTGAGTATGTAAGCACATTGGCTCTGAAGACCATGATCTCTTTTTGTAAACAGGGATATTGTCTTTGTAATCTTTTCATGCTTTAAAAATAATGAAACATGGAAAGAAATTCTGCATTCGCTATCAAAGTTTGTGTTCTGCACTGGCATTAACATCAGCTTGACCAGGCTGCTTACCTGAACTAAGAACAGTATATTCAGCCAACGGGAGAGACTCAATAATGCCATCTGCCTGACTGCCTGATCCTCTTGCCAGAGATGTCTGACTGAGAGACATTATAGGATGTTTTATTGCATTCTAGTTTTCCAAATTAAAGTGAGAATTGTTATTATTAGTAGTAGTACTTTTTTTTTAATTGGTGTGAGTTTGTGAAAAAACACCTCCCATAACTGGGGAAATCTGTGGAAACTTCACATTTCAGGCCTGAAAAAGATACCAGTCATACATGAGCTCTGAAGAACTGAGCCAACATACATTGGGCTTAGATTTTGCTACTATTTGGTCCAAGTCAGCTTCTCTTCTATGTTTGTCCAGGGGAAGCCAATTTCTCCTCTTGCAGCTGAAATCAGTGGCATCAAAAGAATGATTCTTAAGTAACATCAGTGACAGGATAAATGTAAACATTATTTGATGTTCCTTTCCAAGGTCTTTAGCCCTGTTTTAGTTGTTCTTGTCAGTCAGACAATTCAGAAGGTACACAGAGCACATGTGTGAAATGACTGTAAGATTTAATGGCTTTCAGAGAGCTTACTGAGCAAAAGCCCAAACAAAGATTTTATTGGCTTCTTGAACTCATTCCTCTCTGGGGCTAGGTTGCAGCAAAAGTTTTTAATGGCTCAAGAGCATAATTCAGTACATATGAATAATTTCATAAGTTTCAGGTTTCTGTGAATTCTCTGAATGAGTCCATCTTGTTTAAAATCTCAGTAAGTCATTGAGTCAGCAAGTGAAGATCAAAGACCTTATTCTAAGAAATGCAGTAAAAAAAACTAGCAGAAAACTGGGAAAAGAAAAAGGAAAGCTGTTTTAAAAAAGTATTTGTATATATTCAGTAGGAACATATAAAGAGTGGTCATAGAACGAACTGACCACTGACAAAAGCTTGATAACATGCAGTAGTTACAGTAAAGGACTCTGATTACTTGGCCAATTTCTGTTCTCAGTTTTACAAGTGTAGAATGCATGCTATGAATGCATGACATTGCAAACTACCTAACAAAATCATGCTCTCCCTATGAATACTAATAAAAAGCTGTGGTGCTAAATTCCACCAAAAAATCAGTGGCCATGCAATTTGCCATGCATTTTATTGGGAGAAATTGGGAGCAAAATAAGTTGCTCTAAAATAAAGGTTTTGTAGCAAGACAAAATTTTCTTAATCAGATAGTTGTGTGTTAGGTCCTCTCTTGCCATGCCTCTGGATCAGAAGGCTTTTGCAGTCTTGGGACTAAGAGTTTCTGTGATCAGGCTCAGTCCTATGTTAACGTGTATAAATGGCTTTGGGAACAGATTTTGTTTCATGTCTTGCCAAGAGTACGGGCAAGCCAAGATAATTTTTCACCACTTGTATCCAGGTGTGCAGGAAGCCCACAGGAGTTTCTGTTCCAGTAAAACACCATCCTACTCAGAGAGCATCCAGAATCATTCACATGATTCAAATTTTGTTTTGTTTACAGTTACAAAGAGATCTATTTTAGCATCCAGGAATGGGGAAATAAGAAGGGTAACAGAATGTAAAGGGAACACTCCAAAGACAAGCACACCCAGAATATTACCACATTCTTTGTCAACTGCAATAAAGTGTCATAGCAGTGCCCTTCAGTATTCCCTGAAGCTGCAGTACACTGCTCAGTAAAATATTTAATAATTATCATACTTAGTTTTAAAAAGGCTAGAATAACATCAAGTGAAAGCCCAAACAGTGAGAGCAACTCAAATAGGAAAGAGCTCTGAAATCACAGGATATGATCCAGAGAGTATTTTTATTCCAAAGGCATTAGTGTGTTGCTCAAACTGATTAAAGTATCATCTTCCTGCCACTGACTTCCTATAAACCGCAAATAACAGAAGTTCTGCCTGATGTGTTGGGTTACAATACCATATAAACCCAATTATAGAACCTTGAAATCAATACAGAGCTGTACAGAATTGTGCTGTCCAATAAGAATGATATTTCCAAGTCCCATAAGCACTAGCTCTTAATACAGCAATAGAGAGAGATAGGAATAATAAATACCCTTGAGCTTGATTCCACTGTTAACTGACTTGCACTTGCAGAGTTGCAAATGAAAGTTTTCTCTCCTTCACAAACTGCTTGTGTCAAAGCATTGTCTTTCCATATCTTCTTCATCTGACTTCTAAGAGTGTTACCTACAGCTTACCTGCACAGAACATACACTGGCTCTAAATAGTAGCCTTGCAACTAAGGATGCATGCTAGGGTGATACAGCTTTTATACCTTAAAATTACTCCTATCCTGAAGACTGAAATTGTACTGAATTAAAACTGTGGTCTTATGTAAGAAAATATGCTGTCCTCTGGAGGACAGGGGAAAATGTCAAAAACTGTGTCAATCTTTTTTCAGTGAAATTCATAGCAGTACTAGCAGTAGTCTGTGCCTGTAAGGCTGTGTATCAACCAGACTTTGTGACTGGGATACTCGCCTTATGTGGGGTGCAGATCATGAGAAGCATTCCAGAGGGGAAGGATTTACTTTTCACTAAGTTCAGTAGATGCAGAGGAGCTCTAGTCCCTTAATCAATTAGGTCTAATGAATAACCTTCACTGTGCTCCTGTTGAGCAAGTCATGGAGCTTGAAATAATCTCATAAACAGACTCCAGGGTCTGAAATTGTGTGGACTAGGATAAATACAACCTGAATAGGATTGTGTAAAACATTTGGTCTGTGACACAGCTGTTGAAACCATTATCGTTTAGCAATTACATCACCATAAAGCTGTCAACTGCTCAGTGTTTACTGGTAGCCTTCCAGATTCTGGAAGCCTGTGCCAAATACACATCTTTCTCCTTTTGCCTCTGCAACTAAAAGACCTTTGTGTTGAGAGACTGTTTTTATGCAGTTGTTCAGGAGTGAACTGCCCAAAGAGACTTTTTGAAGAGACAGTGAAAAAAATAGGGAAGAGCAAGGATCAGAATGGTTGAGCTAGGATTTTCATATCTATTCCCACAGAATCTTTCCTTCAAGCCCATCCTGGTTTCCTACACACTGACTTGAGGAAATAGTGAGATGAATTCTTCACAGCTCTGTTCTCTGTGGGAAAACACTTTCAACTGTTTTTATTTTCTTCAGGCATTCTGACAAGATTAAAGAGGAAAAAAGTGCAGAAGAGAAACAGAGAGGTGAAGGAAGAGACTGCTGCTTAGTGAATTAATGGTGGCCCACAGGATAATTCCTCTTCCTGCTTAGAATTCATTTAGCTTTAATGGTTGTTAAGTGGGATTTGTATAATAGGTTGTGTCTTTCAAAGCAATTCATTTACACAAGCTTAGACATTTCAGAAGGAACCATTACAGACTTAGCTGTCTCTTCTGTTTAGCTGTTTCAGAGAAAGTAAGCAGAAAATCAGCAATAGGATTTGAGGGGGACCTATCACTTGAAGTAGTCTGGGCTGGGATATGTATAGGTTCCAAAATTTGAGGATAGCTTGTATGTCTACAGGGTCAAGGATAGATGAAGTCTTTACTTTGCAGTGCTTGATGTCAGTTTTTATAGGACTAATGGAGACAGAAATTACAGTCTTGCAGCTAAAATTGTGCATAAAACCTCTCCTAGTTGACTTTAAAGTCAGTAAATGGACTATCTATTTCTGGTAGTTTCAGTAGGTAATATAACTATTCCTATGAGACTAGGATTAGGATTTGCTTCTTCCAACTTATTAAGAGTGCTAGGAGAGCAGGACCTCAATCATAAACCTGTACAGTTTAATGGAACAATTTTATTGTTTTTAATGTGTCTTACTTCAGTGCACTGCAGGCAGCATTACAGTAATTTCCAAAGGGAACATTGGAATGTAGTGCAGATACAAAGAGTCAATTTATTTGGTACAGAAAAACATATCTTCCTCTTTCCTGGGTGTGTGAGAGTCAATTTAGAAATTATCACTTATTTATGCAAATAAGTGATAATAATATCTCAAAAATTAAAAGAATATTTAAGATTCTTTGGCTTTAAGATTCCATTTATGGAATCACAGCAAATATCTTGAGGTTGGAAGGAATCTCTGGAGATTGTCTAGGCTGACCTCTGCTCTTGAATCAGTCAGCTAGAGCAGCTTGCTCAGTGTTCAATCAGGTTTGGAACATCTCCAAAGATACTCAGTATCTGAAGATACTCAAGAACTATACAACATAGCTGGGCAACCTGTTCCTGTGTTTGACTACCCTTACAGTAAAAAATGAGGGGGATTATGTTTAAACAGAATTTTCTGGAATAGATTTTATGCCTCTTACACAACTGAGAATAGGCTGATGTTGTTTTCTTTATTCAGACATTCATACCCATCAACAAGGTTCTTCCTGAACCTTCTTTTTTAAGGCTAAACAATCCCAGATCTCTCAGCCTCTCCTCATATGAAAGGTGCTCCAGTCCCTTCATGATCTTAGTGGCCCTTTGCTGGACTTACTCCAGCATGTCCATATAATTCTTGTGCTGGGGAGTCCTGAACCGAATACATATCCCAGATATGATCTTGCTGGTGTGTAATACAGGTAATAATTTCCTTGACCTGGGAACACTTTTCTTAGTGCAGTCAGAAATGCTGTTGGACTTATTTGCTGCAAGGGCATGTTGCTGACTCATCTTCAACCTTTGCTTTATGACTCCTACGTCCCTTTTTTTTTTTTTTTTGCAAAGCTGCTTTCCAGCTTTGGTACATGAGGTTATTCTTTCCCATGTACAGGATGTTCTATTTATCTCAACAGGTGTATCAATCAGTCCTCTCAGTTTTATATCATCTGCAAAATTGCTGAGGGTGCACTCTGTCCAACTGCCCAACTCATTATTGAAAATGTTAGCTTGTGCTGCACAACAGATGGGTGGCATCATTCATCATTTTCAGCCATTGCTGTGAAGAATGATAGATAACAATAGCAAAGGTTTTCCACAGAAAAGAGTATTTTAGCAAATCTGTTGTCTATTTTACTGGCAAACGTGTCTTGTGCAGTGACAGAATTCTCTTGCGAACAGTCTTATTTATAAGAGGATGTTCTTTCAGAAAAAAACAAACAAACAAACAAACAAACAAACAAGCAAACCCAAAAACCCACGAACAAAACCTGGTGGGTACAGGACAAAGAAACTGTGGTGAAGAACTGACTTTGCAGAAAACTAGGACTCAGCAACAACTCTTCCAGGCACTGATGTCCTATGCCTACTTATGTATTTACATCAAAAAGGTATGAAAAATAACTAATTGCTTGCTCAAAATGAACCTCTCTGCAAGAGCTTCATTGCATAAGATCTCCCAGACAAGACAGGACCCTTGCTGGGGAAGCCTGGCTGACTCCAGACTCTGTGATATCGGTAATCTTTAAAGTGAGACTTCTATTCTTGATTAGCCTCACTTCTGAGAGAATTTTCTTGAGTGTCATACTAGTAACATATCACATAATATATAGTAAGTAGAAAGCAATTGTCTGAGTTTTAATTCATAGTCCTTAGAAAGTTAATAAAACATTTTGAGGGGGAAAGGAAATAGTGAAAAGGCCTCACAAAACCAGAATTGTTTTCTGGATTAATTAAAAGTTTAGGAAATTTGTCCTGCTGGAAGTCTTCCTAACCTCTCTGCAGATTTAAACACTATAATAAATTATCAGCTGCATCTGAAGAGTCCTCTCTATCTCTACAACTGTAAAATGACATGTTATAGCTTTGCTGGAACTGAGACACCAATGTTAAGTGCAAGGTCCACAAAACCCTTGAAGTTTCACCTTTAAATTGTATTGAAACCCAGAACATTTCAATACCACATACATTTGCTGGTCTAAAGCAAGACAACTGGCTAACGAGGAGGGATCAGTCACAGGCATAAGAAGAGGCTGTGTGAGCACCATGACAACTAAAGTGCCAAGCTAGTGACCCAGAGATATGGTGGGGGATGAAAAGGGGTGGGGACTATATGGTCTTTAAGGTCCATTCTAATCCCTTAATATTCTATGATTATGTGATTCTATAATGCTATGATTCTATGTTGTGTTTCAGTGGAATTGATCTAGTCCTTTATTTCAGTGAGGAACCATATTTCCAGGCCATCATTTTTTGAAAGCTCTAGTTTTCACTTGCCCTAAGTGAGCTGGTGGCTTACCTACACTTTCCTTCAGAGATAGATGTACCCCTGAAGCATCTGCAGGGAAAATGCACATGTGCTCCTCCCATTCAGATGCTGGTGCATCCAACAGGATGTATTTTTAAATAAATGCAATACGTTTCAAGGAAATCTCCTGGACATGGTGCTTGATGTACATTTCATGGAATGATTTAGTTTTGTGTGTGAGCAAGAGTAATAACAGGCTCAAGTAAAGTTTTTGACTCTTATCGTGTTGACTAATGAAAATGATTGCACAAGTACCAAAGAATTGTGACTTGGACCTGCCCATTCTCTCATGCATTCCAAACACCAATGTTATTGGTCAACAAGCACACACTACAGAAAGAATCTAGTATGCTAAGATGCCACAATTATTATTTTTATATAAAAAACTTAACTCTGTTCCAGGGCACCGGCACTCTACAATGACTTAAATTTCTGGGGAAAATGCAAAATTATTCTTATCCTGCTTCCTAGGCTAGGAAAAATAGTTAAATTTCTTTTGCACCATGTAAAACTGTGAAAAAATTATCTGGTCTTCAATAATTAAGGGCAAGATGGATCATAGACTATTTGTCATTGCTAGGTCAATAGTACATGTACTGCGTCATTAGCAAAAAGATTTTTTATCCATTTTCTGCTTGACCTGTGTTACTGACTTTGATGACTAACCCCTTCTGCTCCTTTTGGAGAGCTGACTATTGTAAAGGGCTGAATAAAGTCCAGTTTTGTTCACACCTTCCCCTCCATGCAAAAGTAGTGTTATATACCTGAGAATTTCCAGCAAATGGCCAACGAGTTGATTAGTGTCCAAGATGATTAGGTGGTACATGACATACAAGAAAAAAACAAGAGACCTGTTTTTATTTGACTTGGAGAGAAGAAAGCTAAGGGCAGGTAGCGCCAGAGGAGGTGTAATTCCAACCTTTCACTAGCAAAAAAGGCAGGTGTAGGGAAATGGAGACATAATGACAAGATGGAATGGTTATGAGTTGCAGAAATAAAAGGAAAAGAATTTGCCCTTGAGGGTCCTACTGTGTTAGAACAGAAGGTGCCCAGAAAGACTGTAGAATCTCCCTCCTTGGAGGTTTCCAATTCTCTACTGGGAAGTCCCTAAGGACCTCTTCTAGGTTATAAACTGGTGTTGCTTTAAGTTGGAGGTTGGACCACAGACCCCCACCCCCTTCAGGCAAAAAGTACTCAGTGGTTCTATGAAATAATCTCTTGATTGTCAAGAGCACAAAGTATATAGACACACTGGATATGGAACTTCAGTACTACTTTTTGCTATAAAGATCCCACTGTATTTCTTTCATGCTGGGTAAAAAGTGAAAATAACTAATGTAAAGTGTCCCTGTCTTAAGATCTCCAGAATGTATAGCTAAGACACAGAAAAAAGGCAGGAATACAAACAGATAGAAGGGTGATGTTATTTACTCAAGGATCAGTGGAATAGTACAAGATTACTGTCAGAGGCAGAGTTAGGACCTATACCACTGGGCAATATACTAGGGAAAAAAACGATCTTCTTTATGCTGTTAAAATGCTACACTCTCATAATTATACTGAAAAATACAAGTTTTCCGATGGAGTAATTTGCCAATGACCTGATACAGAAATTCCTATACAGTCATTAACAACTATAGTTACAATTATTGGGCTTGCCAATAACATTTTCATTAGGATGTCTTGGAAATGTGGAAGAACGGAAGGAGAAAATGGTGGAAGAGGTGGCAGAAGCAAGGAGTGGCAGCAGGCAGCAGAAGAAGGCCATGGAGGAGCAGAAGGAGGAGGCAATGGAGAAGGTGACAAAAGAAGTTGCAAAGGGCTGCAGCAGAAGCAAAGAAGGAGGAGGTGACAAAGGAAGTGATGTAAGAAAAGAGGCCGAAGAAGGTGGTGGAAGAGAAGAAGATGATGGATGAGATGACAGAGTAGGTGATGGAAGAAGCTGGAAGAAAAAAGGTGATGAATTAAGGAAGGTGGAGGGAGTGGAAGGTGGCAAAGGCCAAAGGTGGAGGAATACAGTGGCTAAAGAATGAAAGTCATGGAAGGGTGTGGTGGTGAAATGCAGTGGTAAAGGCAGTGAGACAGAAGGCAGCTTTGGCATATGGAGGCAGTGGCTGATTAATTCAGCAGTGGAAGGTGGCAGCAGTGGGAGGTGGCAGAAGGCAGCAACAGGAGGCAGTGATGGAATGTGACAGCAGACTGCATTGACAGGAGGTGGTGGCAGCAGAAAGCAGTGGAAGAAGACAGCAGAGACAGGCGGTGCACGAAGGCAGCAGTGGTGGAAGGAAAAATGATGGTGGAAGAAGACAGAACAAGGTGGAGGTGGCAGAAGGAAGGCATTTGCGTTGGAAGGTGGCTGTGGCAGATGAAGGCAACAGAAGCAGGCAGAAAAATAGAAGGAGGAGGCAATGGAGGAGGGAACAAAAAAAGGCAGAGGAAGAAAGCCACAGAATAAAGGAGGAGGAAATGGAGGAGGCAAAGAAAAAGTGTTGGAAGAAGAGAAGGAGAAGGCTACAGACAAGGCAATTAAGGAAGGTGGCAGAAGACATTGGAAGAAGAGAAAAAAGAGGCTATGGAAGAAGACAGTGAAGGAAGGGTAGGAGGAGGCTGTGGAAGTAAATAAGGAAGAAAGAACTGAGGAGGCAATGGAAGACAATGGTGATGAAGGCAATGGAAGGAGAAGCAAGAGACAACAGAGGAGGTGAAGGAAAAAGGTGACAGAAGAAGTGAAGGAGGCAGCAATGGAGGTGGTGGAAAAGGCAGTGAAGGAAGAGAGGGCAGAGGTAAGAGAATGCAGCAGAAGTGTGTGATGAAAAAGGAAAAGGAGGCAATAGAAGAAGGTGCTAGAATTAGGAAAGAAGGAAGTGATGAAGAATGTGATGAAGTAAGTGATGGAAGAAGATACCAGAAAAAGCTGGTGGAAGAAAAGGAGGACATGATGGTGCAGGTGACAGAAGAAGATGGCAGAGGAAAAGAAGGCAGAGGGAATGGAGAAGGTGGTGGGATAAGATGTCAGAAGAAGGCAGCAAAAAAAGAGAAGGAAGACTTGATGGAAAAAGGTGTTGGAAGAAGAGCAGGGGGCAATGGAAGAAGGCAGCATGAGGAGAAGGCCACAGAAGAAAGCACAGGATGAAAGTGGTAGAAGAAGGTGATATAAAAAGAAAAGGAGGAGGACACAGAAGAGGTAGAATAGAATGAGGCAGTGGAAGAAGGTGGCAGCAGAAAGGAAGGAGGAGGCAATGAAAGAAAATGTTGGAAGATTAGGAGAAGATGGAGGAGATGGAGGAGGTGTCTGTCCTTATTTTGGCTGGGATAGAGTTAATTTTCTTCTTAGTAGCTGGTGCAGCACTATGTTTTTAATATGAGAATAATATTGATAACACACTGATGTTTTGGTTGTTTTTATGTAGCACTTACTCCAAGTCAAGGACTTTTCAGCTTTCCGTGCTCTACCAGCAAGGAGGTGAACAAGAAGCTGTGGGGGAACATAGCTGGGACAACAGACGCTAACTGGCTAACAGAATATTCCACACCACAGAACGTCATCCTTAGAATATAAACTGGGAGGAGTTGGACAGGGGACTAGTCCCTGCCCAGGGACAGGCTGAGCATCGCTCAGCAGGTGGTAAGCAATTGCACTTTGTTTTTCTTGCATTTTCTTTTTCTACCATTATTATATTTTGTTTTAAGTATTAAACTGTTCTTATCTTAACCCACAAAGGTTTTTTACTATTTTTTCTGATTCTTCTCCCCATCCAGCTGGAGGAGAGGAAGTGAGGGGAGTCAGCGAGCGGCTGCATTGTACCTAGTTGCTAGCTGGGGTTAAAGCATAATGATCCTTTTGTGGTGCCAATGTGGGGCACGAAGGGTTGAGATAACTACAGATCTGACCAGAGTGTGATGAAACAAAATAATTTTTGCATATTTTCAAAAAGAAGAAAAGCATTCATTTTTATCAGCTTACATGATAGAATTACTGTTCTTGAAATTAATCTGATCTGTGTGCTCAGCATCACCGTCACCTCTGTGTTTCGAGAGCCATCTATTGGGAACTATTAATAATTACACCTTTTTCCTTCCTTCCTTCCTTCCTTCCTTCCTTCCTTCCTGCCTTCCTGCCTTCCTGCCTTCCTCCCTGCCTCCCTGCCTCCCTTCCTCCCTTCTGCATTTTAGGCTCCTATCTGGAACTGCTTGCAGAGGTTCTAGAAAACCCTCTTGCAGAAAGCACTAAGGGAGACTCAAGGTTGAAAGGTAGACTTTTGGAGTCAGGGATACAGAGGATCTGAGGTCTGTATATTCCAGCTGCAAAAGGGATGCTGGCAGTAGAAGAATAGGGAGAAATTACAGTGGAATAAGGTGGCAAAAGAAGGGAAAGGAAGATGGAAGCAGTAGAAGACAAGAAGGGGATGAAGAACAGAGTGGAATATGGTAGCAGAAGAACATGTCAGAAGGTGGTGTTGGAAGAACAGGAAGAGGAGGAGGAACAGGGCTGTGGATGGTGTGCAGTAGAAGATGACAGAGGAAGGGACAGAGGGAGGCAGCAAAAGAAGGCAGTGTAAGAAGAAAAAGAGGAGGTGACCAAAGAAGCTGGCAAAAGAATATGGCAGAAGAATAGAAGGCAGCAATGGAAAAGTTGACAGAGGTGAAGAGTTGACCGTGGTGAAGAAAAGCAACATAACTAGAGAAGGAAGACACAACAGAGAAGACAACGGAAGAAGGCAGCAGAATTAAAAAAAGATAAGTCAGTGGAAGTGGCAGTGGATGAAGACGGCAGAAGAAGAAAAGGAGGATGAGGTAACTTAAGGAAACTACAGCAGGTTGTGGCAGAAAACAGTAGTGGAAGAAGACAAGGAACTCTCCTTGGGGAATGTTTTTAACCATCCCAAAGCCTCTCCCTTCCCTCTGACTCTGCCCTTCCCTCTTCTACTTCCCCAGTTCCTTCTCCACCAAAACTGGAGACTGTATCTTAGTTGCCACAGCCTTGCTTGGCCACAATCCTTTCTGGATGCCTGGGTTCTGTGCTGCAGAAAAGGAAGCAAGAAGAGGGCAGGAAAAAATTATACCAAGGCAACTGGACAATTTCCAGAACATGGGGAAATTTTGCTCAAAGGCTGGAGAAGAAAATGTGCATCACCATCCGTTGCTCTCTGGATCAGATTTAAATAATGATGTAAGCAATACAGAAACCAGCTTTAGAGGAAGGAAGATATAAGGATCTCTGTCTAAGTATCCTTTCTGAGAGATAGAGAGAAGTTGTGTGGAAAGCAGTGTTCTGAGTAGTCTTTATGTTGCCCAGGAAAGACAGATATTTTACTCCCCCAGCAAACCATTTAGAACTCAGAATCATTTAGGGCAAGTGTTCCCATTATTTGAGTTCTATCCCCACTTCCATCTCTGCTTGAACAAGAACAGCCCAGCAGCACTGTCAGATAAACCCACCTTCTAACACACATCTCTGTCAGGTCAGACCTGACCTGTGCCCTCCCATCCTACTCAAGGGGCTGAGGTGCTCCCAGGAGACCTTCTATGTTCCAGCAAATGAAGGCATGAGTTTGGGTAACTCTCCAAACTTATGCAGGACTTAAGCAACCCTGACTGTCCTTCTCTGGGCCATGGGTGACACACTGGCAGAAGGGTGAGAGTCCAGAGAGATCCGTAATAATCTTTGGTGCCTTGCTGGCCTGTAGTAACAGGGAACATTCCAACACCAGGCCATTCCTCGGGATGAGGGAGATTGGAGTGGGCGTCCTTCAACCTCATAGCCCTCCAAGGATTTTTCTTCCATAAATGTGTCCCTTCTCTTTTTTAGGCCATGTAAATGTTTTGCATCCATAAAAACCTGTGGGAAGGACTTCACAGCTTTCCTAAAATAGAGGAAGTGTCCCTTCCTTGTTTTGAACCAGCCATCCCTGGCAAGTTTTGCATGCTACTCCCTAACAGACAAAAAGCAATCCATCCTTCCCCAGGCTCCCAGGTCAGTCACTCATAATTTTATAAATCCCTGTCATGTCCTACATCCTCTTTCTCTATGGGACACAAAGAATCCATGTCTCTGGCAAGGACAGAGATAGAAGAAAAGCATTGTAGCCATATGTGAAAGAGAAATACAGGCATAGAGAACAAGGCAAGAGGCTGTGACAGCAGTTTTGTTCAGGTGCGGAGAGCTGGAGGATAAGAAGCTTTGGAGTATGTACCAGCTTGTCCCAGAAAGGAGACAACAGTTGGGAAGAGAGAATCAATGGACGCTCCACCAGCAAGTTCTGTGAGGTATAAAAGGACTACCCTCAGAAACTCCTCCTGATTTATGCTCTTAGGAAGTTTTATCTCTGTCAGCCCATGGTCTTACCAGGTTTCTCTTTCCCAGGATCTTGCATCAGTCTGGACAAATGTATTTCCTTTATCTGAGTCCTGTAATGATACAGCTGACTGAAATACTTGAACTAGGAACATGGAGTTCTAGAAATACCAGCTGCCATTGCTTGTCCATTGATAAAACCTAACACAGCTGCCCTTCAGTCACCAGCCCTCCCCTACCCTGTGCCCCTGGAGCCACCAGCTTTCTACTGCAGCATCAATACATGATATGAGAAACTCTTTGCAATAATAGGTGTACATCCTTGAGTGTATTCTTTGAAAGACCCTGCTAAAAACATTACAACAGGTCTATGGAATGTTCAGCAGCACATCTGATGACAGCCTTTGTCTATGAAAATGGCATGTTTTGGACAAAGAAATTAGAAATTTCAAACTAAACACTATTGTAAACTGGAAACTTTTCTTGCTCTGCTTAGTTATGACAGGATTGGACAGCTTTGGGGTTTTTTTGACACTCTTAGTCCTATTATGGACATTTTCCTTTGCCACAGGAAGCTTCTAATCCTTCTTTCTGTCACAAGATAAAACATGCTTGTAAGAAAGCGGTGCACTGATGCCAGTTTAGAGGCCAACAGAATTCATGCACCCCCTTGGAGGAGTCACCGGCCTTGGACTTGCATCTGGACACTGACAAACTTGTGTATCAATCCTCCAGGCCTGCAAAAAAATTAATCAAGAAATGGAGTAGGAAGAGTATTCCTATTTAGTCTCTCAAGCTATTCCAGCATCTCCAAACAAACGGCTTCTCTTTACTGTCTCTGGAGAGAATCCTATGTCTTTCAGGAGCTAACATGATGAAGTTGGCAGCTGCTTGGAAAAT
>NW_024581078.1:0-159941 GCF_017639235.1 Corvus kubaryi
TGGGGGGTAGAGCTTAGGATGAGTGAAAGGTGTGGGTGGTGTGTGTGCACGCGCCGAAAAATTGGCTAATTAACTAATTATCCAATTATCTAATTCAATTAATGCTCCGGCTGGGATATATTAGATTTGACAAGGAAATTCAACTCATTTCCTTGGCAGAGAATAGTCAAAAACAGCAGTGAGCAATGGCTACAACAGCCTACGAGAAAGATGAGGAGAGACTGTAAGAGTGGAGTGACAGTGACCCACAAAGACCGTGCTGTACCCGGGCCCGTGCGTGGTCCTGGCACTTTTCCTGCATTCTGATTTTCTGTTCAGAAGTCACTATGTGGCCAAATCTCTGGGTCTGGCTAAACGGTGTTTAGTGCAGAACTGATGTGATGGTCACTCGGAATCGCCCAGAGCAGGAGCCAGCTTGCAACTCTGGTGAAACTCAAGTGACACCAGCTGAGGCACACGCTCCAGATAACACACTGTGGGTGTGCCAGGGTCAGGGGCAAATGGTCAGGGCTTACCTTCTCCTGGTTTGAGGCCCGGTTTGGCAACAACACAACATTCCAGTGCAGGATCAGTGCCAAAGGGAAGGGCTGCACAGATGCCCTGAGCCCCAGTCTCTGCATCAGCAGCAGTGGGTGGGTGGACCTCACCTACTTCCAGATTCAAATCCATTTGTTTGTCACTCCTGCTAGTTTATAGGCTCTGAAAGCTCATTTCAGCTGTTGAGTGACAGCACTAGCTGGTCCGTGGATTTAAGGAAGCAGACAGTCTTTGGGAATGTGTGCTGCCATTTGAGACTTGTCCAACAAAAGGGGCACAGGAGGAGGACAGGTGTTAGGGACCGAGTCCGGAGAGCTGGCCGCATAAACGACACGTACACCGATACGATTAAGCATCCTTCTCCCCTTATTGTTCAACTATGCCAACTTATATCTACTTTTGCAAAGATTCATGCCCAGTCCCTCTAGATGGCCTCTAATCAGAGGGGGAGCCAGGCAGCTGTATACCTTGCCAAGGACTCTCAGGGCTGCCTGCAGTCAGGGGCCTGTTCAGGGGCTTTTCCTCAGGAACCCTGCATTGTCCAATCTTTCCAGGGGTATCATCTGCCCTTGTTCCATAAGGAATCCCTCTACAGACAGGAGTTGTCACCTGCCCCGTGCTCATGGGCTGCAGGGCTCCTGCACTGAGGAGGAAATGGAAACGGGAAAGAGGGAAATGCAACCGGATGGGACGCATCTCTGGCACCACACCTCCTCTTGTTCCTGCTGTCCTGGAAAGTCCCAAGTAAATCCAGTCCCTCAGACCTTGCCTCCCTGAACGCCAGGAGAGCCGGTGTTTTACCCAGATCCCAGTGCCCTGCACGGCTGCGCTGACACGAGCGCAGGCCGATCGCTCCGCCCAGCACCATCCCTCATTTGCCTCCCACGGCTCCCCAAGCGGCCCCAAACCACCCCAGCGTGTCTGTGCCGGGGCCAGGGCCTGCCCCGAGCCCGACCAGAGGCTGTCACCCAGCCCTGCACCAGCTCCCACCCCCGGGTGAGCCGGGAATGCACTGAGAGCTCGGCTCCCCGGGCTCCCCAGCACCCAAACCGGTCCTCACACACACAAAAATGCCCAACCTGCCCCTCTGGGCACAGCCAAACACCACAATTCCATCATCCCCAAGGAACTCTGGCACTTGCCTCTTCACCTCTGCCCATTTCCAGTAGCCGGGGCTAGGACCGGCCCGTCAGAAAGAGCATTCCCTAGGCAGTTCATCCCAGCCCAGAGGAGAAGAGGAGCCTGTCCCTGACCCACACCATGGGCAGGACAAGGGGGGCCCTAGCTGGCTTTGCCTACTCCAACACCAAAGCTCTTGGTCCCAAAGATGGGGCGAGTTCAGTGGTTTTTTCCTGTCCTGAAAGAGAGCAGAAAAGGGAAGTTAATCCCACTGTGGAATCCAAGACTCCTGCATTTCGTATTTCTGCTCTGATTGCTCACCGTGCAGTTTTAGCCATGGAAAAAAAAAGGAGAATGACACCATATCAAATAAAAAGTGCTCTTTTCCAGCATTTTTATTCCAGGTATTAAAAGGATGCTCACTTCTCTTCTAGCATTGTTTCCCTCATTTTAGGAGAACCGTTTTCATCCCAGACCCCACTCGTCAGTTGTTCGATCCTCTGGCACTGGATTTGGACAAAGGAAGGGACGCACCTGGACCGCAGGACTGCTCCCCGGGCTCCCCGGCATTGCCGCTCCTGGCGAAGAAGGGCGGAAGTCACCGGGACCGCACCAATGTGGCTATTCGACCTTCTCAAGATGGCGGCCGGAAGGACCCCGCTCCGTCTATTCGACTGCCTGAATGCTCCCGCCTGCCCCAGGCGCCGCTGACCCCACAGTCGGTGTCCGCATAGCGGGAAACGCCTCAGAAAATTGCGTGCAAGCGCTGGGCTGGCGTCGGCGTCGGCGTTGCGTTCAGGCAGCCGAATAGACGCAGCTTGGGGGGGGCCTTCCCTGCCGCCATATTGAGAAGGTCAGAAAAACAGCATAAACGACCGCCATCTTTAGTGTGGCGGTGATGCAACTTCCGCCCTCCGCCGCCATCTTAGGTGCTGGCAGAAGCCACTTCCGGTCCAGCCGCCATCTTTAGTGTGGCGGTGACGCAACTTCCGCCCTTCGTCGCCATCTTGGGTGCTGGCAAAAGCCACTTCCGGTCCAGCCGCCATCTTTAGTGTGGTACGCTTAGGGCCCCCGCCGCCCCTCACAAGGGCTTCTGTCTATTCGGCTGCCTGAATCCGGCCCGGACTCCGACGCCGGCCCCGCGCTTTCCGCGCGATTTTCCGCGGTGCTTCCCGGTGCGAGGACACGGCTGGTGGGGTCAGCGGCGCCGGAGGCGGGCGACTGCTCCGCGACCGGCGGCAGGCATCGGCAGGGGACACCTCTCAAAGGGGCCTATTGCGTCTGCCATCTTGAGTGTGGCGGAAGTGTAAACCACCCTCTGCAAGGTCCTGGCAGGTTCTAATAAAAACGTCACTTACCGCCGTCCCGAGAGTGCCGAACTGCGCCTTCCTTTCCGAGCCGCCCCCTTGACAGCGGCACGCGGGCGGCTCGATTCCGACCGCGCCCGCCCGGTGCTCCCCGCCCGGGTCGCGCTGCGACCGCGCCTCTGCTGCCCGGCAAAACCGGCCCCGCCGGGCCGCCCCCCGCCCTGTCATTCCTCGCGGTCGCCGCCCCGCACGGCGCCCGCTCCTTTCCATAGCTGTGGCCCCGCTCACGCACGGCCGTGTCCCTCGGCGCTCCGAACCGCCCTTCGCCCCTCCCCTCTGCTGACAGACCCAGCCCCGCTCGCTCCCGCTCCTTGCCCTTGCCACGCTCGGCAGCCACCGAGGCCGCCGCCCTCTCGGCTCAGCCGGCACCGGGCGGCAGCAGCGCCGCCCAGCTCAGCCCGGGGCAGGGACAGCAGAGGGAAAAGCCGGCTCTGGGCGCTCTGCAGCTCCTGCAGCCCGAGCGTCTCGGCTCCTGGGGCCAGGCACTTGCTTCCTTCCTTCCTACAGAAAAACGCCGGCTCGTTATTCTCAAAACTTGCTGATCTCTATTCCCAGCTTCTTATATTCCTGTATGCGACAGAGTAGAGAGAGAGGGCTGGCTCATTTCAAAATGAATTTACATCTAAATCAGTAGCATTTGCCTATAGATGTAAAAATGAAGAACTTAACAAGTTTTAGTATTCTGCACACGTCCCTCCCTGGGAGGAATGGTAAAAAGTTAAAAACAAATGAAATTTAAAAAGTAGAAAGTTAGAAACAAAGTTACAACAACAGAAATTTATAAACAAACAAAGAGGTAAAATACAAGAAACAAACAAATTTCCAAAGGTAGAAAGTTAAAAACAAACAAAGTTAGAAACAAAAAAAAAATTAGAAGCAAAATTAGAAAGGTAGAAATTTAGAAACAAAGTCAGAGAGGCAAGTGTTGAGCCTTTGACAGGGTACCACCCTTCCTTCTCGGACCAGGGTGAAAGAGCAGAGGAGGCTGCTGTTCTGCTGAGTTCTTTATTTCACGGTCTCACAGCTGTCTTGAAGGCAGAGTTCGAATGGGGTTACATGATAAAGCCAAGCAGCAGCAGCAGGCAAAACCAGCTTCTTCTATATGCTCCATACACTATATTTTTTCTTACAGAAGTGTGGATTCTATTTGTTAATTGACCAGTAAGATTAACACACAATTCTAGTTTTCTTTTTCTTAACCCCTACCTGGTCTAATTCTAACACTCGTAAGCCTCATGTTACATCTGTATTACACAGATTTGCATATGCAGTTTCTATCAGCTCTTACCATGTGAACACTCCATCTAAAAAATGTGAACAGTCTAATTTTATCTAGATTTTGTCTAAAGTAAAGAATTCTGTGAAAAGGTAACACTGCTGCAGCAAAAGCTGTGTTTAAGATCTCTGCTACAGCTTTTTCATGTTTAAGGCACTTAGCATCTATTTCTACTAAAAGTTAAAAATCTGTATTTCTATTTCATTTTGGTGTGGCTTCGTGGATGTCAGCTTGTCCAAAGGTTTTAATTCAAACCTAATGTTTTGGCTTCCCTCTGGGCCTGAGGCCAGAGGAGCCTTCACTCTAACAAGAAGGTTAAAAAGGTAAAAGTTAGAAAGTAAAAAACAAATTTAAAAAGGCACAAAGTTAGAAATGTAGAGTGTTAGAAACAAACAAAGTTAGAAAGGTAAAAATGGGGAGAAAAACAAAGGTATAAAGTTTCAAAGTTACAGACAAACAAAGGCAGAAAGGGACAAATCTAGAAAGTTAGAAACAAACAAAGGTAGAAAGTTAGAAAGGTAGCAACAAAAATGGTAGGAATGTAGAAAGATAGAAACAAGCAAAAGTAGAGAGTTAGAAATGTATAAAGTCAGAAAAGTAGAAACAAAGATAGAAAGTCAGAGATGTAGAAAGTTAGAAACTTGAAATGAACAAAGGTAAAAAGAGAGAAAACTTACAAAGGTGGTACAAAGTCATAAAAGTAGAAACAAAAAAGGTAGAAAGGCAGAAGGTCAGAAGGGTAGAAATGAACAAATGTAGAAAGGTAGAAACACAGAAATGAACAAAGGTAGAAATGTAGAAAGTTAGAAATGAAGATGGAAAGATAAAAAGTTCAAATGGTAGAAACAAACAAACATGTCAAGTTAGAAATTTAGAAAGGTAGAAAGCAACAAAGGTAGAAAAATAGAAAGGTAGAAATGAACAAAGGGAGGAAGTTGGAGAGGCAGAAAGTGCAGAGGCTGGCAGCAGCCATTCCAGCCTTACCGAGAGCCCTGAGTGGGAGAGCAACTTGTTCCATTGATCTTCACTTTGCTAAGCGCCTTCTGCTCTCTCGGGAAAGATGCAGAGCAGGCAAATGGCTACAGGTAGAAGCACCAGGTGTGACTGTTCTTCCTTCACCTCCCAGAAAGCTGGGGGGTTTCATGTCTGAGTCAGTGGCCTAGAAGGGGCAGAAAGTCTGCCCTGACCAGTCTGTGGGCATGGAGCTGTTTTGTCTTTCCCTGTGCCCATTGCCAAAACTCTCTTAAAACTTTCCCAAAATAGAAACACAGAAATACTGGGGCTTGTGTAATAAAGAGAGATCCTGCCTGAAGAAAGAGTGGTCTCTGTTTGGCTTTTTCCAAGCTGCTACAGAAATAAACAAAGGTAGAAAGGTAAAAATGAACAAAGGAAGGAAGGTGAAAAAGGTAGTTCAAAATCTGTTTATGGTCCTATGAAAAAGAAAGTTGCTTTGAGCTGAAAACCTAAGGAGGCTTTAGGCCCCTCCCTGCAGGCACAAATTCCCTCTCTCTGCTTCTTCTTTTTCTGGGGCTGCATTTTGGAGCAGCCCAAGCTCAGGGATCAATCAGGGAATAAAGAGGATTTTTTCCCTTCACCTCTGCTTCCCCAATCTCCTGTGGCCAGGGACATTTAACAGCCCCAATTTAAAGAGCTCTGACCTGCAGACAGCAGGAAAAAGCTGCTTTTTCCTCTGCTGATCCTCAGATGTGTTTTCAGTCCCTGCTAGGCGACTCCCTAATTCCAGCCCTGTAACAAAAGGCCCATTTTAAACCCAATATTCCTATTTCAGGCAGAGCTGGGGGGATTTTGCTGAGTTTGAAGTTCCTGGAAGCCTTTGGCACTTTGCTTTCAGTGATCCTGGATCCAACCCAGCATGAGCTGCCCCAGATCTGGGGCAAGGTGGAAAGAAGGGAGCAGATTAAGACCCTAATCTTGATTCCATCACGGATTTTTTCATCACCAGTCCTGGTGAATCACTTTCACTTTTATTATTCCTCCTGTCCCATTCTCCATCTGGGAGATAAGATCTTCTTCCCTGGGCTTTTTTTAAAATTTAAGGTAGATTGCACTGACACCTTCTGAGGGAGGATGGATTGACAGCTGAATGGATTTTAGTAGAGGAAACAGCTTTAAAAAGCCAGAAAAAATCTGTTTATGGCCCCATGAAAAAGAAAGTTGCTTTGAGCTGAAAACCTAAGGAGGCTTTAGGCTCTGTACAGTCCTGAATTAATGAGAGTTTCTGTTCTATTCCTAATTTTCAAAGCTTTTGCTTTTAAAGACAAAGTCCATATTAATGTTTTGTTCCAGCCATTACCTGGCCTCGAAATCTGGGACCTCAGCCGTGCTGTTCCCTAATCCCAGGGATTACCCAGCCCTTCTTTCCCTTGCATCCTAAATACCACACAAAAAAAGGGCCGAAGGGCTCATTTCAATTTTATCTTCAGTGGTTTTATCTCAAAACTTCCTCGAGTGTTCCTCTGTTTCTCTTTGAATCCAGGGGCGAGGGGAGCAACTCCTTTGGAGCTGTGATTTTCCCAGATTTCCCAGGCTTTACGGGAAGGGGAGGAACCCAAGGTCGTTTCCCTCAGTCAGGAATTTTGCTGTGGGAATTCAGCTGCTCTCCAGGCAGTTCTTCTGTCAAACCATTAATCAGCTCGGAAAAGTTGATTAATCCACGTAGGGGCTGTGGAGAGAAGGATACAAAGGAACTTTTCCATGATTTTGGGGCTTGAAGAGGGACTGAATTTCCCTCGAAGCTGGGAAGGGCCTGAGGATGATAAAGCAAAGGAGCAGCTTCATCTCTCCCTGGCAGAGAGCTCTGGGCTCCATTATGGATACAAATCAATCCCAGCAGGATTTCAAAGGGTTTCTTTAGGATGTCAGGTCCCTCTTTATCAGATCCCTGCTGGGATTCAGGGCCTGCCTGGTCACGGGGTACTTTGATAAGGGCTGGATTTAAATCCCAGATCTGAGAGCAGACATGAAAGTTCCTTGGGTTTCTAAGGGTTGAAAAGCTTGAGCTGGATTCGCTGCAGAGCTTAAAAATCAGGATAAGAGAGAGCAAGGAGTGGCCAGCAGGCTCAGGCTCCTGATCACGCCCCTGGGACCCATGGGATCCATAGGATCCGTGGCCTCTGGCACGCTGCTCCAGCACCCTGCAGGGTGACTGACAGCCGGGCAGGGGAAGGAGCCACCAGCAGCTCTGCGATGTGCACCATCATTCACCTTGCACGTGGCCTAAACAGCCACCAAGCACCGATGGACTGACTGAGCCGAAAATATCGGAGAGATCTCAGTTTGCACTCCAAATTCCCTGCAGCCTGTTCCCTTCCTGATCCATCCCTTGAAGCAGCAAGAGTGGAATTCCTTCCGTGGTTGCTCTTTCCCTCCTGTTTTCCACTCAACAAGAAAAAGCAGCCACGTGAACAGGAGTAAAAGCCCCAAACCCACAAAAAAGCACACATTCTCAGCATCACTAATCCCTGCCAAATTGCCAGGAGCCTTCCAAAACTACATCCAAGCTTGGAAACAGGGATCCAGTTGTTTGTTTAAGCAGCTATTGATCCAATCTCTTCCAGCTAATTAAACTATTCACTATTTAAACTAATTAAACTGCTCATCCTGCTCCTGGCAGCCAGAGGCAAAGCAGAAATCGTGTCTAGATTAAATGGTGATGGTGAATGTGCCTATCCCAGTCCTTGGAGAGGTTGGAATTGCATCCCTGTTCCTCTGCTCTCTTTTCCTTCCTTTTTCCTGCAGTGATTCCCACCCGGATTCCTCAGCTCCAGCTCTCTGAGCAGCCTCACGGGGAGCATTTCATCCCCTTGGAGCCAACTCCATTTGTTGCATCCTTCATGCCTCAACCACCCCTAAAAGCAGGGAAGTGCTGATGGGCAGTGCAGCTGCTTCCACTTGGGAATGTTTCCAGTGGAACAGGGAGGGAATTCTGAGAAGCTTCCACCCACTGCACGTTATTGCTGGATAAAAGGTGAGGCAGCAAAGGATCAACAAAGGGAGATTTCAGCAAGACAAAGTCCAGACAAAGAGGCTGCAAGCATGGCTGGGGCTGCTAAACTGGGAAAACTGCAAGGTCAGGCTGTGGGAACATGGATTATACTCAGGTCTGGAACCGGTGTTGGGAAGAGAGGGAGAAGGAGAAGGAGAAGGAGAAGGAGAAGGAGAAGGAGAAGGAGAAGGAGAAGGAGAAGGAGAAGGAGAAGGAGGAGAAGGAGAAGGAGAAGGAGAAGGAGGAGAAAGGGCCCAAAGTAACTGCACAGCGAATTTCCTTACCATGAGCCAGGCTCATTCCCTGAGCTGACCGATATCTCTGAGCTCCCCTTCATGGCACAGCCCTGCCAGTAAAGAACAGAAGTTCCTGCCGCTCCCACTGGAATTCTGTAGCGTGCCTGGCATTCCATACGTTCTGCTGCCTGAGAATTCCTGCAGCCGTCCTTGGGAAGAGCAGTTCACTGCCACAGGAGGAACAAGAGGAAAGCAGTTGCCATTCTCGGGTTCTGTGCTCTGTAAAAAGTAAAACCAGATAAAGATCAAAGCTCCATAAAGCTGGAACCATCTCCAACCTCGGGACAGCCCTTCTGTGGGAAAAGCGTGGATGGGCAATTAGGAAGGAGATCATCATGCACACGGGCAAGGGGAGGGGGAATTAAATTCTGCTGCTTTCCGATTGAGGCCTGCTTCAATTTGCAGCCTTTATAATATCAGTTTAATGGGACTTTTTGTGCTTTAAAGAGGTTTTTATTAGCTGGGGGTTGTCCCTGCCCGGACTGAGGCACAGCACAATGAGTCTCCTGCCTCCTGAAGCCGTGTCGTTATCCCAGCATCTGAAATTAAAAACCAGCACTCTGGGAAACCTCTCTACTCTGAGGAGAAGTGTGAGGAGTGTTTGGGTCTGTGGAGAGCCTGGAACAGCTCTGAGAGACACCAAACATCCTGTGGATCCCAATGAACAGCAAAACATTCCAGCAGCTCCTTCCAACACCGCCCTTGTAGGGAACTCTGTCACCCCAGTGGGTATTTGTGGGAGTAAGGAAGAAATCCCACTGATGACCTCAGTGTGATCACCTCTGGTTCGTCTGGGGATAAATCTCCTTTATCCTTCTGGGAGAATAAAGGAATCCAATGCTGCCTTAATCCCCTGCTCCTCGGAGTCTGGATTTCCAGAATCCATCTCCTGGCCCAGCATGGGAAGGGTTGTCCAGTGCTGGAACAGCTGCCCAGGGCAGTGGTGGAGTCACCAACCCTGGAAGTGCTCATAAAATACATGGATATGGCACTTGAGTGTTCATAAAATACACGGGTAAATATATGGGTAAACACACGGATAAATGTATATGGATAATCCATGGATAAATATGTATGGATAAATACATGGCACTTGAGGTCATGGGTTGATGTGACCATGGTGGTGGTTGATGTTTGGACTTGATGATGCTAAAGGCCTTTGCCAGCCTCAACAACCCCAGGATTCCATGATTTTCTGCCTTTTTCTCCTGCTCTGGGGCTGAGAAACTCCTTGAGCGGAGCAGCAGTGGGAGCAGGGAGCCACAGGCTGCACATCAGAGCTCTGCAGGCACTTTTAATCCACCTCTCTGCATGTTCATGGAAGATGGCACAGGAAATCTCTCAGCCCCAAAGCATCTCCCCAGCTCTGCACATCCAGGACAAACCCGAGGTGAATGATCCCCTCTAAGCTCCTTCCAGAGCCATTCCAGCGGCAATCAGAGGCAGCAGTTCCTAGAGAAACGGCTCCTATCCAATTTAGGGTCCTCCCCTTGGGGAGGAGCCATCCATTTCCCCTTCTACCTGTCATTCTTCTTCATCTATATTATGACGCGTGGCAGGGGCGGTGCCCAGGGCGGAGCCGCGTGATGCGGGCCAGGGGGGCAGCGATGCCCGGGGCGGGGGGTGGGAGCCTGTGATGAATGGGGGGTAGAGCTTAGGATGAGTGAAAGGTGTGGGTGGTGTGTGTGTGCACACCAAAAAATTGGCTGATTGACTAATTATCCAATTATCTAATTCAATTAGTGCTCCAGATGGGAGTAGTTATGTAATGATTAATCAATTCACTTAGTTACTCCCATGTAGAGCACTAATTAGGGGCCCTATATACTATATATAAAAAGAAGAAAAAAAATAATAGAGTCTGGTGCAGCAGTAGAACTTTTAATGCTCCCTGGGAGTAAAAATTTTATATGTAAAACTTTTTTTTTTTTTACTCCCAGGGAGCATTAAAAGTTCGACTGCTGCTTTTTAAAAATTTAAGCTATAAATAAAAATAAAGTTTATTTCTAACATAAGAGTTAGAAATAAAGTTAAAGAGGAAAGTAAAGTTGAGAAGTTAGGGTTAGAGGGAAAGAGAAAAGCAAAGCTAAAGAGTAAGAAAGTAAAGTTAGAAGAGGAAAGAGAAAAGTAGAGAAGCACAGGAATAAAGACAAACAGAGGAACAAAGAAACAGAGTTAAAGAGAAAAATAGAGAAGGACAGAAACAGAGTTAAAAAGAGAGAGACAAAGCAATAAGGAGAAAGAGAAAAGCAAAGAAACAGTTCTAGAGAAGCAAAGAAATGGAGTCAAAGACAAACAAGGAAATAGTTAAAGAGAAATAGGAAAATAAACCTAGAGAGAAACATAATTGGAGAGAGTGAGAAGAAGAGAAACTGAGAGACAGGTAGAAACAGTGAGAAAAAGAAAGACACAGAAGTAACGATAGACAGGGAAAAGTAAAGTGAGGAATAGACTAAAAAGTAAAGCAAAGCAAGAAATACAGTGAAAAAATGACTAAACCACACCAAAGAAAGACAGGCGCCGGGGGGGAGGGGGCTGGGTATCTTTATTAGGGTTTTAGGGTTTATTCAACTTTAGTGAATGGATTGTTGTATTTACACTCTAGCACAATATACAGAAACAACAATGTATACAACTACAATCCATATACACACTGGTAAAAGTCCAATTTGCATACAGAGCAATACATGGAAATGCAGCAGCAAACACAAATACAGACCAATATGGAGCAACACAAGCCAAATACATATCAATACAATAGAACAATTTTTCTATTTCTGGAAAACTTGCTACATTTTGTTTTATTGTTAGCGGAAACCCAAAACAACAGCACCACAGGGAGAACATAACAGTCATCCACCACACACACCTCTTTCAGGTTCTGCAGAACCCCACCATCATTCTCATCTCAACCACTGTCCTCACCCAGGCCCCTCAGGAACAGGGTTCCCAGGAGCCTCCAAATCGTCCTGCCTGACAAAACCCCGGCCCCGGCACGGTCCACACCCAAACCTTGGTGATGAACATCACCTCGCAGACTGGCTGGGACCAAGGAAAAAAAACCACTGAGCCGGGGGGGGGGCCGCGGGGGGGTGTATGTGTGTGAAACAACCCCAGCTGGGTTTTTTTATTCTAAATTTAAAAATGTGTTGAAAAACCTCAAAGGCAAAAACCAAACACACAAGGTTAGAACCATTCCACACACACACTCTCACAGGCAGACACAACCACATCGGCAGACACCACCTCTCACACACAGCTACAGACAGTCACACGCTCTTCAGCTTACA
Organism: Corvus kubaryi; assembly: GCF_017639235.1. NCBI lineage: Eukaryota > Metazoa > Chordata > Aves > Passeriformes > Corvidae > Corvus > Corvus kubaryi. Next base: position 11,892 of record NW_024581078.1, read on the forward strand.
CGCTGACTGCAGCCATTCATCAAAATACTCCACTGATGGAGATACTTTGGCACATCTTCCCCAGCTGCCGCTCCTCGACGTCAAACTGTAGATTCCAGGAAAAAATCGGTAGCATCAGTGACCGTGGAGATCCAAAGCTGCCTCGGGACCTGCAAGAAAATGTGAAGCGGTCAGAGAGTGGCCCGTGGCTAGGAGTTATCCCCACACCAGGCCCATAAATTTTCTGCCCAAAACCCCATAGAAAATAGATGAACCCTTAAGTTTTATGACTGTTCTACCTAACTGCGGCTCCGACCCTAAGTGGCACACAGACAGGCGGCACCCCAAATTAAGGAAAGATGATGCGAGGGCTCGAGATGAGTCTCCAGAAGATGAATTCTCGAGTGCAATACACTTAGAGGCGATGGAACCTACTGAAATACTGCGGTCACGGAGGGAGGGTTCAATACCCTCCCTAGAGAAGTCCAAGGGAATGGCATGTGAAAAGAAGCCAGTACCAAAACTGAGAAGGAAGATGGATGAGAACATCTTGCATACTTCCTCCGGTCTCAAGAAGTAAGAAGGTAAAGATGCCAGAATAAGCCCCATCCGGGCAAGTAGGCAAGTAGAGTACAGCCAATATGGCCAAGAACAATGCAAAAAAAAAAAAAATCACTGACATGCAACAAAGCCCTGTGACACAGAGGACAATGGACAGTACATAACAAAGACACAACCTACAGAACATAGACAGAAGTTGAAACTGCCCAGCAGTTTCACCTGATGGACCCAAGATTCCTACAGCAAGATGAGCCAGAGGCCGATGATACCGAAGGAAAGAAAGCTCTACAGCAATAGCACATGATGGCAAAACACAAGTCCTTACAAGAAGTTAGTACCAGAGCTGTTAAGAGGATGCTCAAGAAGCTCAGTAGGCCTAGAGAAGAAGGCAACAATGGCTAGGGGACCGGGGCGATCGCTCCGGACCCAAAGGCGAGCTCCTCAGGCGAAAAGATCCGCGATGACGTCGAGACTCGGAGAAGGCCGATGACGTGAAGCTCATGAGAACACAGAGACGGGTCGGAACCGTCCTGCCCGGCAAAGGGTCGGGCGATGTTGAGGAGAAACCCTCTCCCTTTACTTCCAAGGGGCCTATCCCACTACGGCCCTCTCCTCTAAGCTAACTTCAAATTGCCTCCTGCAATTCTAAAGGGTTTTCTCTTGTCTCCACCACTGGTCCCAACACTTAGCTTTTGGAAGACGAGCCGACAAAATCCATCCTCGATGGAAATGAACACACGGGCGCCGTGGATGTTGATACAGTCCCCAGGGTCTGTTTCGGTGGCTGCAAAAATTCAGAAAAAAAATTCAGACCGCGAGGAGACGTCCCAAAAGTGACCCCTTCTGCAAGGCCTCCCTCCCTCCTAAGGGCCGAGGCTCATCGCTTACCTGCCGCTTCCAAACTTTGGCTCCTCGGCTGCTCACGGTACCTAAGACAACAAAACAGAAAACATCACTGTGGCCCTCGAGAATATTAATCCCCGGGGGTCCTCCACACCGGTACCCCGGCTCACCTCAAATCTTCATCCGATTCCAGAGGCAGCCCAGAAAATACCTGCAAAGCAAAAAGGTACATGCTTAGCGCACCGCCACATACCGCTCACCTATTACTTGCCCCACTTAAAGGCCAACTCACCTGATTGTCTCTATTTCTTGGCATGTCCAAGGCAGCAGCAGCACCTGCAAAGAAACAAAGCAAAAAACATCCTGAAAGACTCTGAAATCACAACCTCCCCCCTCCAATTAAAGTACACTGCACCTATACCTTAAGCTTGCACCCACCTGGCTGCCAGCATCCCAGACCAGGACATCGTGCCAGTGGACCACCTAAAATGCACAAAAAATAACAGATGCTTAGAGCTGCACCAGAAATTGATAACTGAGCAAGAAAAACTAGTTCAGTCCACCAGTCACCACTTACCTCGCTCACTTCACCTTGACAGCTGAGATCCGGCTTGACCTCCTAAAAATAAAGACAAAGAACAATGCTGGAACACAACCACCATTTGCACTTGCCCCACAAACACAAATGGTGACTGACCTTCCTGTGGGAACCCCCCCACCCGGTCCAGGGTGCTCTGCCATGGATTTAATCCCTCCACATCTGAAAGAAAGTGATGACAAAAGTCAAAGGGGTGCATGAGAACTTAACAGCTCCAGCCATCTTGTGTCAATCTAGGAATACCATCTAGAGGCCAAACTACAGCCTACATCACAAATTACAAGTCCCCAGGCCTTGTCCTATTACACCCATGTGCCAGACCGTGCAGCAGGGCAGAGCAGCTCTGGGCCAAATTCATGCAAACACCTGTGACACAGGAAAGGACAAAGGAGGGGATGCGATGAAGAGAGAAAACCCTCGGCAAGAAGAACGATCGCAAGGACCGAGAGAACGAGGAATGAGACGATCTAGGCGAGACCGACGGTGAGCCGACGAGGATCGAAGAACCCTGGCAGAAGAAGGACTTATTCTGAGAACCACAAAGATAGATGCCCGAGAATCGTACAGTCAGAATCCTCTACCGCTCTTCACATTCTGACAAGTCCTAATCCGCTATAATGGATCGTTGCGGCATACAGCTGTGAATACAGCTCAGAACAAGACCGTAAAAGACATCCGACTCGACGCTTCTAAAGAGATATGCGATTCTGATGCGCCTCCAAGCTCTCGAGTCAAAGGATCGATGGTATCGGCACCGGGCCGAGGAGCACCGAGAGCAGAGATGCTAAGAATAACACCCAGCGTTTCCAACAAGAATCTCAAAGGGCTAAGGCAAAGGACCTGCAACAGAAGATGCCCAAAAGACACAGAACATACAATAGAAAAGTGACACACACCAGGACTGCTCTGCTCTGCACACCTTGGCATTGTGATCAAAAGTGAGACTTGCCCTTTATGTGGCCTAAGGGGCCCCTTCCTGGACATCCCCACCTCCAAAGCTGACTCAAAAATCCCTCCCGGCAAGCCCTGACCCAACACCTCACATTCATTCCCTCAGTGGATTGTAGCCCTCAACTTATCTCTCAGACATCTGGAGATGGGAATCCTCCTCAGGCACAACAGAAGGCTGGCTCGCCCTCTGGGAAGCTCCTGTCGTCACTGGGCTGTCGTCTCCTAGTCAGCCACAATGAAGAAAACCAAAGATCACTACAGGAACTTAGTGGCACGTCGGCCAAAGCCCCGACAATTCCACTACTCACCATCTCCTAAGAAGGCCGGGGTCCTCGGACCGCACGCTTCAGCCACGCTCCAAGGCCGATGCCGTCATCACAGGGTATGCCCGGGTTAAGAGGAGACAAGGTGTTATGGCATTGCTGAAACTTAAGCGGACCCTCCCTCCTCCTCCCTCCCTCCCCGACTCATCACAACTCCTCGGCCATGGATGTACTGGAAGGTACCTCAGAACAGAAAATGTAAAGGCTTCATTGCAGAGTCCCGTAATACTTCCAGAGCGCTCATGACAGTGGCGAAGCAGGTCCGTCGGCCGGTCGGCGAGGGGGTTTCGGCGTAATACAAGCAGACCGCTTAAAACACACAAATGACAATGGATGCTTAGAACTGCACCGGAAATTGATAACTGAGCAATTACAACTCATTCTGTCACTGCTTACCTCACTCCATCGACCTTGACTGCTGCTATCTGGCTTTAGCTCCTGAAAGCAAAGACAAAGAACAATGCTGTAACATAGCCACCATTTACAGTTGCCCCACAAACACAAATGGTGACTGACCTTCTTGTGGGAACCCCCTCACCCGGTCTGGGGCACCCTGCCACAGATTTCATCTGTCTGCATCTGAAAGAAAGCGATGACAAAAGTCAGAGTCCTGCATGATAACTTAACAGCTCCAGGCATCCTGTGTCAATCTAGGAATACCGGCTAGAGGCCAAACTACACCCTACATTACAGATTTCAAGGCCTTGGGACTTGTCCTACTACACCCATACACCAGACTACATAGCAGGGCAGAGCAGCTCCAGGCCAAACCCATGCAGGCACCTGTGACACAGGAAATGACAAACGAGGAGATGCAATGAAGAGAGAAAACTCCAGCAAGAGGAATGACGGCAAGGACCAAGAGAATGCGGAGCAAGATGATCTCAGCGAGACCGACGAGGCTCGAAGAAGATGCTAACGGAAGGGCTTATTCTGAGAACCGCAAAGACGGATGCCCGAGAATCGTACGGTCAGAATCCTCTACTGCTCCTTGCATTCTGACAAGTCCTAATCCTCTGTAATGGATCGCTGCGGTGCACAGCTGTGAATATAGCTCAGAACAAGACCATAAAAGACCTGTAACAATGCTTCTAAAGGGAGATGTGATTCCGATGTGCATCGGTGCTCATCAGTCAAAGGTCTGACGGTATCAGCACCCAGCCGAAGACGCTAAGGATGATGCCCAGCCTTTCCGATAAGCTGGCCCCTCGAAGGGTTAAGGAAAAAGACCTAAGACATGAGATGCCCAAAAGACACAGAACATACAATAGACAAGTGACACGACACACACCGGGACTGCTCTGCCCGCCTCAGCACTGTGATCAAAAGTGAGACTTGTCCTTTAGGTGGGCTAAGGGGCCCCTTCTTGGACATCCCTGTCTCCAAAGGTGACTCAAAAATCCCTCCTGGCAAGTCCTGACCCAGCACCCGGCTTTCATCCCTTCTGTGGGTCGTAACCCTCAACTTATCTCTCGGACGTCCGGGATGGGAATCTGCCTCGGGTGCAAAATAAGGCCGCCTCGCTGTCTGGGAAGTTCCTGCTGCCTCTTCATCGGCTACAATAAAGAAAATCAAACATCAAGGCATGAACTTAGTGGCACATCAGCCAAAACCCGACAACTCCGCTACTCGCCGTCTCCTAAGAAGGCCACGGTCCTCGGGCCACACGCTTTGGTTACGGTCAGAGGCCGACGCCGTCATCACAGGGCATACCTGGGTTAAGAGGAAACGAGGTGATGCAGCATCGCTGAAACTTGAGAGGACCCTCGCTCCTCCTCCCTCCCTCCCCGACTCACCACAACTCCTCGGCCACTGCCAAAGGTTACCCAGATGTCACCTTTGAAAGGCAAAAGTAAAGGGTTCGTCGCAGAGCACCGTAACGCTTCAGGAGGGCTCATGAGGGCGGCGAGCCGGGTCTGTCGGCCAGTCAGTGAGGGGGTTTGGCATAATACAAGTGGACCACCTAAAACACACAAATGACGATTTAAGCTTAAAGCTTAAGCTACCAGAACTTGGCATCCAAGCAGTAACAACTGGTTCAGTCCACCGGTCACCGCTTACCTTGCTCACTTGACCTTGCCTGCTGATATCTGGCTTTACCTCCTAGGAATAAGGACAAGGAACAATGCTGTAACATAGCCACCATTTACCCTTGCCCTGCAAACACAAATGGTGACTGACCTTCCTGCCGGAACCCCCTCACCCGGTATGGGGCGCTCTGCCACGGATTTAATCCATCTGCATCTGAAAGAAAGTGATGACAAAAGTCAAAGAGCTGCATGAGAACTTAACAGGTCCAGCTATCTTGTGTCAATCTCGGAATATTATCTAGAGGCCAAACTACACCCTACATTACAAATTTCAAGTCCCCGGGCCTTATTCTATAGGCCAGAGTGTGCAGCAGGGCAGAGCAGCTCTGGGCCAAACCCGTGCAGGCACCCATGACATGGGAGATGACAAACGAGGAGATGCAAAGGGGAGAAAAAACTCTCAGCAAGAAGAATGACCACAAGCACATCGAAGGGCTAAGACTAAAGACATGAGACACGAGATGCCCAAAACATACAGAATGCACGACAGACAGGTGATACAATGTGAACCGGGACTGCTTTGCCCCGCACACCTTGGCATTGAGATCAGACGTGAGACTTTCCCTTTATATGGGCTAAGGGGCCCCTCCCTGGACATCCCCGCCTCCAAAGCGGACTCAAAAATCCCTCCTGCTGAGCCCCAACATCCTGTTTTCATTCCCTCTGTGGATCGTATCCCTCAACTTATCTCTCAGACATCTGGGGATGCAAATCCTCCTCGGGTGCAACAGAATGCCACCTTGCCATCCGGGAAGTTCCTGCCATCGCCGGGCCATTGTCTCTCAGTCAGCTACAATAAAGAGAACTGAGCATCAGTACAGGAACTTAGTGGCACGTCGGCCAAAACCCAACAATTCTGCCACTCACTGTCTCCTAAGAAGGCTGTGGTCCTCGGGCCACACACTTCAGCCGCGCTTTGCAGGGTACACCTGGGTTAAGAGGAGACGAGGTGATGTGGCATTGCTGAAACTTGAGAGGACCCTCGCTCCTCCTCCCTCCCTCCCCAACTCGCCGCAACTCCTCTGCCGTTGCCCAAGGCTACCCGGACGGCACCTTCGAATGGAAAAGGTACAGGCTTCATCACAGAGTCCCATAATACTTCCGGAGGGCTCATGAGGGCGGTGAACCGGGTCCGTCAGCCTGTCGGTGAGGGGGCTCGGCCTAATAAAGAGAACTCCCTAAAAAGGACAAATGACAATGGATGCTTAGAGCTTTACCAGAATTTGGCACCCAAGGAATAACAAGTGGTTCAGTCCACCGGTCACTGCTCACCTCGCTCCATCCACCTTGACTGCTGATATCCAGCTTTACTTCCTAAAAATATAGACAAGGAACAATGCTATAACATGGCCACCATTTACACCTCCCCTGAAAAGCCAAGCGATGACCAACCTTCCTGGGGGAGAAGGGGCAAAACAAAAAGGAAAGGCACATACCCACGCAGGGTCCAAAAGCATCACGTTAGCGTGGCAGTTTCTGTCTGAAACCGCTTGACCGTGACCTCTTTCCGCAGGGGTCTCTGTCATATTGGAATAGTGATTTGAATGCTGCGGACCACCTGTAAAATACAAAAAAACCCAAGTATGCTTACAGTTTTATCACTAATACAACAACTCTGGTAGCATCTAGTTCTGTGCTGGAATCAATAGTTATCTCGGTCACCGGTTCTCGGCTAGCTCACGGTCTCCCCAGTGCCGACAGCCGGCCGTGCCGAGCGCTTCGTGTGTTCAAAATGAAACGAAGAGCCAAACAACGAGGTGAATGTAGAGCCAAAAGTCAGGCCGTCGCTCGGAGGTCGGGTGCCGACCCGCCTCGTCGCCGTGCTCCTCTGGCCTCCTCTGTTCGTTATCGGGTTTCCATCCTATCCCTCCGCCTCTGCAAAAAGATTATTTGTCAAAGTTACTCAGACACACAGGGAAAGCTTAACCTTTCCCAAGTTGTCATTTCTCAAAGCAAACCGCCTAGGATCCAACAACAGCATGCATTAAGACGAACGGCTAGAAAACTGCGAGACGCTGCCGTACCGCTCCCGCCGAACCCCGCACAGACCGGCCACGGTCGCTCTGTCTGAGGTGTGACTCGGGTGGTTAAGCAAAGCTAAAGCTTACCTGTAAAGTCTTCTTTCTATTCCACCTATTCTATTCCACAGGGCAGAGCAGTTCCAGGCTAAACACAAGCAACATATTATGCTACAAACAGCATGACACAAGAATGATAAAAAAAAAGCCCTTGGGGAGAAGAATGATGGCAAGGACCGAGACGATGCCAAAAGAGACGACCGATGGCGTGGCAATGCTAGATGGAGGAGGCTCTAAGGAGGGGAAGACAAGAATGTAACAGAGTGGCCTGTTACAAGAACTGTCAGTCACGATGATCAAGATGGCTGTAAGATAATGCTGCGTTCAGAACACTCCCCATAGCCTTACAAGCCCCAGGACGTTACAATTCACGGCCAGAAAGGATGGATGGCAATATGGCCGGGGGCAAGGACACAAAAGACATCTGACTCAATGCTTCCGAGACGCGGCCAAGCCCGCCAGTAGAAGAACAAACTGACTGGAACTGCTCTGCACACCGTATGGCTGCAATCCAAAGTAGAGCCACTGCCTTTAGCAGTCCTAAGAGGCCCCTTAGAGGACATCCCTTACCCCTGCACTAATTATTAAATCTTTCTCAGGAATTTCCACCCTGCTATCATCCCATCTCTGAGTCAAAGCCCCTGACTTATCTTTCGGATGACTGGCAACGTGAAACCGCTTTGGAGGCAAAATGAGTCTTCCTCAGCTATCTCGAAGGCCCTGTGATAGCCAGGTTAGCCTCTTAGTCAGCTATGATAAAGAAAACCAAAATCAGTGCACAAGTTTAGCAGCATATGGGCCAAATCCCAGCAATTCAGCTACTCACCCTAAGTGTGCCCAGGTCCTTGAGTCTCCGGCTTTGTCCCGAGTCAAAAGCCGCGGCCCTTATTTCAATGGGCACCTGGGTTAGCGAGGGACAAAGTTACACTGTGCTTCTGTGAGTGCGATGGATGCATTTGGATGCTTTAAGACACGTAAATGCATCTGCTGCGCTTGAGGAAAAGCCTTAGGGAGCCCCAAATGGACAGTGTTTCCCACTGTGAGGCTTTCCAAACCCCTCCTGGCTCTTCCTAAACCAGTTGCCCTGCTCATGCTCCCTCTCCCGGACACAATACACAACTTACCTATCAGAAGCCTCAGTTTCAGATGTCATCTTTGACATGGGGCAGGTCTATTTTGTGACACAATGAATGTGCTGAGAAAATTTAAAGCATCATACTTAATACAAGCCAGAAATTACAAGGCTCCTAAAAAAAAACAAAAAAACAAAAAAACACAAGAACAAAAACCAAAATTACACAAGCACCTTATCACCCCTGAACACCCAACCCAAAATCACGAGCTTAAATACTCTCTATGTTCTATGCCATTTTCTTCATTGTGTCTTCAAAGCCTTTATTAAAAAGAAAAGCTGAGATGAGCTGAAAGACTCCCCCCTTATCAAAGTGAGACAAGACCTCTTACCCCCCTCAATCCCAGAGCAGGCATGAGCCACTCGGGTAAAGGCTGGGGTTGATATACCCCCGGCTGGGCCCGCCTCTCGTTCCCACAATGCCAGGAAAAGGGAGGGGGCAAATACCACAAGGTATAAAAGCTCTCAAAGGCGCCATGGCTGCTTGGCTCCTCTGTCTCAAATTCAAGATGAGTAAGGAGCTGCATAGAGAAAAATACTTGCTGTGCTTTCTTTTTTTTACTACATACTTTCTTTTTTACTGCAACTACATTGAGCAAAAGGGCAGAGACTGGGTAAGGAATAAAACTTTGTGTTTTGGCAGGGTAGTATAGATAAGTGGGATAATGAGTTGCTAATTTGCATAATTGTTCCTTAGTGATTACTAAGTATTCCACATGTGACTAAGTAGAGTGGAGAAAAATAGCAATGATACAAATAGTGAAACTCTCACTAGGACCTCCAATTAGTGCTATATACATTATAAAAAAAAATAATTGACCCCCCCGGGCAGCGTTAGGGCTGCCTACCTGCTGGGCTCCCTCCCGTGTGAGATATTTGTTACCGGGGTACAGGTAGAAGTGCCTTAAAATACAGATTTAAACCCTTAAAATGCTGAAAAAGGGAGAGCTTCCTTCAATTAAACTTTTTAAAATGAGGAAACAGAGGGTGCTTGCCTCCACTTAAACCAATACAATAGCAAATAAATGGCTTCTCTCCTTTAATGTAAACCCCTAAACTATTAGGAAAAGAGGGGTTTTTCCCACTTTAAATCTCTCGAGTGATGGAAAAAGGGGGATTTTTTTCCCCTCAGTTCAAACTCTTAAAAAGGAGGGACAACTGGGCTTCTCCCTCAATTTAAACATTAGGATGATGAAAACGTGGGAGTTACCCTTAATTCCAACCCATAAAATAGCCCGGTCGAGGTTTTTCCCTTTCCATTTAAACTAGACAACAATGGAAAATGGGGATTCTCTGTCAACTGATACCCCTAACAGCATAGAAAAGGCAGGGCTTCCTTCAAATGATACCATTAAAATCGCAGGGGAAGGGGATTCCCCCTCAATTTGAACACAGACAATTATGGAAAAGGAAGTTTTTCCCCCAGTTTAAACCCCTTTTCTGGGGCCACTGTGAAGGGACTAGGGGCTCTGGGAAGGGACTGACAAGATGAAAGCAGAAAGCCGAAACTTTTCCCCTGGCACCCCACACGCTGTCCCGCCTGCTCAGGTGCCCGGGTGCATCCAGCTGCTCCCCAGCTCCTGCCGGATGCTCCATCGTTCCTGGAGGGACGTTGGGGTGCCTCCATTGGCCCCTCGGGACTAGCAGCTCCCTGTGCAGGTGTGCCCGGGTAATTGACTGAAAGCAGCTGGTCGCAACTGGCTTTTGGTGCCAAGGGAAACTCCAAGTTAAGAATAATCAAAGTATGATCTAGTTCTCGTGAAACTCAGCTTTCCAAACCTTTATTTGGGGGGGGGGAAAAAAAAAAAAGCTGGGCGTGCCCTTGGCAGAAAGGCACCTGTGAAGCAAAGCAGGCTTAAAATGCTTGTCAGCAGGAAATCTGGGAGAAATGGGGTGCTGGCTCCCGGCGTCCCCGGCTTTCCAGGCAGTTTTCCCGCTTCTGGGGGACGGCACTTGCATCCCACTGGAAAGGGAAAATGTGGAGAGAGGGGCAAGTGGGAAAACAGTTGCTGACGCGTGTGCTTGGACTCCAGTTCCTCCCGGTGGGTCTGTGCCGCCGGAAGCGCAAAGGAAATCAGCCTTGGAGTATCTGTTTGTTCACCTGTGGGGCTTGGAAGAGACTCTAGACATTAAATTCCGGGGATGTTCCCCTCGCTGGAGTGAGCAGCAGTGGAAGCTGTTTGCTGTGTGCTTCTCCTTTCCCTTCACCTCGGTCCCCTGGGGCTCCAGGTAATCCCACCTCACCTTTGCTTTTCCAAGGGTCTCTAGATGAGGGCTTGAGCTTTGCTGTAGCTCCCGTTTACAGGGAGAATCTGTTCCAGGAAATACCTCGTGGCCTCGTGGTCTGGACTAATGCCATCACAGGGAGAGCAAAAAGTCCCACAGCTCCTGCGGCTCGCTCGTCTGAATTGCCCATGGTGAATTGTTTACGCCTTGTTTCCTCGTTCGTTATTCCCGTTATTCCCTCCCGCTACCGCCGGGCCAGCCCCGCGGCGGGAGGGGAAGGTGTGCCGAGCGACCCCACGTGACCGGCGCCGCGCGCCGTCTCCATAGCGACAGGACCGTAAAGCGCGGTCGCGCGGGTGTCGCAGCTCTTCCGTCCGTGCGGCGCGGCCCAGCGGCCCCGGGACCTGCGGCCATGGAGATTCCGCTGCCGCCCGAGGGTGAGGGGCGATCGGGGGGTTCAGGGGGAACGGGGGCAACCGCGGGAACGGGAAGGGAGCGGGGAGAGAGCGGGGGCTGACGGCGCTGCCTCCCCACAGACCAGGAGCTGCGGAATGTCATCGACAAGCTGGCGCAGTTTGTGGCGCGGAACGGGCCCGAGTTCGAGAAGATGACGATGGAGAAGCAGAAGGAGAACCCCAAATTCTCCTTCCTCTTCGGAGGCGACTTCTATGGCTACTACAAGTACAAGCTTTCCCTGGAGCAGCAGCAGCGTGAGTGGGGCCTGCGGCTCGGGCGGGGCCGGCTCGGGGCTCCCTCCCTCCCCCGGCCGCGGGGTCTCGGGGTCGGCCGACGGAGACACTTTTGTCCCTCCTGGCCTCACCCTGCCCCGCCGGGACCGGTTTGCAGCCTCTTCCTGCGCTCTGGGTTCCGGGTAGTTGGCTGAGCGCTGCCCACGGCTCCTCACGGCCCCGGTTGTGGGTTTGGAGGCGGGCAGGGGGGGCCGCAGGGACGGGCAGCGTGGTGAGACGGAGCTCAGCACCCGGAGAGCCGGGACTCAGCTTGTGCTGGAGTTGTCCCTGTGGAAGTGCACGGGGAGTTGCTGACTCTCCTCTTTGGTACTGCCCACGCGCGACTTTGCATTAACCGTAGAATCATAGAGTACGGTGAGTTGGAAGGGACCCATCAGGATCATCGAGTCCAACTCCTGGTCCTGCGCAGGACGCCCCAGGAATCCCACCGTGCGTCCGAGAGCGTTGTCCGAGCAGCTCTGGAGACCCCCCTGACCCTTCAGAGTGAGGGTCTGCTTGGAACCGGTGCCATTTTCACCCGTGGGCTGGCGGTAGCAGGTTTCTCTGGGAGGTTTACTTTCAAAGTTTACTCTGTCTGATAGTGTTGTGCAAGCAGAGCCAAGATATCGAGGCTTCCGCACAGATCCAGCCTCTGCCACAGCCATCACTCCCACCGGCTGCGCCCATCCCAGCCCCTCAGGGCACCCCTTCTGTGGAGGAACTCATCCAGCAGAGTCAGTGGAACCTGCAACAGCAGGAGCAGCATCTCCTCGCTATGAGACAGGTTGGTTTAAGATGAATGCTCACCTGGTGTATCCTGGCCTGTCAGCAGCTGTAGGAATTAGGAGTGAAAGGGGAGAGGATGGTTTGCTGCTGAGCAGTGACGGGGGTGAGAAGAGGTGAGAAGTTGCTTTCCTTATTTTTGTTGCGTGGCAAATGCCATCATTCCCCTGGAATGGACGTATCCGATGCGTAGGTTGTGCTGGCACGACTGATCTGTGATTAAAACCTTTGATTTACTCTTTGAAAAACCTTGTTAGTTTTAGAGTGGAATAAATTGTGACTGCTTTAAGCCCTGTTTAATGCTGCAGATTGCTGGGAACTGCAAGATGTTCCAGTTCGTAGCATTCCAACTTAGATGTGATCGGGGGTGGAAGGGAACCATGTGCTATGGACTAGCTGACTTTTGCAGGAGATGTTTAGCTGTTAAAGCCACTGAAAACCAAACTGAAGCATTCCTTGTGCCTTGGTTACGTTCCTTATATTGACAAGCTTCTCGCAATTATTTTTTATTGAGTGATAAATTTTAGAAGTAGAAGTAAACTGGACTTCTCCTGAAAAATGTGAAGAGTCCTTTCTTTTCAAAACCAAATAATTGAAACATTTTCGTGAGGTTACAGGGCTTGCAAAATATTTTGGTCCTTGAGATAGCTACTTATATCCAAGAGGATAAGGATAGAGCAGCTTCATTCTTTAAAAGAATATTGGCTATAATGTAATTCTTTCTTCTTTTTTTTGCTTCTGTCTTTTTGGATTTTTTTATCAGGAACAAGTCACATCAGCAGTAGCCCTTGCAATCGAGCAGCAAATGCAAAAGGTTTTGGAGGAAACCCAATTAGACATGAACGAATTTGACAACTTGTTGCAGCCAATAATTGACACTTGTACGAAAGATGCCATTTCGGTGAGTGGTCTGAGCCTGCGCGGGGATTCGGGGGAGCTGTGGGTTCATTTGTGTGTTGAGATTCTCTGTACGTTAGTAGCAGCTTTACAGCCGTGTTGTGAGGCACGTAAGATGAAAGCTGTTACCTGAAAGCTCCCCTTCCTGCGGTTATTTCAGAGCTATGGGAAGCCCGTATCGTGTGAACACATTAGACTGACTTAAAATATTTAACGTTTGCTTTTCTAAGGCTGGTAAGAACTGGATGTTTAGTAATGCCAAGTCTCCGGCACACTGTGAGTTGATGGCTGGGCACCTGCGGAACCGGATCACGGCGGAAGGAGCTCACTTTGAGCTGCGGCTGCACCTCATCTACTTAATCAACGATGTTTTGCATCACTGGTAAGAATTCAGTTACGGGTTTCAGTTTGCTGTTTTGATTACTTTGATGAAGTCTCTCTCCTAGATACAGTGTTAGTTTGACTAGTTGCTTCTTATTTTTAATGTATTAATTATTTTTAGCGGCTGTCCTAAGATGTCCACAGCTTTGATCTAGTGCTTTAGTAATCAAATTTAGGTAAAACCCTTTTATCTAATTTGTGTATTTTTCCTCCAGGTGAGACTTTACAATAAAATTGTTAAGGAGAGAACTCTCTTTTTCGCGATTCCACTATTTTTGGTATAGCTGAAGTTGAGATGAATTGAATATTCCAATGCACTTAGCATTATAGTGAAAAAGATAACTCTTCCCATTCCTTTCTCAAAGCCAGCGGAAGCAAGCACGAGATCTTCTGGCTGCTTTACAGAAGGTGGTTGTTCCTATTTATTGTACCAGTTTTCTAGCAGTGGAGGAGGATAAGCAACAGAAAATCGCCAGAGTGAGTATCTGGTCTTGGTTGAACGGTGACTTTTGCTTTGTTAGGTTGGTGCTATGTAAGCTCACAAATAGGCAGGTGGAAGAAGATCACTGAGACTTTTCTGGTCCGATCATCTTTGTAAAGTCTATTACGGGATGTGCTCTAGTTCGCATTTAAAATAGAACTTTCAAGTGCCTAGGTTTTATTTAAGAGTTATCATAATGACAAATGCATCTGAATCTTTAGCGGTTCAAAAATAAATGCCAAAATCCTAGGCCTTATGAAAAGCTGAAGATGCAAAAATGCTATGCCTCAGTTCTTCTTTGATTGTTCATAATTTCTAAAATCCTTTCACTCTTATTCATGCAGCTTCTTCAGCTATGGGAGAAAAATGGGTACTTTGATGAGTCCATTATTCAGCAGTTACAAAGCCCAGCTCTTGGACTTGGCCAGTACCAGGTTAGCCACAAAAGTATCAGTTTTCTTATTTGTGTAAATATTTTGAAAATTATTTTCCTTTTCAAAGGCTAATACTAATTTCTGGCCCCCCTCCCCTCCCTTGATGTTTACAAGGGATTACGAAAAATAATGTAAAATACAACCTTGTTATTCCAAACATTCAATAATCCAGCTGCTGTTGTCCTGGATGCGGGATACAGACTGATACGGTCCTGTACATGTTTGGCAGTGTCTCGTATAGCAGGGAGTGTTTGGTCAACAGGAAACGAGCAGCTGTGGCTTTAAATTGGATACATTGACTATAAAAATTGTTGTGGCTGTGGGAGCCTTTCCTTTTTATTATTAACAATGAGCGCTGTTGATTTGAGCTGTGTTGGAAAGACAGTACTAAGGACGGTTGGTTGCAGCCTGCAGAGAATATTTTGGAAATCTCCGCAAAGCTTCGTAGCGAGACTGGGCAGTTCTGCTGGCGTTATCCTGCATCCTCGTGCGTGTTTTGGGAGAGAGGGTGAAGAGCAATGTAGGGAATTCCGAACAAGAAGATAGGCTAGGTATTATAGGTACAGCGTTCACTTGTTCTCCTTCATTTATTTTATCAGGCAAATTTGATCACTGAATATGCAACGGTTGTACAGCCTGTGCAAGTGGCTTTTCAGCAGCAGATCCAGAACCTGAAAACTCAACATGAAGAGTTTGTGAACAGTTTAACGCAGCAGCAGCAGCAGCAGCAACAACAGATCCAAATACCCTCACTAGAGAACGAGGTGAAATCAACACCCCCACCTCAAGCTCCGACAGCAGCCCCAGCCTCAGCTCCACCGTCTGCTCCGGTCACACAAGCAGGTACTGAGCTGACCTGGGACCTGTGCAAAAATCAAAGGGTGACAGTGTTAGGACTTCCTTTTTCTTTTTTTTCTTTTTTTTTTTTCTTCCCCCTCCTTTTTTTTAACAGTGAGGCGCAATACGCTGGTGGTTTGGTTCAGGCAAAAGCTCGAATCTGTTCGGAGCCTTGCAGCAGGTTCAGGCTGATGCTTGAGTATAAAATGTACCAAAGAGATGGGCGTTAAATGGATTAGAAATCCTCTCTCCCAGTAATAGATTTCTGCAGAAGAAATTCATCTGGAGCCCGGTGTGCCGATGTTTTACTAATTGCACGTGACTTTGATGCTGACAATAGTCTCTAAATTGTTCCAGATGATGCTAAATCTCAGCTGCCTCTGGCTGGTTCTACAGAGTATGACACAACCGGGTCTGGAGTGCAGGATCCTGCCTCAGGTGGACCACGTGGGCCTGGATCTCATGATCAGATTCCCCCAAATAAACCACCCTGGTTCGACCAACCTCACCCCGTTGTGCCATGGGGTCAACAACAGGTATGAAATGGTTCCGAAAGCGGATGTGGCGGTTCGGAATGACCGTCTTGGTTGTGGAGGTTGAGAATGGCCATCTCGGTAGTGGAAGTGCAGTGAAAAGCTGTGGAAGTTGAAGTTAGAAATCCAGATTTCAATGCCAAGCTTTGTCATTCTGACCACAGTTAAAGGCAAAGTATTACTCATATCTCACTTTGTTAACCATCACGCCATTCCTATGAACGAGAGCTGTTTGGTTCGGGAACAGTTTGGTCTTTTCCCATCTTTTTTTGGAAGTTGCGGTTGTTCAGACTCTGTATTTGAAATGTTCTTTTGCTTGTGCGTGTTGCCCAAGGGCTGTATTTCCTTAAGAAGGTGTGTTATTGTGTTCTTTATTTTTGTAACCTAATTACCAGGCTTCTGTACTTCCCCGCCAGGGACCACCTCATTGTCCTCCCTGGAATAACAACCACGAAGGAATGTGGAACGAACAGAGAGATCAAGGCTGGAACAATCAGCGAGAGACGCCTTGGAACAACCAGCCTGATCCTTCTTGGAACAACCAGTTTGAAGCGCCGTGGAACAACCAGCATGAACAGCCTCCATGGGGTGGGGGTCAGAGGGAACCTCCATTTCGAATGCAGCGGCCACCTCACTTCAGAGGCCCATTTCCGCCACATCAGCAACATCCCCAATTCAACCAGCCCCCGCATCCGCATAATTTCAACCGCTTTCCACCTCGCTTCATGCAGGATGATTTTCCACCTCGCCATCCCTTTGAAAGGCCTCCTTATCCTCATCGTTTTGATTACCCCCAGGGGGATTTTCCTCAAGGTAAAGTGTGTACCAGGCCAGGTTTTCTTACGTTGTGATGCTGATTGCCATTACAAAATTTAGTGGTTTGGGGTGCCGGTTTATCCTCGGTGGACTGGTGTGATTTTCCTGAGAAATGTTTCATTTGGGAGTCTGGGAAGCTACTGCTAAGAGCTGAGTAGGAAACGCATGCAGAGTTGGATGCTTCCCTGCTTTTTGAGTCTTCCCTAATGGGTAAGAAATTGTAGTCCAAATTGAAGTCAGCATCTCTACAGGCACCTCTTTTGTGACCACTTTAGAAGTAGTAAGCTCAAAGGTGAGAAGCAGCATTTTCTCGTAAATTTACGTCTCCTGTGCATCAGCCTGTAGGTGAGGGCTGTGACCTGTGTAGATGGAGGAAGTTAAGAGGAAGGCTGGAAGGATTTGTTCCTGTGCATGCACTCGTTCATTCTTCCTTTTTATTTTGACTGCCAAGCTCTCTAATTTTTTGCCTTTAATGTTGTGTGGCCTGGTAGTGTGTGATGAAATGATCCCTGCCTCCAGTTCTTCCTTCTCATTGGGTCCGTTTTCTTGTCGGAACATGGGAATGTTTGGGAGCGTAACCAGGTGCCGCTTGCCTGGCCTGCGGCTCTATCGGGAAGTCTGCTATAGTTCTGCCCCGAGGTAGTTTCCATTGCACGTGCAGGAGTTATTGTTATTCTGGAATGATCCTTATCAGTGTAAAGGCCAAAGATCACCGTGATTCTGTGTGACAGGTCATTTGAAAGATACATTACGTTTCCGTGTAGGAGTTGCTACGTTAATCGTAAAAGTTTCTCAATTTTCCAAGTCCAGAAATGTTTGGAAACCAATGGATTTGAGTTTATATACTTAGGATTGAGTTTAACCTCTGTAGTAGAGATCGTCCCTTTTTTTTTTTCCCTTGGGCTTCATCGTTTGGTTGGGTTTTTTTTCAGAATTGTGGTAGCGAGCAGGGAGAAAGGGAGAACTCCCTCTTGTCCCAGGGAGTTTAGGTTTAAGCTCAGAACGAGATGCTCGGTTTTGGATTGTAGTGGTGATTTAAAACATCTTTCTTTGTTGTTGGAGGAAGGGATCTACTAAACCAGGTGGTTAAAATTAGGGAAGCAGTGAAGCAATGGCAGTACAGGCTCCGCTTGAGTTCTGACGACAGTGAGTCAAATTAGTACCAGCTTGAGATTAGGCGGCGGCTGTAATGGCTTTTCCTGGAAAAGGCGTGGATCCTGTTGCAAATGATGTTGATTTTCAGTCTTGCGGTTTTCTCCGTAGAGTGCACCGAGTTCAGCAGGGTCTCCTGGCGTTCGTGGCGTTTGTCCATCAGTGGTTGGATGAGCGTCACTCGCTTCCCTATTTTAACGGAATATTATCTCTGCCTCTTCTCCAAATTAATTTTTCACCAAAAGTATTTTCTTGTCACCCGCTGATGTGAGTTAATTGCTGCCGTATGCATTTCTTTACATATGTTGATTTGACACAGAGACAGAACTAATTACGGATCCAAGCTAAGTCGCGATTGTGTCCTTAGCTTCAGAAATAAATCCCACTGGTAGCTGCCCTGCTGCATTTGAAACATTTTGTTCTCGAGTGTGTCTTTCTTGAGGTCCTTTTGCCCGCAGTAGGTCCCAAAGGAAGCAGTGGCTTGGGGTTGAAGTATCCTGTTGTCTTGAGAGTGGTTGCTGTGGCCAAGGAGGTATTCGTGAGTGTGGACCTGTAGCCAGCCTCTGGTCCTTCGGCTCGGGTGCTCTGCTGGATCTGCCGAGATTGGGTTTTAGGATAAATGGAGTAACTGGAAGTACCTCTCTGATTGCCTTCCTTTCTTGATAGCTAAATAAAACATTTTAACCCTCCCACTCTGCAGAAATTGGACCTCCTCATCATCATCCTGGTCACAGATTGCCTCATCCTGGAATCAGCGAGCATCCTCCCTGGGGAGGGCCACAGCACCCTGATTTTGGGCCTCCACCACATGGATTTAACGGGCAGCCCCCTCACATGCGGCGCCAAGGGCCCCCTCACATGAACCACGATGATCCCAGTCTGGTGCCAAATGTTCCCTACTTCGATCTTCCCGCTGGACTGATGGCTCCGCTTGTCAAAGTAAGTGCTTGCTATGGGACTGAGTGGTGGGGTTAAAAGATCCAAAACCTGTTGTTGTTATTAGGGGCAGTTCAACGTGGACGTGTATAATTTCGAATCCTTCCATCCCACAACTGGTTGCGTAGGGTTTAAGAGCAGGAGTAGTTGCGGGGACTAGGTAGTGAAAATGGTGATGATTTTCAAGTGTTGTGTGCCAGAAGAAAGCTGGTTGAGCTCACAGCATGAAAGACTAATTTACACTTTAAAATCTGATCCCTGTTTGTAGGAAATGGAAATCCCCAGTGATTTTCAGACGGCTAGAGAGACCTCGTAGGTCTGATGGGGCCACTGTACTAGTTCTTCGTAATTGGAATTCTTGTGAAGATGTTTTACAATGTCAATGTTATATACGCAGAGAAGGATAGAGAACAGGAAACATACCTGCATCGGCATCTTCAGGGATATTTATATTTATGTACTCCGTATTTGAGATGAACAAATAAGCCTCTTCCATCTCTTTGTGTTATTCTCGTACACCAGTTTGTGCCAGGCTTCCATCCAGCCACATTAGCACAAAGGTGGATGAGATCTGCATTTTATCTACCTGGTGGCCCACTTAATACTGCGACCTGTGCAGTGCAGGCTTTTCTCAGAGACCTCAATAGTGATAGCACAAGGAAGCATCGGGTCATCTGCAGAATCCTTATTTTCAGGTCATCTTTTATCCAGTATTGAAATTTGAGGTCCCCACACAGCTAAATCTGTATTTATCTCTTCAGATAGCAACCCTGTGACACGTGACACGAATGTAATTTGTTTTGTTTCTGGCAGCTTGAAGATCACGAGTATAAACCTTTAGATCCTAAAGATATACGTCTTCCACCCCCAATGCCCCCCAGCGAGAGACTCCTGGCAGCGGTTGAGGCATTTTATAGTCCACCATCTCATGACAGGCCTAGAAACAGGTAAGAGTAGGTGTAGCAAATAAAATGGTAAGGAAAATGCTCTATAAGAAGGTGTCTCAAACCACAAAGTGCCTCCCTCTTTTTCGCCCATGTCTCGGTTCTCCTAACGCTCTTATATTGCGACTGCGCTTGCCATTTGAGCCTATGCTGAGATTTGCAAGACAATTTTGCCCAGACCCTTCATTCCATACAAAATCTGATGAAAATCCTTAAGGTTGCCACTGAAGTGGAATTTACGCCTGCGGGTTCTGTGTGGTTGATTTGTTGCAGCGAAGGATGGGAGCAGAATGGACTGTACGAATTCTTCAGAGCTAAAATGAGAGCAAGGCGGAGGAAAGGTCAAGAGAAGAGAAACAGGTGAGAGATCCTGTGCGCTGCCTTCTGCTGTGTGCCATTCCTGTGGAAGGTGCTTGGGCTAAATGCAGAGGGAAAGTCTGTTCAGCAACATGCTGATGGAATAAGTGAGTTCCAGTGTGCTGGAATTTCTGTCTAATCTGCAGAAAATGGAACCGGCACAAGTTGCCCAGAGAAGCTTTGGCTGCCCCATCCCTGCAAGTGTCCGAGGCCAGGTTAGACGGGGCTTGAAGCCACCCAGAGGTCTAGAGGAAGGAGTCTCTGCCCATTGGCAGGGGTTGGAACTGGATGAGCTTTAAGGTCCCTTCCAACTCGAACCGCTTTGCGATTCCGTGAAACGATTTTTGTCACGCTCGAGCTTTCGCTTTCACCGCAGAAGCGGTGCTTTTGTGTGTAATTTGAATTTGATCAGGAGTAGATTTGTGTTTCTGGCACTTCTCCGCGGAACCTCACTGGAGTTTCTCTGCTCATCCGTGCAGTGGGCCGTCTCGGTCTCGCAGTCGGTCTAAAAGCCGAGGTCGTTCATCTTCCCGGTCTAATTCACGATCTTCGAAATCATCTGGCTCCTACTCGAGATCACGCTCTCGCTCTTGCTCTCGATCGCGATCCTATTCTCGCTCACAGTCCAGGTAGGGCGCGGGGGGGCCAAACCTTGGGAGCTGGGGAGTGGGAAAAACCCAACCCTCGAGGCTGATCAAGGAGCTGTGGGCGTTGCTCTGGTAACTCGTGCGCTCTCCCTTTCAGAAGCCGGAGCAGGTCCCGCTCCTCTCACAGCCGGTCACGATCACGGTCCCGGTCAAGGTCCAAGTCGTACTCCCCAGGAAGGCGGCGCCGTTCCCGCTCTCGCAGCCCCACTCCTCCGTAAGCTTTGGTTTGGTCCCGTCTCCTTTTACCTGGGCTGTTTGAATGGAGCGCCTGCAGGGGCACTGCCTTGTTACTAGGGGATAGATAATAAGCATTTCAACAAAGAGCAGAAAAGATGATGGAAAGCAGATTTAGAAACAATTTATCTGCTATATGTGCTTATAGAGAGAATATTGTTCTATTGTGGTGGCTTTTTAGTTGAATGAAACAGCGTGCAACTGTGAAGTCTGTGTACGCCTTCCTTAGGAGCAGGAGTAATTCTCTGAGTGCTCCATTGGGAAGAGCAGAGCGTTTGATTTCCCTTGTGCTGAGAAGCGGGTGATGTGTTTCTGGCACCACCTGAACAACTGCATAATCTAATGGCTTTAATAGAGGATAGCTTAGTAGAGTGGATGGAGTTGTCTTGGATGTTAATGCTTAACAGAATAGGACTGTGCTTTGTGTCAGAACAGTATCACTGGTTCCTAATTTTTTGTTCTTATTTTGTTAGTTCTTCTGCTGGTTTGGGCTCCAGTTCTGGGCCTCCTATACCAGAATCGAGACTTGGGGAAGAAAATAAAGGCCATCAGATGCTAGTGAAAATGGGTAAGATGCTGTTCTAGAATCCTACACAAGCAAGGAAACAAAATTAGACACCGAAGTCTTAGATATAATTAATTAATGCACATCCATAAGGAATTATTCCTTGGCATTCCAAGGTCAGCATAAGGATATTCAGAGATATAAGTATATGGAGCAGTGATAGTTGCCTTTCTGGGAAAGATGCAGAAGACGGGGATGTGAGTTTGGCATCAGATAGAACTGACCTACCCGAGGGCATTTCATCTCCCTGCAGTGCAGGTCAGCAGGGCTGACCAGGCAGATTGGGCTTGCGCTGCCTTTCTTCCTATCCCCCTAACAGTTTTTGGGGATAGTGCTGCTGTCAGCTCCTGGAATGTCTGCATATTAATGCTTGTGAAATAAATGGGACAATTCATGTGTTCTTTCAGGCTGTCTGTTCCCATCCTGCTTTCTCAAACTGGTGCTGTCTTTGGTTGTTTCCAAAATGTCCGTGTTTGTCTTCACAGTTCTAGTAATAAGCAAACAATGAAAGGATTGCAATGTTGTGTCCTTGCTGCAGGATGGAGTGGATCCGGTGGATTGGGAGCCAAGGAACAAGGAATTCAGGATCCAATTAAAGGAGGTGATATCCGAGACAAATGGGATCAGTACAAAGGAGTGGGAGTTGCGTTGGATGACCCTTACGAAAACTACCGAAGAAATAAAAGTTACTCATTTATCGCACGTATGAAGGCCAGGGATGAATGTAAGTGAATGTTTCTCGGCAATTTAGAAACCTGTATGGACTTGAAAGTGATTTTTGTAAACCCAAATCAAAATATCAGTAACTCTTAATTCCTTCTGATGTAACTGATACAGTAAAACAACAGGTAAGTGGACATGTACTCTGATTAACTCAGCAGGTTTTCCTTTTTAGGCATTGTGTTGCATTCTAATTTCTGAAACATTATTTAATTAGCATGTTCTGTGTAAGCCACTTCCCGGCCGCAATACCGAGCACCCGCATCTTTGAATGCTGCCCCACAAAAACTCGGAGCAGTCGCAAAGTTCGTGGATGGGGAGCTGTGCCACAGAAGGGACGGCTGCCACAGCAGGGAGGTCCTTGCAGTTGGAATTATGTCAGACCACGCTTACTGTTTACCCCACCCTATTCAGAGTTTCCTACCGTTAGTACCACATTCTGCCAAAGCCAGAACTGCTAATAAGTTCCCTGTAGTGTAGGAAGGGTTCAGAAAAAGTGGAGGTGCTTATAAGAAGGTGAAAACAATAAACCCAAATGATGGATTTTTGCAGAGAGTCTGTGATACATTGAACATCGGCTCTTGCCAACAGCTAAGAGGAAAAAAACTGGCATGCTCAATGAAATGTCACTTCTGCCTCTAGATCTGTACAATCAAATGGGTTCAAATAAAGCCCGTAAGGAGAAATTCCTGATTAACAGAACCCTCATTCCACGAAACATTTCAGACAGCTTAGGTAACTGCGGAATGTGTAAGAACTCTTTTCCCTATTGTTTCAGTGAAGCGTGAAACACAAGACCCTCCACCACCCGAATAAGACTCTCTGAAGAAAGATGTCTTGCATCTTCTACAAAACATTAAACTTGTAGAAATCCGGATTAAAGTCTGGAGGAAGTGACAAATGAATTACTTTTAAAACTATGGTGAAAAATGGAAAGCTATGACATGTACTTCAACACTTGTCAATTAGTGCTTAAAAAAGGCCAGTTGTTACTATGACATGTCTAGCAAGTTTAAAAATTTCCATTTATCTTGCAAAACTTTTTTAACTAGTTCCCCATTTTATAGTAGAATTAAACCCCGGTCAAGCTGTTCCTGGTGGAGGATTGTGCCTCATTCATTCCTGTGGAATACAGACATTATCTGATGTGGTTGTATGTTCTCTAGTTCCATAATGTATGTTTATTTCTCTCAAAAGGTTAATTCTATTTGAAGTGGAGGGGTGCTGCCTTGGGATCAAGTCAGACTGATGCTGAGCAGTGTATCCTAATGTCTAAATGGGGAATGAAGCATCTAGTTCCAGTGCAGGTGACCTCTGAGCACTGTGCGAGCTTTTAGAACCTTCCACCCATCTCCAGGCCCCACCCAGCAGCTGCTGCAGCCGCCACTCGGGGCAGGACACGAGGGTCAGTTCTCTGGTAGCTTTCCCAGCGCTCTGAGGGATGGGCGATGCTTTGTAATGGAACGCAGTCTTTGAGCTTTTTATATTTTTGTATATACCCTTTAATAAAAGCTAATTAGTTCAATAGAAGAGAATCCATTTTCTCTGCTCTACACGTTTCTATCGACAAGATGTTATTGGAAACTTGCTGTAATCTAAATGAAAAAAGAAACAAACCTTTTGTATCTGTTTCCAGAGACCACCAGCTAGAGCTGTTAGGCCCTTACACTGCACTTCCAGCCCCCAGGTCTGCGTGGCTCCCTTTTCCAGTCGTTCGTTTGTATAGCAAAAACCCTCTTAAAACCATCCAGTTAATATGGTGGAACATCAGTTTGTTCTAGATCTACTGTAGTTGTGGAACTGTACCTGTCTGTGAATCAGCATACAACACCTGTATGTTGCCAACTTATGAATGTTATTGTTTTGCCTTCCAATAAACACTTTTTTTAAAAATAAAAAGGCAGCTCAGATTTCAGAGTAAGTGGATTCCTGTACCTTGCCTTATAAGCCTTCCTTGTTTCGAGTTCATCTTAATAAATACACCCAAGTGTGTGTTTGGGTTTGTTGTAATCTGACGAGGCTGATTATATAAAAATGCCCTTTGGATAATGGCACTGAAGTCAGGATGTGGTAATTTTCTGCTGTGGTCATATTTCTCGGGGGCTGCAGTACAGACTTCCACTTCTGCCACGATCACAGATGTGCTCGCAGATCTCACAATTCACGGGCTGGATGTGATGGCTCATCGCGGTCCCAGCAGAGAGGAGCGTTCTCTCCATTTCTTTTTTGCTGACAGAGTCTGGCTGAAGGCTTCTGCCTATCCCTGTATTGTGTACATCAGTAAAAAATTCAGGTATAGAAAAGCAAATGATATGTAACAATTAGCAATTTGTACTAACTAATTTATACTAACATAGCAGTTTGTACAAATCCTTCCAATAGTTTATAACCTTTTATCTGTGCAACTTGGAAGGTTTCTTGTTTCAGCCTTAGAGCTGTAAATATAAACATCACTTTGAAGTTCAGTAACTGTCCAAGCTGTTATTTGTCCTGGGCTCTCTGAATTTCTTCAAGTGCTTGCTCAATTGTTAGAGGTGGGGATTTGTGATTCTTGATGTACTGCAAAAAAAAAACCAACTTAATATGCTAATGTCTTTATGATGTAGATGATTATTTATTAAATAGTAGAAAGTAACTAATCTTCATGTCAAGACACCTGCACTTTTCTGTGCTAGCAACAGAAAGTGACCCTTCTGTTGCAGCATCTGCATGATCCTTGTTCATTTTAGGACAGCTAAATGGTACAGCAGAAACATTAATCTTCAAAAACTATGGCCTCCAGCAAGACATTAAGTCTTTTTTTTTAACTGTGTAAACTTATTAATTAATCATATGCAAAGGAACTGGGTTTGCTGCAAATACCACAAGCGTTTGGAAAGGAATATACGCTCAGTCTCTGGTTTGTCATAAATACCTCTTTAGCCTCTTCCAGGGTATGGTAGTGGAACTTCTCTTGCTCTAATGACTCCACGAGGGATGTGTGAAGGTGGTGAATGTTCTCAACAAACTGCTGCGTCAGCATCACGTGCTGCTTGCACATGGTATGTAAAACGAGAACCGAGGGACTGTACGCGGTCAGGGCTGCGAGAAAGGGACAGGGTACACTGCGGTAAGGCGCGGTCGGCAGCGAGGGCTCAACGAACCAAGCCGGGCTTAGGTGCAGAAAAGAGAGTAAAAACGAAGAATAAATGTGGTTTCGGTACCTTCTACTGCGTCCGTGCTGATGACGTGACTGGCAATTGGCACTGGATCGATGTAGCTGGTTCCAACAGGGGGGGAGAGCACTGCAGAGGGGTTTGCTGTGCGTAGGATAACATCAGAATTACTGGGTGGGGAGAGTGGAAAGGTTTAGTGCTGCTTACTTGGTGGTTCTTCAGCAGTTTCTTGGGACAGCAGCTGCCCTAAAACCACTGTAGAGCTCAACAGGAGAATTCTGTCAGCCAAAAAAAATGTTGACATAGCTATACAACCTCCACAGTTTCTTTATTCTTAGGCTCACACCACCGTTGCAGAAGACACCTTTTCTAACCCTAGGCAGACTCAAACACTTTTGTTCTCATTGCTTCTGTTTTCAAGCACACTCGAGTTTCTACTTTCTCCTTGAGTGTGGCAAGGAATGGTGGCTCTTAGCACTTTTTCTTTTAAGTAAAGAGGCGTAGGCAGGGAGCTACCCCTCAGGATGTGAAAGTTCCTCTCTGATCCTGTCATGGGGCCATAATGCTTTCCCAAGAGAGAACTACAATGCAAAACAACTCTATGATGAGCAATCACTTTAGTAACGCTACGGTGCTGTTATTTACGATAGTGAAGATATCAGAATATTGAATTTCATTAGAGAGTACTACTCGTGCTATTGTGAGCTCTGTCGCTAACGCTGGCTCATGCAGCCACTGGTCCTGTGGGGGGTATTTTTAAGCAAAAAACATTTCTTACTATGATATTCAATCCCAATCTTTTCTGTAGAGAGCAGATTAAAGTGTTGGGCTTTAGAAAATCTCTTATTTAGCACCAGTGAGGGGAAGCTGGCACTGAAGTGAAGAACTCTATCAAAGGCTGACTGGCCTGGCATATATAAAAGTGTAAAACTTGCCTGACTAGGGCAGCCATGACTGAACTCACCCTTTGCCCAGCAGTAGGTGAACGGAGGCCCTGCTGTCTGAACTGCAGTTTCTGTGACGGTCACTCGGTGTCCCCGGCTGTGCCGCTCCTGGGTGACCAACGGGGCCGATGCTGAAGATGGGTGTGCTCCGGAACACGCGCAGCTCGCAGCGTGTCCCTCTAGGGATTCCCTGTCTGTTGTAGACAGAGACCTTTCAAAGTCTTCAGAATATTCTGAATTAAGAGTTCTCTCGTTCTTATTAAGATAATCCTGTTTGTGTGGAGGGAGATCTGAGGAAACTCCACTTAATTGTTCAGAGATTTCATCTTCGGTGACGCTTTTTTCAACATCCTCTTCAGAAGAATCACTCACACCAGTTACTGCACTGGTCATTTTAAGAGCAGCTTGGTCCTCTTCCCCCACCAATGTATCTTTTTTCACATACTTGTTTGATTCTTGAGTAAACTGAATGTCTTTTCCCTGTAAAAGTATTTTTTTTAGAACCTCCACACTCCACCAAACAAAGGCAGAGTGGGAATAGGTGCTAGTGGGGAATTTCTACTTACTTTCTGCTGTAGTTCTGCTGCCTTACTGGTAGTATCAGGTGCCAAATCATCAAGGCTCAGGATATTCAGTCTGAAGTCTACAAACAAATGACACATCGACATGAGAATTTGCATGAAAGTTACAGTACGCTGTCCCGTAAGTGAGAAAAGTGGAAAAAAAAAAAATCGGTACTACCTTCCTAGTTTAGTACCCAAAAACTAATAGCCATCAGTCACTCAGATTCTTTAACATCGTAGAAACTCCTACAATTTCCTCCTTTGGTCTGCTGACTGAAGTTCAAGAGGTTTTTGCTGCCCCTCATTTACAGCTGTTCTCACTCTGACCCATTGGTACATTGTGCCATTGATACATGAAAACTATTTTAAATGTTCTAATTGTTTTGACATCATAACATCACCCAGGGCAGCATCATTAATCTGAACCTGTTAAGTAAAAAACCTAAGAAAAATACAAACCTATTACACTAGAAAAAAGAAACAGACCAAGATAATTACTTTGATAAGGCCTTGGTTTATGTGAAATTTTAGCAGTGAATCCTTTTGAAGTGACTATGTTTGATACGAGAATTTATCAGGAGATTATCAGTACAATTCATACCGAGTCTACTGAGACAGTATTTTAAAAAACTTACATTTTGAGCTGCTGCTGGTCAGATCTTCTGCATCAGTTCCTTTTGAAAACAATTCATCTAATGACTTTATTTCACTTCTGTCACTTTCAAGGGATTCTTGGCTTTGCTTGGTGTAGCCTGCTTTAGGCAGAGCAATCTTTACAGTGGCGTCTTTCACGGAAGACGACGGGAATCGAGATCTCATGGTACGTCCTGACAGGTTTCTGCTGGTGGGTGAAGGTGCTGGTGAATTAACTTTACCAAATGCACTTTTCTCCGAGTCTTTGTTGTGAAAAGCAGATGCTTTGGGTAACTCTAATGGTGAAACTTCCTTACGAGGTGGAGGAGGCCTTCCTGATGGAACCGGAGTCTTGCTCTTTTTGAAGAACATGAAAAAGAGATTTATGTGTTACTTCATTGTTATGTGCAGATTGCTAAAGGGAGAACAAATTGTTGTGGGTCAAACAGAGTAATTTTAAGATGTTAAGAAGTGAAAGTGAATCCTATCATGAGCAAGACACAAATGCACAGTTAAAATTTAGGTGTTGGTGTTACCTAAATAAAAAGCGACCAACCAATTAAAACAATTATATAAAAGCATTAATAAAAATACATAATCCAGCAAAGTTCATATTTACCTTTCTACTCCACTGAGCATCACTTACCAGAACCTTCTGATTCCCATTTCCACTGGAAAACCCCAAAGAGCTCTCCATCAATTCTCTCATTTCCTCTTCATCGCTATCCAAATCAAGCTGTTGTTTAACCGTAACATTCTTTTTAGGGCTTTGGATGCTTTCTTCTTCCTCAGAACAGGCATCCCTGCAGGTCCCATTCCCACTGGTAATACCATAATTCTTCCGGTACTTCGTGCCCCTGGCACCACGTCCATGCCCAGAGGCAGACGAGGGGCACTCCTCAGCCAAAGGCTTCAGGCCCGAGTCAGTGTTCTGCAATTCCAGGTGCTTTTTTTGACTCATGATCTTGCTTTCTAGTTGTGCCACTTTACTCAGAACTGAGCTTAACCGCGCGTGGGAGGCGCTGCCCAGAGTGCTCTGGGCTACGTGGCTGTTCCCTGCCCACACGGTGCTTCCTGGCATCTGGCACCGCTGGGCCCCGCGGGCGTTTCCATCGCACGCCTTCACGAACCTGCCACGGTGGGACCGAGTTCTCCCAGCGTTCTCCAGCTCTGTGTCCACCACGGTGAGTTCACCACGAGTGCTGGTCCTGTGGGGTACATGGCCGTGGCCCTGCCAAGAATCAGAGTCAATGACGTTGGAAAAGACCTCTGACATCATCGAGTCCAACCTGTGACTGATCCCCACCTTGTCAACCAGACCAAAGCACTGAGTGCCACGTCCAGTCTTCCCTTAAACATGTCCAGGGATGGTGGCTCCACGGGCAACCCCTTCCAATGTCTGACCACCCCTTCTGTGAAGAAATTCTTTCTGATGTCCAACCTAAACCTTCCCTGGCACAGCTTAAGACTGTCCTCTCGCCCTGTCGCTGGTTCCCTGGAAGCAGAGCTGGGTACTACATGGCTGCACCCTTCTGTCAGGGAGCTGTAGGAAGGGAAGGTTGCACACATTCCTCCCCACGCAGGACGCAAACGCCGGCCCGGGCCGCGGCTGCCCAGATACAGACTGACTTAGGGCGCCGATGCCTCACCTGCCCTCGGCCCGCGGGTGCCCGAGAGATCGCGGCCATCCGGGACAGGTCGAGACGGAGATGAACGGGGCAGGACGGACGGGACTGGCACGGGATGGGGCGGGACAGGGTGGGGGAGCACGGCGTCCGGTCCGCCCGGCCCGAGGCGGCGAAGGCTTCTCTGGGGCCGGGCCAGAGCAGGCGGTGCGCGGCCGTATCCGGGAATCCGCGATTCCCCAATATCCCGCCCATTCATTGGCTCCGCGCAGAGCGCTTCCGCGCCGCCAGCCAATCCCAAGCAGGCTTACAGCCGCCGGCACCGGGCGCCCCGACTACAAACCCCAGCATGCACCGGGGTCAAGAAATGCGGATTTGTACAAACCCACCGATTTGGAAATTATCGGACCGAGTTGGGAATTAATCCAGTTGTTCAGCAGGATTTGTGTTAAGACCCCCTCACTGAAACAACATGTTGTAGGCTATTACCTGCCTTTTGTACTTGTGCGTCATTTCCAGTGACTTGGTGAACCTTGTGCTTTGTGTGTCACAGTGAAATTCAGCATTAGCTATCTAACATCATTATATAGTTGTAATGCAATTATATAGTTATTGAGCTTATGCCATGGATCATTTTTATTTTGCCTAGTTTTTTGTTTTTCTGTGTTAGTTTTCTAGTACTTTCTAGTGTTATCATTCTGCTGCAAGGCAGTTCCTAAGACTTAGGTTTAAGGTTCTTAAAAACTTTCCCTTGCTTTCTTTAAAACCTCGGCTGACAGATATACACAGCTATATACTCTGATTATATATATTTTATTATAATGCCAGATCAAACATACAAAATAAAAATTGATGACAAAATGCATCTGGCAACACACAAGATTATTTAGATTGTTTACGACTGAGAAAAATTTATGACCAAAGAGGCCCACGGACTGGGATGATTAAATCCAAATTTATGACCCAAATGACACCAAACTGAGGTAATTTGATCTCCTTATTCTGTGTTAGTGGACTATTTCACTTCTATTTAGTATAGTTGAACTGTACACTGGTTTTGCTTTCTTAATTTTCCTGTGTCTTTTAAAGGATTGGGATGAACCTGAATCCATGGTGGACGCTAGTGCTGAGGACCTGAATTTTGGATGAAGAATAATAATACTGCAGAATGGTATTGTACTGCGGTCAAGACTCCTCTACACAGTTTATAAATAATCTCATAATCCCAGCTAGGGGAACACCTTGAGCCACTTTCTCTGCCTGACTGTATTCAGAACATGTAGTTCATCCTAGGGGGAACGGAAACCAAATCCGATGGGTAATCTGAGGATTCTTAAGAAAACAGACTTCCTGGGGTTTTTTTCTGTATTCCTTCCAAAGTGAAAGCTGGCACAATTTTTAAAAATTTCTTGATAACAGATGCTGAGGTTTATGCAAAAGACTTTGGAGATGGAACATGGGGAGAAATGAAGTGAACATGAAATTCCCATGTCTGTTTTCGTTCTTTATTTCCACATTTTAAAAATTCCTTTTTTAATCTGATTGAGAAGCTATTGGTGCATAAAAAAGAAATTGGAATTCCATGGTCCTGAGAAGGAAATTAATTTCAAGCAGGATGAGGAAGAGCAGGAGAGAGAAAGGACTACAAAGGAAAAATACTTTGAGCAACAGTTGAAGAAAAAAATTAGGGAGCAAAGAAGACCCTGGAAAGGACGGAGCAGTGGGGAATGATATTGAGACGGAAGAGCTTTAATTGTCATTTGAAAGAAAATAAGTTCACATTTTTTTTCACTTAAATCACTTAAGGATTGTGGTATTTTGTTAACAGCTTGTGGAAATCTGCTCCAATGGAGTTGTAGTAAAACAGGTGCTTTTTTTTGGGTTTTTTTGGTTTTTTAAATGCAACATTAGATTTCGTGACTAGTTGCAGTTATTTTTATGAAAAATACTGTGTCATAGTTAAATTCTCTATAGAAAAAGTTCGAGATTATTTATTAACTGTATCTTAACACTGATATAATGTATTGAAACCACCTGTAATAAAGTACGAGGTTTTGGAACCGTTCTACACTTTAATGTTTTAATATTAAATGTAAAATTAATGCTCATTTTTATTGAGGGAATATTGCGCAAGCTTTTTATGTTCCAATAAAGGGTTCGGTGTGTCAAATGGGCAAAGAATGCTTCACAGCGTACTTGGAACCAAGGAGGAGATGAGCTTTGCTAAACTCCTGTAGCCGCTGTGCACCTGTCAGAGTTTCAGAGCTTACTGAGTCAAGGCACCTTATCTCCAGCTCTGTCGTGGTGCGGGACCGACAGCGCTCTGTCCATCCACAAATCTGACCGTATCAGTTTAAATTCAGTTTAAAATTTTTAATTCAGACTGATTTTTTTCCCTTTCACAGTTCTGAAATAGACATACAGAGTGCCTGGACGCCGTCTTATTTTTTTTTTTTTTTCTAATGCGACGAGGGAAGTGAATTGGAAACAAGGAATGATGTGCCTGTTTTTCTGTCTGACCTGTTTTGTACCTCAATCTTGTAACTTTTTCGGTCATTTCCTTCAAACCCTTCTCAAGTCCTTCTGCTCTTCTGCATTTCCTTCCTTCCCCAAGAACTAATGCTATGAATTTATAAAAAACTGAAGGCAGACTTCAGAGCCCAGGGCTCTGCATTTGCCTCTGGACACTGGCTGAGAGGATTTTGTGTGGTGAGGAGAAAGGGAGTGAGAGAATCCCTGGAAGCCCCGACTTCAGCTGTGCCACTTTGTAGTCTGTGGACGGACTGAGGTAAAATTTTTCTGCTTCTGCTTGTCCAAGAGCTGTAAAACAATTCCAGTGATGCTCTGGGGTGAAGAACTTTTAAAGCTCTGAAGTACGACAGTTGCCCTGCACTTTTTTTTTTCCTAAACGGATTCCTGTTGATTCAGCTTTTATGTGGTCACAGTGATCGAGCCTCGGTCGGGCTGCTGCTCAGGATTTATACTCGGCAGTCAGGGGTGTATTAACTTTGGTGTATTTGATGCCGAAAATTTGATAATGGACCACAAGAAGCTTCATTGGGGTTGAAGGACCGACCTTCACTGGATGAAGGCTGCTTTGACAGGGTTTAGAGCTACAAAGCTGATCGAGGACCGGAGCGTCTCGCTGCCGAGGAAAGACTGAGGCAGCTGGGTCTGTTCGGCCTTGAGAGGAGACCTCACCCGTCTCTCAGTGTCTGCGGGGAGGGGTCAGAGCATGGCCCGGGGGCTGCTCCGTGGGGCCCAGCAATGGGACAAGAGGCAGCAGGCAGAAACTGGTGCCCACCAAGTTCCACCTGAATATGAGGAAGAACTTCTTTACTGTGCAGTGACCGAGCGCTGGAACAGATTGCAATCCCTCACCGGAGATATTCCAGAACTGTGTGGACACAATCCTGTGCCATGTGCTCTGGGATGGCCCTGCTGGAGCAGGGACGTGGGACCGGGTGGCACTGTGGTCCATTCAAACCTCTCTCTTTTTGGGATTATGTGACTGCCCAGGGAGGTGGTGGTGAGGTCCCCATCCCTGGAGGTGTTTAAGGAACACGTAGCACTCAGTGCTCTGGTTGACAAGGTGGTGATCGGTCAAAGGTTCGACTCAACGATCTAAGAGGTCTTTTCCGTTCTAAATGATTCAGCGACTCTGTGGAGCGCTGCGGGCAGCGGGCACTGTCGTCGAGGAGCGCCTGCCACGTCCTGACAGAGCCGCCGCCACTTGCCGGCGGATCCCGGGCACCTCCTCAGCCGCGCCGCGGCCGCCTCGGGCCCGCCCGGCCCGGCCGTGCCACCGCCCCTCGCCCCGCCCCGGCCGCGGCCCGACCCAGCGGGAGGAAGATGGCGGCGCTCATCCCCCTCAGCCAGCAGGTACCGGGCTGCGTGGGGACGCCCGACCCTCAGCATCGGCGACCGGGCGGGCGCGGGGAGCGGCAGCGGGGCTGCAACGTAGGCGGGTGCAGCCGGGCCGGGATTGGTGCTGAGTACAGGCCCTGTGCCGGGAGCGGCTCGGCCCGCGGGGAATGAGGGTCGGGGCGCGGCGGGGAGCAGGACCCGGGCGGGGCAAGGGCGGCGAGTGGCCCCCGCCGTGCCCCGGGGCCGGGGCGGCCGCTGCTGGGGGACCCCAAGCTGCGCCGGCGCCCTCCCCTCCTGGAGGCCCTGGAGCTGCGTCCTTGGGGAGGGGCTGAGGGTCTCCTGGCGCTTCCCCACCCCGAGCCGCCGGGATTACCGCGGGCCGGGGGTTTCAAGGCAAGGGCTGGGGCTCCGCACGTCACCCCGTTTTCCTGTTCTTACCGGGGGGGGTTGATGCCGCCTGGGGCTGCTGCACTGTTGTGACCGGGTGTCGTGACTGTGTGTGGTGTTTAGGACGTGCGTGAGGAGCGCGGCCGTAGCGCGGGGACACCGGGAAGGGGCTGAGGGATGAGCGGGAGGTGGTCGCCTGTCAGGAGGAGGATGGGCTTCTCTGCAGGGCAGGGGACACGGCACATATCCCTGACCCTTGGGAGAGGCTGTTTCCAGCTCTGGTTGAATGCTTGGGATCCCTGGGTTGATTTCTGTTGTTACAAGTTTTTTGATTGATTTCTCACCCGAATAATTCAAGCCTAAGCAGTGTGACCGCGGTTTATTTTTTTCCATAGCCCTGTGAAGAGAATCGGTTTACTTGTTTGCTTTAAAGCAAAAGAAAAGTAACACCACCCCACTACCCTCAATGCCTTGAAATTAAAACTATTTTCTACGCTGTGCCTAGGCCAGTCAAGAATTCAGAATGACTCCTATTATTATTTAAATATATCGATTTACTTTTGGTAATGATCTTTGAGATGCGATACTGTAAAAATTTCTCTCTCAGTGGAGTTACGTGGTGCTTGGATAACATAACTTGCTGTGTGTCTTACTAAGAACATGTATTGCTGTTTAGCTTCTGAATAGCAGGAGTCCTGATTAACATTGGTTTGATTAAGTGGACATATTCGGAAACATCTGAAAACATCCGTGTGCACACAAACTGTTATCAAAATTTTTCAAGTGACTAATGTGGTGCAAAATATGTAAGTCAAATAAACTCTGGATGTGAAATAGTTGTGAAACCTCTATAGTGCATTGGTAAAAATCAAATAATTATCAAATATTTACTCTAGAAATGCAGTTTCTCTGTTGTTTAAATTCCCGTTGCTATTTGAGAGACTGGAATCAATGGTATTCCTTTTGATAAAAAATGTTGTGTTTAGGGGATAAAGGACCACATTCTGTAAACATACCAGTTATTTTTATAGTATTTTCCAAGTAATTCAGTGGAAGCATTGTAGTTTGAAAGCTTGTTTTCCTATATTGAACTGTCAAGAGTAATCTAGCTGTAATCAGGGCAGTAAACAGAATTTCTCTTAAAGTAATAAACTTCCTCTTTTAATAGCCTCCGTTTTGTGATTACTAAGGAGATGTGTACTTAGAGTAAATGCCAGGAATGGAATTAGAATAGGAGAGGGTACACGTGCTATAATGTTGAGGCATGTCCATTCAGAAAGATATAAAATAAGAACATTGATACCAACATATTAAGAGCTGCAAACAGCATGGGTAATTCGAGCAGCTTAAAATGTTTGATCATATTTGATCATTAATCATTTATTATAATAATCATTTTAGGAAGAAATTCTTTCCTTTGAGGGTGATGAGGCCCTGGCACAGGTTGCCCAGAGCAGCTGTGGCTGCCCCATCCCTGGCAGTGTCCAAGGCCAGGTTGGATGGTGCTGGGAGCCACTTGGTCTAGTGGAAGGTGTCCCTGCCCATGGCAGGGGGTGGAGCAAAAGGATCTTTAAGGTCCCTTCCAACACAGACCCTTCTGGGATTCTGTGATTCTATGATTCTGTATTATTCGTATTTAACATTCGGCTGTCTTTGTTTCACCTGGCTATGTATAAACCTAGTTGAAGAGCAAGCCTGTGAAATCAGTTCTTGGAGTTCAATTTGGTTTCAGTTGTTTACCTTCAATAAGTTTATTTTCTTACATTTTATGTGGTCTTTCCGCTGTGCAAAGCCTGTTCATCCTACAGCTTCAACAGGTTCTGGAGAGTTATGTTAGAGGTATTGGGACAGTGCAGATCCTTTTGTAGCTCAATCTTCTAAGACAACTCAGGATACTTGTCAGGTAACGTAAGGGCAAAGGCACTCATTTTGGGGCAGCAGCAACCTTCTTTTGGCTCTTGTCTTTGTGAACATCTTTTTTTTTTCGTCTTTTACACTCCCTGTTTTCAGCTCTCCTATGGTATGGCTAGCACGGCTGAAAGAAAATTTTTAAAGAGAAGGGACACCAAGGAAAATAATGAATGTGATCCAGAGCTCTTTGTGACCCTGAGATGACCTCAGGAAAGAGAACTGGATGTATGAATTGTTCTGGCGGCAGGAGCTTACTCCTGCCTTTTTCCCAGGCCTGCAGTAAGGGACTCGGAGCGGTATCCGTGCGTGCGCACTGCGTACCACAAACGCAGAGTACGGATCTGCTGTCACTGTGCAGGCTCAAGACTTGAACTTCTGAACAGGAAATCAACTTGGGGATTAAACAGCAAGGCACTACGGCTCCAAAGGGTCTGTTTGGCAGGTGGTCTAAAATAATAGTCAGAGGTGATGTTTTGGGGAGTATAGAGCAGGCATAGGAACCATGAGGTGGGTAAACTGTTAATCAAACTGAACCTCTCTAACAGGTTATGCTTTGACATCATCAGCTGTGGGCTCTTCAAAATTTTTGTCTCTGCCAGTGTTGACAGTCTTGGGTAGGTCTTTCATCAGCAGGTGTCACCAAATTACAGAATCCTCTTGAATGATAGTGATGTCATGGCATGTGGTGACAGGTAGATAGAGAGCTGTGCTGTTTTTATCACTTGAACCCATTTTGTCTGGTCTGCTTCATCACAGAGGTGTAGTCATTTAGGTAAATCGGTCGGAGAGACTGAATCTTTGTAAAATTCCGCAAGTAAAGAATTGATCCTGAAGTGCTTTCCAGCAGCACTTGGGTGAATAATTTGCTGTAGAAGAAACTTCACAGCATTGAAGCACATCACCCTGGCTTCCTGCCGTGTCTGCCAGGTAAGTCAGCTCCACGTCATGGCTGACGATATCAAACGAGGGTGACAGGAATGTCTGGTGATGGGATGAGATCGTTCAGTCCTGCTGCTGGAGTGGTTTGCTCTGTATCTTGGTACGAATCCAGTCTCTACATGCTCTAGGTCGCTCACCGCGTCGGGAGAGCATTAGAGGAGCTCGTAGTTGGTGGTTGACTCTCTTGTCAGAGCTTTCTGATTAAACAAGGGGTGCATAGTTTGGTGATAGTTGGCTGAAAACATGCTGGGTTTTATTCAGAGTGGAACAGACTATTTCCTACTTCCACCTTTTCTCTGAATGATGTTTCCTGCTTGGACAGGAACGCAATGCTTATATGTGCTGATCATTTACATGCCAGCAAAAAGAATAGTCAGATTAATGAGTTACGGTTGCAGCATTCTTTGGAAATCCTGTCCGCCATCAGGAAGAGCGAGAGCTTCCAGAGGGGGCTGATGTTGGAAAATGCAGCAGCTTGTTTTGTTGATGGATATAAGTGAAGTACATTTAAGATGCTTAGGAAACTGTTCTGAAAATGCCGGATTTTTCTATTCAAATAGAGCTACAATCCTCAGAGAGTCAGTGTTTGCTTGTGCTTGGTTCAGAGAACTTAGTTATTATGGATCGCTCCTTAAATGAAGATTTGGCATGTTTATTGTAAACTCACGGGAAGGTTTTCTTGGCATAAACTAAAATTTTCATGTTCTTGATTGGTCTTTTCTTTCATCTTGTTCCTGCCTTCCTTCCTCTCAGAGTAGGCAGAACATCTGGAGATCCATGACGATGACAAGGAAGAAGATGACATTTGGGAGGGGACACAGTAGTGATGGAACTTAGTGTGAAATACTCCTTTTCGGGTGTCTGACTGCTGTCCTGGAGGTGGGGAGTGGTTATCCCAGGCAGGTTTTGTGACATCTCTGCATCTCGCTCTTAAACTGTTTATTGGGTTGTTTTGTTGCTTTCTGTTTAAGGCCTCTGAGTGGTCTAAGGACTGACCTGTTTTTGACTGGATTGGTTTTGCTGTTGGCATTGAGGCTGAGGAGAACAGTGTGGAGGATAACCTGCACAGGGCTAGAGCTCACGTGGCAATTGGAGGAGGCGAGTGAGAAGATGGGTTTTGGGGCTTCTGCATCTTTTGGCATTCCAGTTCCCATCTGCTTGGAATGTCAGCAGGAGGGACCAGGATCTGCTTGTTTAGTACACTGAAAAGTCAGGGCTTCCCTTGGGTCTGCAGCTTTCGTGCAATGCAGTGATTACACCAAGTTGAAATCCTCCAACGGTGCCATGAGGAAATTGTGAGAGTTGTTAATTTGCCGTTCATTCTTCTTTTTTTTTTTTTCTTTTTTTTCTTTTTAAAGTCTATTTCAGTTTAAGTTCCTAGTCCTGAAAATGTGTTAACACAGGCACAGGGCTCGGGGGGTGTGTGTGTGTATAATTGTCTGCTGAAAATACTCTGTAAGGATGTATACAGTGCAGGAGGTAGTCAGGTCAGCATTGTGTTGAAAGCTGGGCCTTTGTTATCAGTAGTTCTCATACTGATAACCTGAAATACTTGGGCAAATAATTTGAAGCTGTTCTTCAAAACCTTATTACTTTGTAGTGTCATTAAGTAAAAGTGTGAGGAGAGGTAGGAATCCTGATGAATGAGAAGTTCTAAGAGGTGACAATAGCCTGTGGTCTTGGTGGATCACTGTTATCCACACTTAAATTTCAAGTGTCCAGTTTGTAACACAGCAAATTAACACACTGTTTTAGGTGTTTGATAGAAGTAACACACAAAGTGCTACGTTTCTTTTCCTGTCAGTTCTGATTGTTGTTTATTCCGTTTTCTTACTTGTGTTTCAGTTTTCTACCGGGAATCCAATATATGAAACTTACTACAAACAGGTACGTTCTTAAAAAAAAGTAAAAATAAAGTGCAGTTTCTTCTTCCCCAAGATTCCCTTCTCTTTCTTTTCCCCATTGCAGTGCTAAACCTGTGTGAATTCTGAGTGGTGATGCAGTTTGTGTAACTCCTTTTGACCTAGGGGCGAGAGACATTGCATTTCTTAAATTTGCTTTCACAGCAGTTGTGTTTCAATTAAATGTTAATTTTTCTCCTTCAGGTAGATCCAGCATACACAGGGAGAGTTGGGGCAAGTGAAGCTGCGCTGTTTCTTAAAAAATCAGGTCTCTCTGATATTGTCCTTGGAAAAGTAAGTTGAAGGATTTGGATAATGCAGTAATTGTCTGTACACTTTTTTAAGTGAAAGGAAAAATTTAAAAAGAAAAATTGTCTTTTGTGTAACATTTTTGTTTTTAACTTGACAATTCAATAGCATTGTATGTCATAATTTGAAAGCTGAATGAACACTTTAAGAAGACATACAGTAGGAACTGTTGAGCCGAGTTAAATTTTATTTGAAATTCACAATGGCTTTTATTTTGTGTCTGCACAGATATGGGATTTGGCTGACCCAGAGGGTAAAGGATACTTAGATAAACAGGTAAATGAAATGTTCATGTAGACTTCCTATATTACCTTTCCTAGATTAGCCTTGTTTCAATCAAACCCTGGTACCACAAGTAGTTATTGTTAACTTTTTCTGGGTTGAGTTTTTGTTTACAAGATGAGTTTTTTTTCCCCAGCACTGCTCATATCCAAGTGTACTACTCAGTGAGGCTGCAGGAGAAGTTTGGTTCTAATTTTCTGTATCTCTTTTGTTTTGTAAATAATCAGTGTGTGTGCTATGCAGATACACAGTCATCGAGTCACAAATGCAAAGTATGATTGTGTTTTAGAAGACTCTCTTGGGTAAAAAACTCTAGCATTTTTATTAAAACTAGCTTGGAATATCAAATAGCAAGTTACTTGTAGATACAGATAAACTCTTTCAAAACATTACTAATTTTTAAGAAAAATTGTTAAATTGTTGAGGAGAGTCCTTCATAAAAACTAACTTCCAATTTTCTGCTCTTTGTTTCTTGTTACTGTAAAAATTTTCCTGACTCATCTTTAAAAGCAAAGGGGTAGTTGTCATTATGGGGCTGTACATCTTGGGGTTTTTTTTACTGAGCTGCACATGTACGGTGTTAGTAAAAATCGTAAGCAGGTTATTTTTTGTGATTTGAACTGGTTTTTAACAGCCAACGCAATTGTTTGTAGGGTTTCTATGTTGCGTTGCGCCTCGTAGCATGTGCACAGAATGGCCACGATGTCAACCTGAGCAGTCTGAATTTGACTGTGCCACCTCCTAAATTTGTAAGTAATATCCACTTAAATGCGGGTATGTGTTATATGAGAGCTAAGGCTTCAGTTGGAACATTGGAATTCCATTTCATAAATGTCATGGTTCTGGGGCTTCAGGCTGCTGTCAAACAGTTCCTTAGGACACAGCAGCCAGGGCTGCCACAGTCTTGTCATCCCGAGTGACAGGAAACTGGCCCCTTCCTGGACTGCAAAACCAGTGCAAGTTTAAGTCTGGTCAACTTGGTCAGGAAGCTGATGTGGCTAAACTCTGAATTTATGAAAAAAAAGGAAAGAAAAAAAGATTATTTTGGGGCTGGGTCAACAGGAGTGGGTAGTAAAAGTCGCAGCTGTGGCTTTGCCCTGCAGTAGCTGCTGCAGAACCTCTTTGGCTTGTGTTGGTTCTGTGTTTGGGTACAAACAGAATGTGCCTACTGAATGTCCTTACCCAAGTGCTGTAATGCTATAAAATGAGTGTGACTTCTATTTGGGTACACGTGCAGCCTGTTTTCCTCAGTGTAGTTAAGCTTCATGTCTATAACCATCTCTAAATTAATGCAGTTAGTAAGTATTAGAGACAGAAGTGTGTGTATTTATATATTTATATATATAAAAATAAAAAATTTTCTAATTTTTAGCATGACACTAGCAGTCCTTTGCTGATCACACCACCCTCAACAGAGACTCACTGGGCTGTTAGGGTAAGTGTAAAAGAGAACACATTCCATCCATATTTTAGAAGTAAATATTCTTCTTGTGTGTAATTTTCCCAGTGAGAGAATTTTGTATCAGATGTATTTCCCATTTCAGAAGTCATCCCTTTCTGTGCAAACTTGTGCACAACAGAGAACACAGAGGTGTAGTTTTACATGTGCAATGAGTATTAAACAACTGTTTGACAAGCACTGGTGTGATGTTTTTAAGACAGTGAATTTTAATCTTCTGCCTGGATTTCTTCCAGAGTTCTACAATTAGGCACTTTGTTTGTATAAAGGAACCCCACTGGGAACAGCAAAGTATTTCACCACATCCAGTCTAAAGTATTAATTTAAAGCTTGAGTTCCTATGTTCTAATTAGTATTCAATGATACAAGCAATATATATCGTTTGGAAAAAATAACTTTTGGTGCATATATGGGGATATTTATATTTAAGTAATTTTCAAATGCTAACATTTCCAAAATGTAGAAATTTAATAAAAATACTTGTAGTTACATGTACTTTAAAGTGGGAAGAATACATTTTAGTTCTGCAGAGTTTATCAAAATGCAGAAGCACACCTTGTCTGCTGCATGGTCAGCTGTCATAACCTTAGATTTAGGAGTTTAATTTCAAAGCTTTCTCTATGGGTTTGCATTTAAATACAGCACAGTGGCACTTGCAAGAAAGCTTGGAAATTTCGGATGAGTACGTTATGGACCAGTCTTAATTTCTTGCAAGATCTCATTTTCAGTACTCACACAGATACACTTTTTTACTTATTCAGACTATTTCTTACCAACTAGGTGGAAGAAAAAGCAAAGTTTGATGGTATTTTTGAAAGCCTTTTGCCAGTAAATGGTTTACTTTCAGGAGACAAAGTAAAACCAGTACTGATGAATTCAAAGCTACCTCTTGATATCCTAGGAAGGGTAAGTAAGCTGTTAAGATTTAGCTAGTCTCTGTTTAGCTTCTCATAGTTGCAATGTTAAAAATGTAATTTATCAACATACATCAGGTTTTGGCTGAGATTTTGCATTGTGTGCATGCTATAAAGCAGGAACATTAAGACTCTGAAGTTTTCCACTTAGAAATAAGAATAAATGTAGTAATTTCGGCCCTAGAGTAGATTGGCTTTATTTTCTCTATTCATTTAAGAGCTGGAAATTTGATTTTGGTTGTTTAAAACCAAGGAAAGGCTTTCCTAAACTGTAATAGCTGTTATAACATTAGATTCCTCTGTTTTGTCATTTTTACAAATATCAGTTATTAGACATACCATTAAATCCATCCCCTGTTTGTACAGGAGAATACCTTAAAACATCCGCCTTTTATTGTAGCTGCCAAATTGTCACGTTGGTTTTTTTCTTTCATTTCATAAATACTTCCAAGGTCTGAGTTTAGTGCATCCATTGCTTATTTGCAAGGGAAGCAGACCTTAAATATTTTTCTGCCTCCATTAAAAACACATTCTTTAATGCTTTGCATATTGATATTTCTGAGAATGAGTATACTCTGTGTAAGAGCTGTATCTGCGTTACCTACTTTTATCTCTTCAGGAAGAACTGCCTCTTGCTCTGTATTATCTAAAAAAAAATCTAAGTAAGATTTGTTTTAAATCTGTACTTGAGTATTGCGAAGTCTTTGAAAGACTTTGGATTTTATATTGTTCTTGCCACAATGGAAATTCAGGAGGCTTTTACCTCTTCCAAAAAAATTTGTGGACAAGGTAAGGGACTGAGGAAATGGGCAAAGGACTAATCGAGGAGCTTAAATTTGCCAAGGGTGCAGTGATAAAGCGGAGTTCTCACAACTGAGCCTCGAGTCTTGGCTTTTTGTGCACTCCATTATCTCCAAGTCATATTGATGGTTAAACAGTGCTGTGTTGGAGTTCACAAAGTTTTGTATCTCTCTAAATCTTCTGCAAGTTGCATTGGCTGTGCCTGGCCTAATAATGAACTAAAGTTGATAAATGCTTAAATTCTCTCCCACAGGAAATTCAGGGGGCCAGAGGAAGCTGCGCATAGTTTTAGTTGTTAGTAGAAAACACTCATCATATAGGAATGGAATAGGAGTTAGAAATGTATTGACTCTTTCTATTGAACTTTCTTATGAAGAATTTGAATGATCTGCTAGCCCACACCCTTGGGGCAGTTCTGAAAGCCACCTCTGAATGCTTTTAGTCAGCTTGATGACTCCATAATTGCATCATAGAAAGATGAAAAACCTGCCTGTGTTGCAGCCAGAATTTGTTAGAGCCAGTGTTGATTCATGTGGCCGGAAAACTCTAATCCAATCTCTTTCATCAGAGAATGTTTAGATAGGTAATATAACTAATATGATCTTCACCAAAATCTATTAGGAGTCTTCAGGGGGCATGTTAATATGATGAATACATAAAATGTAGCTTGCTCTGCAAATCATTTTTAATCTTGATTGCTGTAGGTCTGGGATCTCAGTGATATTGATAAAGATGGTCACCTGGACAAGGATGAATTTGCTGTGGTAGGTTGCTTTAAATTCTCAATTCACAGCCTAGTCTGTCTGCCA
The DNA here is from genome assembly GCF_017639235.1 of Corvus kubaryi. Classification (NCBI taxonomy): domain Eukaryota; kingdom Metazoa; phylum Chordata; class Aves; order Passeriformes; family Corvidae; genus Corvus; species Corvus kubaryi. Next base: position 54,617 of record NW_024581078.1, read on the forward strand.
AAGCAAATAGCTCATTTTTTTCTCAAGAGCTTTGCAGCTTTCTGTGCTCCAGTCAACTATTCTAATCTAACCTGTTCACATGGAGCTGTTAAATGACCTTCCTCAAATCCATCCACTGACTCTTCTCCTTGTCAAGATTAAACTTGTTGGAATTACATTCAAAATTATTTGCTCTGGTTTACATCTCTAATCTAACTGTCTTTGTTTTACTAATATGTAAATGACTTACACGGGAAGATCTTGTTGCTTTTTCTAATAATTTTGAATGTTATCTGACCTTCTTGCCTTTGCAGGCAATGCATTTGGTTTATAGAGCTCTTGAGAAAGAGTCAGTTCCTTCACAATTGCCCCCTTCTCTCATACCACCTTCTAAAAGAAAGAAGACACCGGTCTTTCCTGGTGCAGTTCCTGTTCTCCCTGCAAGTCCTCCACCAAAAGACAGCCTCCGTTCCACCCCATCCCACGGCAGTGTCAACAGTCTGAACAGTACAGGGAGCTTGTCTCCCAAGCACAGCATCAAACAAGCGCAGGTACACGTCTTTCTTTCTTATTTTTGTAATTTTGTGTATTTGTAAGCTGTAGGAAAAATAAATCTGCTTTTTAATTTCTGCCTCATGAGCACTTGAATTTGGGTGATTTGAGTGGAGCGGGCGAAATGAGAGTGGTAAGACTTGGAAGAACGGAAGAACATCAAGTGAATTTTAATTGGTGACCACGAGGTAGCAAATCTTAAGGGGGAATTTTCACTTTATGTAGAAAGTGAAACCATAGGTTTTGTTTGTGTATCTGCTTTAAAACCGAAGAAATCATTAATCTACTTCTAAATCTCCTGTTATTAGTGTGAGGACTTTATATGCCTAGTTGGGTTTGTATTTCCAAAGAATTAATGCTTTTCAACTGATGAATAGCTGTTTATCAGTGTTTTTATTCAGATAAAAAGTGTGAAGTTAAAACATGCAGTGAAAATACTTATTTACCAGTCAGACTGGAGTATGCAAGATGTTCAGCACCTCCGGCTCCGGATAGTGTCGTATACACTCAGTGTGTTCATAAAGACTGTTTCTCTTCCTTTGAAATACTGAATTTTGTTTTGCAGCCAGCTGTGAATTGGGTGGTACCAATGTCTGAAAAAGTGCGGTACGATGAAATTTTCTTAAAAACAGACACAGACATGGATGGGTTTGTGAGTGGCCAAGAAGTAAAGGACATTTTTATGCATTCAGGTCTGTCTCAGAATCTCCTAGCACATATATGGTAAGAAATCCCTACTAGCTGTGTTTTTGTAACTTGCTGATCTGGGAACTCAGATTCAGAATGTGATCCTAACATGAAAAAAACCCAGAAACAAACAAAAAACCCCACCCTGTTTTACTTGTCCGCATACTGCAACATATGGGCTATGTAGAAAATTAAAGGAGACATAAATACTCCCTTTGCTTTTCTGGGAGGGAGGGCAATAGGTCAGTCTGTTAATTGTGATTGTGTTTTGAAGTTCTAGTGCTGTAAATATTTTCTCAGAGTAACACTATTCAATTAAATATGCGTAATAAAATACTGCACTGTTTAATAGAACCCCAACTAGAATAAGTAAACTCTGATGAGGATGAACCGAAAGGAAATGACCTGTATATGCGTATTTCAGGCTTTTTGGTAGAGCAGAAATAAGATTTTCTTGTTCGCAAGTATCATCTGTTTTTTATCAGGGCTTTGGCAGACACGAGACAGATTGGAAAGCTCAGCAAAGACCAGTTTGCACTCGCCATGTATCTCATTCAGCAGAAGGTCAGCAAAGGGATTGATCCTCCACAAGTGTTATCTCCAGATATGATCCCTCCCACAGAGAGGAACACGCCCATCCAGGTAAGTCAGTGATTTGTCGTAGATAACACTGAACTTATGTGCTTTAAAAGTGATGGGCTTTGAGGGTGAATTTTGTATGGGTTTTTTTTTAAGTGTTATGATAAAGAATTGCCAGTACTTTTTCTTATCTCCTCTTACAAAATTCTACTAACATTTGAAAATATAGCTAAATTTCTAACAACCAAGACAGTAAGTAAAGAAAAAAGCAGCAAAATATTCCATAAACCACGGAGTAATAATGCTGAAAAAAATCTAGCGTAAAAAATAATCCTTTGTCGTAGAGAAGGTTGAGTCAGGGAACTTGTAACAGCAAATATTAAAAGCTGGTCGAGCAGCCTATCCCTGACTGTGATCAGCACCAAATTCCTCCCATGAAAACAAAATCTTTTAATGGCTAAATGAGGAGTGATGACTTCCTAGTTTCTGGGACTCATCTTTTGTAGCATGCCTGTCCACACTCCTGTATCCATCACTGCTAATACCACTTTACTGTAGTATCTGATCTTTTGCTGACCCTGCTTTGTTCCTTTCCTTGATAGCATGTCAGTGCATTTCTGAAACTGAAAAAAGAAATACTTCTGTCTTGTCAATACATTCGCCTTTTTTATAAATTATATTGTATTTTTCTTTACTTTTTTTTTGCTTTCCCTAACCAGAAACCTTTGGAACTCTAAATATATTTTAATTATTGCTGTTGCTATGGTCCTCCTAAGGTTTTTCCTATATCCTTTTCCTATAGACTCTATCAGGTTACTTGACCCCTGTAGGAACTGAGATCTCAGCACTAACAGAAATGCGGCGTGTGAGTAATTGCGGTGTCCAAAGGAATGCACATTTCTGATGTATGCTTTTTGTAACTTCAAAAAAAGTGTTTCTTTCTACACCTTTGCCTGTCTCTGCTCTCGGGTTCTGTGCATGGTGATAATGTCACAGCAATGTGAAGTGCCCAGCACCAGCTGCCAACCTGGTGATGTTCCTTCCTTCAGCAACTGGAGATGTATTGATCTGGCAGGGAATTCCTGGGACAGGCAGCTCTGTGCTGTCAGAATTATTCCTGGACTAGTTCTCTGCATCTGTGAGCAGTAAATACATCTTGGTGTGAGAGCTTTAAGCTTCCCACTGTTTTCAGTTAATTGCAACTTTTTTTCCATGTGGTATGTATTCAGCTGAGCTAAGATAAAATAAACTATATGCTACTGTGAGCTTAGTTAAGTGACTCTTACCCTAACTGCTGCAGCAGCTCCTTTGATCTTATTTCGTAGTCATGTTGGGTGACACCTGGCTGTGATCCTGTCCTGCATTCAGTACAGGTCTCCCAGCAAATCTGTATCTGGCCTGAGAGTATAAACGTGATTTTTGATTTGCTACCTTGAAGAATTAGTCTGTATTGTTGTTGTTATTTGTGATTATTTAATGGCGTATTACCAAAAAAATGATCCCCCAAAAGTGAGGACTTAATTAAATTATTTAAATTGTGTATTCACCTATTGTTTCTACAAAAATGTCACATCTTACTCTGCTGGTCTTGGCTTGTTCGTTGGGTTCTTGTTTGTTTTTTAATATTTAATAAAGCCAAGCTTTCTGTGGTTATCACAGTGGTCTCAAAGTGAGCGACGCAAGCAAACTCTGCATTCTTCTTTTTAAAATGCTATATAAAAGTTTTAGGTTTCTTGGTTTGTCATACTAGCAGTGAGTTCAGTGCTGCAGTTTTTGCTCAGTTGCAGTGGTTTTATTTTTTTCGAAGAGCAATCCTTTTTGTAATAACAACCAATTTTGTACCTAATGCTACATCCTTTCTTAACTTCTGATAGTGATGGTCTTATCTAGAAGGCAAGGGATGCCCTCTGCATCTTCCCTGATCTACACCTGAATGAATGTAGGAACAACCTACAGGAAATGGGGTATAATTGCAGAAATTGCCATTAATTTGTGGCAGGGCTCAAGAAGACTGAAATTACAATCTGATTTTGTTAAGTCCCCTGGAAAATTTACTCTTGACTATAGCAGAACTGAGTGTTACGTTTTGAATTCTAATTCTGATGTAGTCTGCAATTTCCTTGTTGGCATTGTGCCTGTCCTTTCATTGCTGTGTGTTCAACTGTCCTGTCTATTAAACAGGCATGTTAAAAATTCTCCTGTCTCACAGGTAGAATTGTGTGGCATGTTCCCTGCTTGTTGCAGAATAATTTGATGCCTCTCATAGAATTTTGAAAACGCGAATAATGAGGATTTTGTATCCCACCTCTGTCCTCAGCCTTTGTTAAAGGAAGAGCTTCTGTTACAACTTGACATTTTAATAGATTGTTTCATTCTTAACAGGATAGTGCAAGTTCTGTTGGATCAGGAGAATTTACAGGAGTGAAGGAACTGGACGATATTAGTCAAGAAATTGCACAGCTGCAGAGGTAATAGTTGTGGACTTTAACAAAATCTTGGTGTAGAGTGACAAAATAAGTCTATAGTACAGATGTGTCAGTTACTTCTATTTTCTTCTAGCAATTTTGTCATTATTTGTTGCTGTAATCGGTCATGAATTTCCGAGTGATACCCTACAGGTCTGTCAGGTGACTTCAGAAGATTGATGATGGGCACAAGATGGTATTTTTCAAAGCGTAATTGATAAATATGCACCTTTTCTCCTTTACAGAATACATGAGAATACAGGCTGGCGTTTTTGGCTGCGTGGTGTTTCCGGAATAATATTTAATTGATTGTTGCACATGTGTTATATTATTTAACTAATCACAGATACATTTTCTTTTTTGTCTGACAGAGAAAAATATTCTCTGGAGCAGGACATTAGGGAAAAGGAAGAATCAATCAGACAGAAAACCAATGAAGTTCAGGTAAAAACTCTGTTTATCATTAGTGGTTTTCATTTTCATCTAGGTAATATATGGCAATTTAGCATTTTTTCTGTCTTTCTGTTGTTCTATCATTCTTTCTGTTGTTCTTTCTTTCTTGAGATTTTCCTCTAACTTACAGAAAGAATTTTATTTTAGTGTTCTCCATCAGAAATGTTTTCATCTGATGCTGGCTAATACGAGCCTAGTATATGTGAACAGTTTGAAATGTCTTTTTTGTTAGTGTTTAACTAACACCGTAATTTAGGAAATCATTGTTTGGAGAGTACTGGTTTTGATAATGAGGATAACTCGATGCCGTGTGCTCTGTGTCACAGTCCCTTTTCCTTCTTGTGAGCAGTGATTTATTTCCTGATGTCTTGCACAAGTTCCTGCAGAAACAAAACAGGCCAGTGCAGGGTGTAGCATATATGATGTAGAAAATCTTCTGAATTTTGCTACGTTCTTTGTCTGTGGCTGATCCTTCCTTAAGACAACAGCTAAATGTGACTTCCAAACTGTGGAATTTTCTTCAGGAACTGCAAAATGATTTAGATAGGGAAACAAGTAACTTGCAAGAGCTGGAGGCTCAAAAACAAGATGCTCAAGACCGCCTGGACGAGATGGACCAGCAGAAAGCCAAACTGAAGGATATGCTGAATGACGTAAGGCAGAAATGCCAGGAAGAAACACAGGTGGTGAGTGTGTGTTAATTCTGGACGTGCTCAGGAGTGTTACTTCTTCTGTTCAGGGAAAGTCTATTTATGTAATGAATAAGCTTGCTTGCTTTCCTTCTTTCTTTCCTTCTTTCTTTCCTTCTTTCTTTCCTTCTTTCTTTCCTTCTTTCTTTCCTTCTTTCTTTCCTTCTTTCTTTCCTTCTTTCTTTCCTTCTTTCTTTTCATTTCCACACAAATACAGAGGTCCAAGAAAGGATTCTGCTGTCCTAAATACCTTTCATAATGGTCATAAATGAAAGGTTGAACCCGATGATCTCCAAGGGTCCCTTTCTACAGGAATTGTTGCTGTTCTGAGAATATATGAAGCATTTATTCAGCCTAATACAGCAGTTGAAAATCAGTAGTCCTAACCCATGAGACAGTCCATGGCAGTGGTTCTGGTTTTGATCACTCTGAATGTCATCAGTATTGAGTTTTCAGGTTGATACAATTGCTAATGGAAATAGGATGTTACCTTGAGGTAGAAACTTACTGTGTAAGGAAGTCACCTAAGAAAGTGTATAAGGAAGGTTATCTGCAACTCTGTAATTTTAACTCTTACTGGAGTTAAAAATGCACTTTAAACTATTTAATAAATGTTTGAATGGAACCAAGTTCTGAATGGAACCGAGGTGTGAAGGTGAACATCCAGGAAACAGCTTTTGATTACCTTTTTAATTAGTGGGGTACTTCTCTGATTTAAAATAGTATTTCTTGGTTTTATTGAGTGTGCTTTTATCAAGGATTGTAGCAGAAGCAGCATGCATTTCTTCATATTAAGTTCTAAATATTTTCCTTAGTAGTTGATAGGTTGGTTTACCACTTTCTATTACTTATTATAAATTCACACTTTAACAAGTCCCATTTATTCCAAATTTCACTCTGATTTTTCTACTGTGTTGTTTCAGATTTCATCACTAAAAATGCAGATTCAGTCTCAGGAATCAGATTTAAAGTTACAGGAAGATGACCTTAATAGAGCAAAAGCAGAGCTGAATCGCCTCCAGCAAGAAGAGACTCAGCTAGAGCAGAGCATCCAGGCTGGAAAAGTGCAGCTTGAAACAATAATCAAATCTTTAAAATCAACCCAGGAAGAAATAAACCAGGTATTCACTGTACTTCATACAATTTTTCGCTTCTTGAAATGCTGAGTTGAACATTGCCTAGAAGAATTATTTTTCAGAGGAGAAAAGAAGTCCTGGTTCATGAAATAAGCCTTTTTGACTGGTGTTTGGTTCGGTTAATTCCCAGTTTGAGTCAGGAAGCATTCAGTTCTGGTGGGGATGAAATGCAGCTGGCTGGCACCACTGTTTTAAGGAGACTGTGAGAATGATAGTGTTGTCGAGTGCGTAACATGCTAAAACATTTTTCCTTCTCAGGCGAGAAGTAAACTCTCTCAGCTGCAAGAGAACCATCAGGAAGTGAATAAGAGTATTGAAGAGTACAATGAAGCTCTCAATGGGATTCATGGTGGGAGTCTGACAAATTTAGCAGACATGAGTGAAGGCCTTGGGCAGACAGAAAGAAGCAATTACGGAGCTATGGTAAAAACAAAATACTGTTGTTCAGTATATTTTACACTAATTAAGCTTCTGACTTGCACCTAATCTGAAATAGTTGTTTAGTTGGTAGTTGGCTCGTTGGTCTTGTGGATTTGTAACCTGTCACACGTTCAGTCTCAGGACAGAGATGGGGCTTTATTTCCAGGTCAAGTGTTTTGTGTTTTCTTGCATGCTGTCCAGTTTACTAAGGCAAAACCTTCTCTTGCTGTAAACTTCCCTTGATCATGTATTTCCTTCTTATTTCCAAAAGAAGCTCTACAAATTTCTGCTTTACACTGAGCTATATTTATTACATATCTCAGTAAAAAACATGTTCCCTTTCCAAAAGGATGTTTCTCTTTTGCTTAAATAATTCCAGCATCATCTTTCTCATTTATTAAGTTTTTATTTAATCAGCATTTTTTCCCAAATCATAAAATCTTTCAAGTTCTTAAACATTTTTTGAGTCAATTTCTTTTGGGTATCTATTGCTGATTTGGGTATTAAATAATCCTCTAAATCACAAGAATTTTCTTTTTTTTTTAAGCCTATTTCTTGTCTTAAGGCAAGATAAAAGTTGCATACTTGCTTGATTCTGCTTGCATGTCTGTGGCCCTTCATCATTATGGAAACATGCTTACCCTTGTAAGCACAGTATTTGCTATGGGTTTAGTATGAGGTTAAATATATAATGTGTTAGTAAATATTCACCAGGCATTGCTGCCTTTAATGCCATACTTTACACTTGCTCTGTAAAAACAAACTGCTCGAAGGAAGAAAAGTGTAGATAAAAAAGAGCAGTACATTGAGAAACATGGACTTAAAGGTCTTAAAACACTTTAGTGCTTAGTTTCTGTGCTTGCATGGCTTGCATAAATATATTTAATTTCCAGTGAAATCTTCCAGATGTTTTGCTTACTTGCAAAACCTAGGAGCCACTTACTGGCAGAAAACAGCAGTCTATGTTCATAGCAATTTTTTTAAACCATTGTGCCACTTTCCTGTTTCTCAATTCTTCCTTCCTCTTCCTTCTCTCCCCACCTCCCTCCCCCTGTTCTGAGAAGTATTAATTAAGATGTTTGCATTTGCATCTTGTGAAGGGATGAAAGAAATCCTGTCTCTTTCTGGTGTTGGGGGCAGTGTGAGTGGGTAGCTGTTTCTGGATATTCCTTACATTGGTGTGGCACGGCTCTCATTGCCCCTGGAATTCTGCTGTGCAGGTGCTGTCTGCGCCTGGGCCTTCATCAGAGACCTCCAAATCAGACCCAAGCCAGGGGTATCATGCAAATGAATGTCATGAAGAGGTTTCATAACTTCAGTTTGCTGCTTGTTCATGCAGGGTATTTTCTGCAACTTGACAAACTTAGATTTGGCCTCTGCTGAGAAACCTTGTCATCAAAATGTTGGGGTGACTCTTCCTGCATGAAGTGCTTTATCATGGGAAATCAGTATTTGGAGTTTTAAACTCAAAGATGAGTTAAAAAGAAGCAATCTAGTATTTGACTACTCAGTAGTAATTTGTTGTATTTCTAGTCCACGGATTATTTATGTATCCTTTCCTTTTAAGTAAGTGTCTTACCTGAAGCTGAGCTGTTAATGGGGGGGAAGAATTTTTTGATAGTGTGATGTTTGAGGTTGGCTTGCTTTTGTTATTTGAGATTTGAATATATTAATACAGGCAACAGTTTAACATTTAATTGCTATATGTACTGTTATCTTTTGATGTTCTGTGTAGCCTTGGGGTACACATTCCCATCTGCTCTGTAATTACTTCTACTTAGAAGTCACATATTGAGAAAGTTCTTTAGAAAGCAATTTTTAAGATTGTTAAACAGGAACCAAGATAGCATTCAATTTCTGCTAAATATGTAACTGAGCATTTTTATCATGACCAGCTGCTGTGATGTTTCTCCTCTTAATTTTTAGGATGATCCATTTAAGAATAAAGCCTTGATGTTTACCAATAATACACAAGAATTGCATACAGACCCATTCCAGTCAGAAGATCCTTTCAAATCTGATCCATTTAAGGGAGCAGACCCCTTCAAAGGCAGTAAGTGACAAGTGCTTACCTAAGACCTTGAAGACCAATTCTTGAGTAAATTATGTTTTCACAAGCTTTTATCATCCTGCTAAATAGTAGATAAAACAAATTACTTTTCTCTTCTGCATAGGTGACCCATTCCAGCATGATCCTTTTGCAGAGCAACCACCTGCTCCAGCAGGTAATAGCCCTTTTTAATGGCAGGACAGGTGTGGTATAAACGATTTGTAGCCAAACACAAAGATTTACAAACACAGAGAAAGCATAAAGGTTTCCCTAGCTTCGGATTTTTGGTTTGCGTGTGGGAACATAGAAACCTGACAAGGTGTGCATTCAGAATCAATATGTTTAATGAGAAGTGTGTAACTATTAAGTCTGAAAGCTTCATATAAACATGTACTTGCTCAAACTTAGGAAATACCCTCTGTAGAGAGGTCTCTGGAAGTTTATCGGATTTACCAAAACACTGTGTACTTGTGTAGGAAAAATTACCTCAGTGAGTGTGAGGTCAAATGTAGCATGTTTATAGACACACTAGTGCTACATTCTATTTACCTTTTCATGCTCCTTCTAGATCCCTTTGGAGGAGATCCGTTTAAGGAAAGTGACCCATTTCGTAGTTCTGCCCCTGAGGATTTCTTCAAGAAACAGGTGAAGAGTGACCCGTTTACCTCAGATCCATTCACAAAAACCCCCACTTTACCCTCAAAGGTCAGTAATTTTTAAATCTACACTTAATAGATTTCTTTACTGTTGACAGGCTTATTGTCTGAAAGCTAAAAGGAGTGAAATAACACAAAATACTTTTTTCCTAACTGATGAAATATAATTAATTGTATTCTTAAAATGTAAGTATGGATTGTTAAGGCAATCTGCAGTGTTCTCTCTGGTTCCATGATAATGAGGTACATCCACCATGAAGGTACTGTTAGGTGGATATTTTTCTCTCTGTTGGGAATTTCAAACCAGCAACACCCACTCATTCCCACCATTCCCTCCATCCCATAGATTTGTGCAGTCACACAGTGAGTGAGAAGGAGGAACTGCTCTGGCTAAAGGATTCCTGAGCCCTGAGCACACACTGGAGCCAGCACAGTGGGGGGACCGTGCAGAAAGTGCTTGTTAGATCCCTAGTCACAGTTCTGAGCTTTTCTGATGTACATGTGTGTGCTTCTTTGGGGGGGAGTATGAATTTTTTGGTTTTGTTTTTGTTAGTGTTTTCCTCACTCTTATGCAATTCATTGAGAGTTTGCCACCCAAGACCAGTTTCAGTCGGTGGGAGCTTAGTTTGTCTTGCAGTATAGGATTGTACTTAAATAAAAGCAGACTTGTCAAACTGAAGAGCAACTGTAAATACCATCTGTATTTACATATACAGATTCTCTGAATTAATAATAATATAAATGCATGACCCAAATATTCAGTCTCTGTTGCTTAAAGACTAAACACTTCTGGGTGTATTTTCATATGTTGCCCTGGTAACTAATGTTGCTTGTATTTCAGTGGGATCTCACTTGTAGGTACCTGGTGTTGTGTTCAAGGCTATCCATAGCTAAATGCACTAATAATGTAAATTTCATACAATCAGTTGATTTTATCCTACTCTGTCCGCTGAATAGAGTGGTCTGAAATCGGAAATAATTTGTCTTAAAGCAAGAGATTTTGATAGGCATAAAAAGCTAAGTGCACAGTCCAGCAGCAAAATAATTATGCCTATCTGTTCTTATTTAGCCTGACCCTTTTGAAAGCACTGATCCTTTTACGTCTTCCAGTATCTCTTCGAAAGGTCCAGGTAAGAAGTAAACATTTTCACATGAAGATATATAAGGAGGTATCTTTTTATGAAAGAAGAATCAAATATAAGAGTTAAGAATAAAGAGTCTTGTGAACTGTTGGCAAAAAGCATCACGGTCTTGTTCCAGTTCATGAAGACCATCTGTGGCACTATATATGCCTTTTTTTTTCTTCCTGTATTTTCCCTCCAAACAAGTGGTAGAAAACCTATTGTTTTGTGGAGTTCTCTTGTAACATCTCATGGCAGGTCAAAATGCAGGTGTCTTTTAATCACCTGCCTAGTTTTGTGCTTCATTGGCACCACCAAGCATTCTTTGTAATTCTTAAGTATTACTCAAAATAACTTTTTTTCCCCCCGTGTCTGTTCCAGATCCATTTGGAACACTGGATCCATTTGGAAGTGGTGCTTTCAGTGGTGGTGAGGGATTTGCAGACTTCAGTCAGATGTCAAAGGTAAAGGTTAAAAGGAAAGCAACTGTCCTTTTAAAAATGTATGTACAGACACTTTTTTAAAGGGTGTGATACGATTGTAACTTTTCAGCTGACAAACTGGTTTTGGTCATTTTTTTCCTATCAGCCTCACCAATTACGTAGCAAAGTCTTATTAAGACTGTTAGATTCAGTAGGGATAAATAAACTTCTCACAAATATTTTCAAATACCAGATCAGGAAAAGAAACTAACTTGTAGTGTTAACTCGTGAGAAGAGGTAGTTGTTGTGGATATTAATGTATTTCAGTGTCCAGCCTTCCTGTAAGTTCTGGAATTTGCTTCTTTGTTACTTCATAGTAAGTATTCTGACTTGTTTCTAAGCTTACCATAAAATCATTCAGGTTGGATAAGGCCTTTGAGAGCGAGTCCAACCATTAACGAAACACCACACTACTAAATTTACGTAAACTAACCTTCCTGTAAACCCACTCCACTCTTAACAGTCAATCAGTCTCTCCCACGTTTTAGATGTGCAATTTCTGTTCATTTTAAATAGCAGATGAAGAAAAAGGTTCAGGACACACATGAAAAAAATGGATAATTGTAAAGGTCTTGGTCTGCTGTTACTTTCCTGAGGTGGAGTTTGGAATTTACAGTTAACATCAGTGCCCAACTCCTTACATTAGTTCTACAGTAATGCTTGAACACTGTAGAGTAAATGTTAAAAATAAGATAGGTTATCTTTTCACTTTGATAATTACATTTCTTGATGGTTTTTTTATTCTCCCATAACTTTTCTTACTATTTTGGGGAGGGTTTTAGCTCTCCACTAGATGGCAACAGCCTTTACCAATAGACATGGCTGGCTTGAGGTAGAAATTTTAGCAAAGGTTTGACTGCAATTTTTACCTTTGCTCACAGAATTCCTCCTTCTTCATTTCACAGTGATAAATTTCCTTGCATGGCAGAATACTTGTGGGCTTCTTGAATCAATAGGAGAGCCCTTTAGAAAAGCCATCTGAATACAGGAAGCATTAAACCCATGCTTTTGGATATTCCCTAAGGTTTTGCTAAAAAGTCAAATACCCGTGTGTGACTTCAGAACAGCTTAGAATAAAGTTCTCTGTTCTGCAGTGTGCCGTGTTTTTCCAGGTTCTGTCATGGTTCTGTTTATCAGAGTGAAGGTCAGGCTGTGGTATGACTGTTCATTGCCAAACAGTAAAAAGTAGAGTTTTGCTTCCTTTTATTTTCTCATCAGCTTTTTGCTAGGACTAACAGTTCTAGAAGTACTTAAATGATTAAGAGCGTAAGTTCTTTTGAATGTGAATGGAATCTTAGCACTGCTGCCATTGGGCATTAGCCTCTTACACCAACTCTCTACATCTGCCCTCAGGTTTTGAAGTTAATGGTTTTACTTGAGTTAACCTGTAGCTTCATGAAACCACAGGTATTCTACAGTGTGCTTACATCCCTTCTCTTTTCTTTTTTTCTCGTGTAGTCAGTAGCTTCAGACCCCTTTGCCCCCTCTTTTGGAGGGGTGGGATTCGCAGATGACCCTTTCAAAAGCAAATCAGACACACCAGCATTACCTCCGAAGAAAAATGTCCCTCCACGACCCAAGCCACCCAGTGGTAAGGAGGTTTTCTTCTTTTAAAATCTACTTCTTCCGATTTACAGTGTATTACTGGATATAAGAACAAGTTGACAGTCTACTATTTATCTTGGTTTTACTATTTCAACCATGGAGGAAGATATGAAGTTACCAGTAAATTGACAAAATTATCAGTAAACCAGACTGGAACTCTTCAGACTGGAAAACAGATGATGACAGAGTGCTATGACAGATCTGTAAAATCACACGTGGCAGGAAAAAACGGGAAAAACCCCTATATTTTCTAAGTAGACAACACGTAGGATTAGTAAATGGCACCTTTAAAATAAAGAGGTTTGTTTTTATATGGTAATCTAAATTTAGGATTTATTTCTATGTTTACCAGACAATATGGTGAATGCAAGAAAGTTTGAATGGTCTTAAAAAAACCTCTAGATAGTTCTCAGAAGAAACAGGGGCAACAGGGTGTCCCAAAAGCCAAAATACTGGCTCTAACTGCTTTGTAGCTGAGTAGCAAGGCAGTCTGACTATGGCTGCATCTTTATCTTGTTTGTATGTTCTTCCTGAGGCATCTGCCACGAGATACTGACAAGAACAGGGTACAGGGTTAGACAGACCTGTCCTGATCTGCCTGTCCAGGTAGGATCATTCTTGCATTTGCACATTACTGCGTGAATTAAACAGAAAACACTTCCTGAATATATATGTATATGGCTTTGCTCCTGCTTCGAGTCCCTTATTTATGAAAATCTGGGAGATACATAAATCTCATGAACTGAAAATAAGATCTCTCTTAGTGGAGCTTCAACTTCTGCCCTCCCTGGAGTTGTTTTCAAGATACTCAGCTACCAGTGAAACTGTTTAAAGAACTGAAGGCACGTAGTTTCAAGTCTCCTTTTAACAACTGTGGTAGAGTTCAGTTGATATTAAGAGGGAACTTTCAGTTGGCCTCAAAAACCAACAAAAGCTGGATTCTGCTTATGGATAGGCACAGACTTTTGCACTAAACACATGGATCAACATCTAGTATGTTTACAGTATCTAGTATCTATAAAGATACATGGAATATCTTATACTATATACATCCACAGACAGTATTAGGAAGCATCGTACAGAGAGAACAGATCCATGATTAATGTCTCCCTCAGTGTGTGGATTCTCTGCCTTTCTGTTGGTGCATTTTGGAGCAGAGCATGCAGCCTGTTTGTGATGGGTATTGTTGATCTGGCTGGTTTTGCAAACCAGTTATTCTAGAATGAACTCCTTGGATAATGTGAAAAGTGCTTTCTGTTACCAAGGTGTCCTTAATGTCATTATATGCCATCAATTGATCCAAGGTATGAAAGATACCATTTCACACAGTAGACTTACCAGCAGACCATTGCAGCAGCATTAGTTTGTTCCTGTTGCTGTGATTTCATTGCTTAAGAGACGATGGTGCACCCTAAAACCCTGAAAGCAACAGATGAGGTTTTTTGTAGGTGGGTATTGATGCAAACTTGTCAGGAAATGCTCTAGGATTGTGGAACAGCCCTTGAAGCAGTTCATTCCATGCTTGCTTTGTGTATTTTCTACTACTGAGGTACTAAGGACTTGCAGTAATTAAAAAAAACCCCCACATAATACGTCATGTTGACAAATATCAAACACTAGGGCAGACATGAATAAAAGGAGAAATAGAAAAGCTGAAGGGAATCTCATCTGACATTGTGAATTATGTTATTTTTCTTTATTTGGTTTTCAAGGAAAAGAGTGCAAGTGGCCATCTTTCAAAAAAATGTCTACATGAAATATTTTAGTGTTAACAGGGCCTGTGTGAAGTTGGATGATTCAAACAAATACTAAATATACCCATGTTATCTCTTGTATGTGGTTTCTCTCCATTCCTTGTTAGAAACATGATTACTCTTAGCAAATGCAGCGTAACAGTAGCAGCAAAGGTGAGTACTGACTTACCTACATGAGGGATTTGGGATTTCTGTGTCCTCATTCCCTCTTTTGTACATATTGAGGAATTTGGTGAATATTCAGCTTTATTAATATATTTTTATTTTAGCCATGTGCACTCAACCTTTAATCAGTTGGTTAAAAATGGTTTAAGTGTGTCTCTTCCCCCTTTCTAGGGAGATACAATATTTGTGAGGTTCCGCTGCTCTACCAAAAGCAAATCTTGTTATGATAAAATAGACTAAGGAGGAAACAACAGGGTTTTTTTTAAAGCAAATGAGCCTCGTGTGCTTACGCAGTTCTACTCCTCCCTTCCTTCCACAACTAAGGCAATCTTCAGTGGTTACTTTAAGCATGAGAAATTATATAGTAATATAGTGTGATTGTAGCAAGAGATACAGCCATAAAATGTGTGTTAGAATGGGCTCAGCAAACAAACAACAGACAAGAAACTTCCGTTGTTTCTTACCTTTCTTATTGGTCTGTTTAATTAAAAAACAAGTAGGTGATAAAGATCTTGCTGATGGATGAATAAATGCCAGTTATTACCAGACAAACCTGTAATTTGCCTTTCTGTTCCATCCTCATACTCTTTTTAGTAAAACTGTTCTTGGGGGGGGATGGTGCAATTTTTAATATTGAAAAGCACTTTTGTGGTTTGTTTGCATTTTGGTAGGCAGGTGCAAAAAGCTATAAAAGAAAACTTTACTTGTCCTCAAACCTCTGCTGTCAAGTAGAAAATAGAAATACTTCTGCAGAGCACTGGAAACTGTCTGATTTCCCAGGAAGTTGATAGTGGAAACTAAACAGGATCCACCAGGGATTATTCCTGGTTATTCCTGATTTGATGCTTTTGTGTACGCGAAGCTTTTGTGTGTGACGTGCAAACATTGTCTGATAATCCACTGAGGGATTGCACGATGTCCTGGACCAAAGTGTGCCACAGTTCTCACCTTGCCCATGGGTCTCTGTTTTGTCCAGATGAATGAGGAGTTTGGCATCAAGTCTCATTCCTTCATGAAAACAAAGGCAGAGCAAACCCTTGGAGCTGAGCACAGGATCAGGGAAACACTTAAAATCATGGCATGTCCTGAGTTGGAAGGGACCCACAAGGATCATGGAGGCAAACTCCTGGCCCTGCACAGGACACCCCAGCCATCTCACCCTCTGTCTGAAAGCATTGCCCAAGCACTTCTTGAGCTCTGGCAGCCTTTGGGCTGTGACCCCTGCCCTGGGGAGCCTGTTCAGTGCCCCACCACCCTCTGGGGAAAGAACCTTTTCCTGGCAACCATCCCAGCCCCCTGACACAGCTCCAGCCGTTCCCTGGGTCCTGTCCCTGTCCCAGAGCAGAGCTCAGCTCCTGCCCCTCTGCAGACCCTCGGGAGGAGCTGCAGCCCCTTGAGGAGTCTCCCTTCAGTCTCCTCTGCTCCAGCTGAACGAGCCAAGTGCCCTCAGCCGCTCCTCAGACCCTTCCCCATCCCTGTGTCTGTCCTTTGGACACTCTCCAACAGCTTTGGATCCTTCTGATCTTGTGGTGCCCAAAGTGCCCCCAGCACTCAAGGTGTGGCCACCACAGTGCAGAGCAGAGCAGGAGAATCCCCTCCCTTGCCTGGCTGGTGATGCTGGGCCTGGTGCCCTCCAGGACGTGGTGACACTGAGGGCTGCAAGGGCACACTGGTGGCTCATATCCAGCTTGCTGCCAGCCAAGGAACCCCTGCTCCCTTTCCACGTGGCTGGTCCGCAGCCTCTCGTTCCCCAGTCTGTCCATGCATCCGGGGCTGCCCTGGCACAGGATCCGGTGCCTGACGTGTTAAGCTGGGGATTGGCCAGCCCTTTCCTTTGTCAAGATCTCTCTGCAGCACATCTCTGCCTTCAAGGGAGTCAACAGCTCCTCCCAGCTGTGTGTCATCACCGAACTTACTTAGTCTGCCTTCCAGTCCCACATCCAGGTCCTTCAGGAGGAAGTTGTAGAGCACTGGGTCCTGAAACGGAGCTTTTTGGACACAACCTCTGTTTACCGTCTAGTGATGGTCAGAGCAAAAGGCCTTCAGATGTACCTGGAAAGACCTTTAAAAGGAGTTTGTGGTTCAGGGGAGCTGCTCTCATGTCCAGGCTCTGGACACAGTCTTCACCCAGCATTTAGAGAAACTCATCTGCGTCTGCCAGGGTTGTCAGCAGCAGGATTGCAGTGGGTCATCAGGTCTGGTCCTACACATCCTGACCTGTTTGCTGGCTGCTTGTAAAGTGAAAATGGGTTGGTTGTTTTGGTTGGTTGGTTTGTTTTTAGTTAGTGTTTGGGTTTTTTCACAGCTGGAACATTGAGGAGCAGCTGTGATCTGAGTGTATTAGCAGATAGTTCAGTTCACAACTCTCTCTGGTTGGTAATATCAGGCAGGGATAGGCAAACCCTTTTTGTGTGGCGTGGATTAGGCACCTTTCAGATCCATATCTTTCCCTTCTTGAATACTGAGATTAAGAGAGGGTATGACAACCATGAGATTATTTAATTAGGGTTGTATCTTGGGTAGAATCTCAACCTTATACTTGTTTTGTTCATCATAGATAATTTCCTTCTTCCTTACTCTATTTTTGACCAGTCTGTCAAGATCTTTTAGACATTTCAAAGTCCTAATCTGATCCTTGCTTGGTTCAAGAGAAATCTCGTGTTTGTTTCTATGGTGAAATGCTCTATTGAGCCTTTTTTCAGTATAACTATTCAGAGGTTAAGTGCAGAATCTTTAAAGAGAATTGGAGGAAGGTTAATAACTCAGTGAATCCCAACAGAGAATAGCAAGGAGAAGGTGCTCCAGAAGCAGCAAACCTAGATACCAGTGTCCCTCAAAGCTCCACCATGCTGTTTGTCGTGGTTTGAATGCAGCTGAGCGTCAAGCACATGAAATCTGTTATTTTCGTAAGGGGAAAATAAGAAAATATTGAGGAAAACTAGAAAGCTGCGAGGCAAAACAGGTTCAAACTTAAACAGTTGCTGTACAAAGAAAAAGTTTATTACCAACAGAATTAAAAGTAAAAAGAAATAACAAGAAAATTAAAGCAAACCTCCCCTCTCTTCCAGCACCTCCCTCCTTTTAGTCAATTCACACAAAGGATAACAGAACATGGGATTTTAGTCAGTGTTGCAGTTCTTGAAAAGTCTCTTTTTTTTGCTTAAGGAAAAAAAGGGTTTCTTCTGCTTCACGTGGTTCCCAAACTGCCACCAACAGCAGACCCGCCCGGAAAGAAACAATCTGCTGTGGTGTAAAACATCTCTTCCATGAAAAATCTCACAGTTCCTTCACACTGCCAGACATGGGCCATTGCATGGGGTTATTAATCTTTTTAAGGATGAGTTATTTTGGCCTGAACACAAAGGCTTTTCTTCACCACAGGTCTCTAAAAGCCTCTCACTGCTTCTCTATAGCCTGGCATAGGCACTCTTTGCAATCTTCACGGGCCACATGTGAATTCTCCATCCCCCCATGTACTTGAAATGGATTAAAGAGACAAACAGTTTGTGATATTACAGTTTCTTACAGTTCAACCCACTCCACTGTTTCATGAAAAGATTCGGAAAATCACCATCTCTGTTCCATACATGGTTTAAGGTTCTCTTTAGGTTGAGGAAGATCAGCCAAGAAAAAGTTCTTTAGCTCTTCTGACAAGACTCTTCTAATGAAAATCCCCAAGAGAGTGCGTGCATGTTATTTTTCTTCAGGAAGGTATTCATATCCATGAAGTTCCTAATGGACATTAGGTTTCGTAGGGCTTCCCTAGGACTTGGCTGGAGTAATTTGATGTTCACCAGGTGCTACTGGAGAACTTGCAGGTTTCTTTGGAGAGGAGTGGAATGTTTTGTGTATTTATTGGTTATATCTTGAATGATGCTCAAAAAGCACCAAAGAAATTCCAGTGCTTTGTGTAATGAGCTGTGATAAACAGAAAGCAAATAATAGTGAAGTATCTCAACATTCTTAAACAAAGGTGCCCTGTGGCAAGGGTCTACATTCCACTGCACATTATTTTCTCAAACTCCCCTAAAGTATAGCTGAGTTTTGCAGATCTATAAGTACATTTTATTTTCTGGCAGAAGACTGCCTGTGGTGTTCAGCACTACCAGACTTCTGGTCACTTTATATTTCTTACGCAGCTTCTCGGGGTTTATGGGACTTGTGTGTAATTAACGATAAAAAGTCTGAAAGAACTGGTAGACTGAAACCTGTCAGTTAAAATGGCTCTTGTGAGTTCTCACAGATTAAAAATTATGTTTTCTGCTGTGAGCTGCAGATTGAAATCAGTCAGAGTTCGCTGCTAACTAGTTTCTAGGTAAAAGTTGTTGATTACAGAACGAGAGAAAGAGATTTTTTTTTTTCTTTTTTTTTTAAAGTACAGGAAGTTGCTGTGTGGGTGTCAGTGATTGGGTTATAAGTAAAATGCTCTAGTGCTTTGATCGTGGGACCTAGTGCTTATGCCCCACCCTTACCACTTCCTTTCAGTGCAGCCCCATGCATTCCACATTGCGGTTATAGCAGCGCTGTTAACCAGTGAGATTAACCACTACTGACAAGCATCTGACACATTACTCTCTATGCTCTGGACTCCTAGTCAGGCCCTTGAGTTCCTGAAGGAAGCAACTCTATATCCTAGGTAGGACGAGCAACACTTGACCCCTCCTAGTACAGAAGGTAGTGCCCTGCCTTACTGATGCTGTGCATTAAGGATGTGAGGAGAAGACACAGGCATTGAACTGTGTGATGCTGTTCCTGCCTTTTGTGGGCCCTTTCAGACACAAGAGTTCCTTCCCCATAAAGTTAGCACCACAACAGGAGTGTGTGACCTGGCTTCCAATGGGACAAGGCACACCAAGTTGTAGGATACAATCAGTTCCCAATGATGCTTTGCATTGTCTTGGGTTTTACCACTGAGTGTTCCTGTAGGCCTCCTTAGGAATGGGAGAGTTAACTCACACAGCCAAATGCCAGAGAGATGGTTTAATGCCTTTAAGGCTGCTGGTGCATTCAGTGACCCGTGCTCCTTATCCACCACTCAGTATTCCTGCATGGTACTAAAATGATGGGATATAGTTGGTGTCACCAGGTACTAATTGGCATCCTCCAAACAAATGTTACTGGCCCTGCTCAACTAATGATGGTCCAGGTGCGCATGGTTGCCAGAGAAGCTCAGAGACTTTTTGCCACCAACAAGTTCTTGGATGAATGTGATTCTGCCTTAATCCTGATTCCAGGAGTGATGGATGAAGTACCCAAATTTCCGGATGCATGGAGAACCCTAGAACTGGCAGTAGGTTCAAAATGGCTTCTCGTGCAAAAGTCACCTTAAAGCGTCCAAACTGGCACCCTCTGTGACCCATGACTTGCATTGGCAGCACTCTTACCTTGCTGCAGAAACATGATTCCAAGTTAAGAGAAGTATGTAGAAAGAAACTTGAGCATAGTGGGCAGGCAGTGTTTACTGAGGAGCAGTGGAGGACGCTTGAATCATTCAGAATCACCCAAGACGCAGAGGTCGAGACTCTCAGGAAGAAGAGCTTTTGTGATGAGTCCTCAAGCTCAAGGACCAAAAAAGTATCCACCTCTTGGGTGCCCAGCAGAGGTGGGACATGAACCTGTTGGAGTGAGTCTGCACAAAGCACAAAGATGATCAGAGGGATGGAGCAGCTCTGCTATGAGGAAAGGCTGAGAGAATTGGGATTGTTCAACCTGAAAAGGAAAATCTTTGGGGTGACCTAACTGTGGCACTCCAGTACCTGAAGGGAGCCCACAGGAAAGATGGAAAGAGACTATTTACAAGAGCCTGGAGTGACAGGACAAGGGGGAATGGCGTCACACTGACAGAGAGTAGGGTTAGATGGGATGTTGGAAAGAAATTCTTCCCTGTGGGGGTGGTCAGGCCCTGGCACAGGCTGCCCAGAGAAGCTGTGGCTGCCCCATCCCTGGCAGTGTCCCAGGCCAGGCTGGACAGGGCTTGGAGCACCCTGGTCTAGTGGAAGGTGTCCCTGCCCGTGGCAGGGGCTGTTACTGGATGAGCTTTAAGGTCCTTCCCACCCAAACCATTCTGGGATTTTGTGATATTAGTGGAAGAACCTTCACCACAGAGCAGTGTGAAACCTTTGACCTCTTCTAAATTTTTATTGCTTGCATATAGTGGTTTTCACCCTTTTAACCTTGAAAGAATGGAAGTCCTAAAAACACAGGAAGAAAATACGCTTTTCAATTTCAGTGTGCTGCTTTCTTGCAATGATTCTTTAACAAACTCAATTACTTTAACACTCTACCTTTTTTTAGCTTGTGTAAATGCTATAATTTATATTATGTTATTGTATATTAGTGATTAATAGAGGTAGTGAATATTATATTAATAGTGAACTTCTTAAATGCTTAATGCACTTAAAAAATTCCATTTTTCATTGGGGTGCTAATATATAAATAGCAGAAAAATACAATGTAACTTGGAATGTATAGAATCATAGAATCTCAGACTCATTCGTGTTGGAAGGGGCATTAAAGACCATCCAGTTCTAACCACCCCTGCCTTGGGCAGGAACACCTTCCACTAGACCAGGTTGTTTCAAACCGCATCCAAACTGGCCTTGAACAGTTCCAGGGATGAGCACTCCACAACCACTCTGAGTAAATTTAAAGGAATAACATATTGAATTCATCCTATATAAGAAATAAATTAGTGGAGTTATTTAGCTGCTATTTGAAATACAGGTATTAAAATAATTTACATTGGTAAATTACTATTCCAGACTGCACATGGGGAGTTTGTCAAAAAACTTCAGCTTTGTTTTGTGATCCATTTATTTTTTGTAGCTCTGGTCTGTGATGGCAACTGAATATTGGCATTTCAGAGGTTAGTGGTTAACACCTCTGTGTTAACTTTTTTGAGTTAAGGGCTTCAGTTCTGTTCTCACGGTGTTTTTATTACTTTTTATGGTTTTGAAATGTTAAAGTATTGGAAAAATATAGGTGACAGTAGCCTGCTGTGGGTTAGGAAGCATGACTCTGGTCCCTCAGAGAGGCCTGGTCCTGTGGAGCTCCAGACCTCAGTGCAAGCACAAAGGTCTGCACAGTGTTTAATATGAGTGACTAGAAATTATTACAAAATAATAGTAATGGTGTTACTGATAATGAATTTAATCAGTCAAGGTATTAGGGTTCAGTATTTCACCAAATCACTAATTGCAAGACTGCTAGGTGTATTTTGTTGTTCTACCAACAAAGACAGAAAAGGCTGATTTAAGCAAAATCTGACTGATCAACTCCTGTTTTTTCATCTTGCCAATTGGTTGATAAACGATATCTGAACCTGTTGGTGGCTTAAAAAAATAAAAAGGGGCAGGGGTTTAAGAGCTTAACAGGTCTTCAGGATCTTAATATTGTGTTTATTGAACCAATTGAAAACTTACAGCTGCGCTGGATGCTGTAATCCATCATCTACAGAAACACTAATTCCCTAATTTGGGGTGGCCATGCTTTGCCTATTCTTAGAAGTGTGGTTGCAGAAGGTTGTTGTCAGCCCCAGGGAAGCTAGAAGTGCAAGAAAAATTACCAGCCAAGTCCCAGAACATCTTTTTGTTCTGTTCCTGTGGTGCAGGGAGCTTGCAAGGAAAATTGCAGATAGATTGGCCCACTCAAGTGCTCACGGTTATGGAGGGATCCTGAAAGAGCGTCTTCTGCTGGCACTTTGACCTCAATGCTGTAGTGAGTAGATACCCAGATAATCACCCATATGCAGACATATTCCAGGTTTCCCTGGACCAGGATTGTCCAACTGAAAGTTTTAGATTCACTCTTTGGAGGTGTCTTTTGTACCCCTGGGACCATTTCAGAAGCCTCTTGCTCCTTCTGTGTGTAACAGCTGCTGGCCCAGCTCAGGGCAGTGCAGGCAGTGTTTGTGCAGCTTCTGCTGCTCCCTTCCTTTGTGTTTGATGCTTCCTCCTCCTTCATGTCAACGATAAATATAGTTCTTTTTTGTATGTGTCACTTCTCTAAATTTAAGGCATTTTATGGTTTGACTGTTTTTGCAATTTTAGACTTATTTTTCATCTTTAAGGCAGCCCCAGAGCACCGTCAGTGCACATTGACCTCATGCTGACACTTTCCAGTGAGGTAAAGAAGGCTTAGATCTTTCTTTGCTGCTTTTTGAGTCGGACATATAAATGGGTTTTAGTAGTTCGTTTGCCTAAGATGTGTCTTCAGTGTCTCACTAGACCAAAATTAAGATTTTACAATTTGTTCGGTATCTTGCTTAAAAATGCAGCCAAAGTCTGAATGCTTAGTCTTGTACATTTACTGAATTCAGTTCTTGAAAGAAAGTGATGCCTTGTGAATACTTAGTGTTTAAACACATTACGTTTTTGTGGACCTTTGTTTTTTGATTTGCACCATGTACAGTGTCCCCATGTAGAAATTTGCTCTATGTATTTAGTTAGATAAATTTTAAAAGAAAGAAGCCATGTTAGGTATAATGGATGTCATCAGGAGTTAGCAACAAAAGAAAGGATTGTGTTAATCAGCAAAAAATAATGTAAAATAATTCCCTTGATTTAATTTAGATTTAACTCTAAATTATGTAGATTCATTGAAGTTGTGGGGATCAATCATTTGGTCTAGAGCAGGGTGTACAGAGTTCTGTTCTTTACTCATTGTGAGATCACAGGAGTGTTGGGATGTTTACTTCTGCGTGATACCACACACCTGTTTCCTTAGAACTTTTTAAGCACCCAGAGTTATTAACAAGTACCATGGTGCCTGTTTACCTTTATTTTTTTCCCCTCATCTGCAGCCAAGAGTGAGAAAATCAGCCTCAAAGTTGTGACTGACAGGAAAAGTGTTTTTATTTTCATGCCTTCTAGAAGACCTGACAGTTGCAGTAGAACACAGGCATCCCTTGTTGTGTAGGATAAGTGACTCATGGGTGGAGCACCTGCCTGGCCACAAGCTAAAAATTCCATTCACGCTTTGATTCTCTTGTTTATGCTGACCTCTCACAGTAAAGATATCTCAGTACTGATGGTTGAAAGAGGTTGTTCAGAAGCCGTTTCAGAGCAGATTGTTGGGCTGAACATGTAACGATTTCTCACCTTTCAAGAAGTTTGTAGATTGTCAGAATATTTCTCTTAAGCAAAAGTTTTCAGTGAACTCAAGGTGCAAACTTTGCAAATATTAAGCAAAAACAGTTCTGAGGGGATTTTGCATGGGAAAACTTCTCCCTTCTGTTACTAAAAACATGTTGTGATTTTTTGCAAAGAACATTATCATCAAATAGTTGAGTTTGAAATACAGCGCAGAAATAGCCCCTGTTGAAGACAAAGACCTCTGGGTATTCTATAGAAAATTTGGTTTAATGTAACTAACCTTCAGGCACAGTTTGAAAACTAGTAATCATTTTTCTGTGAGTTTGTAAAGTTCAGTTTATGAAGGTTTTACGCTGCATCGCTGGAGGAGCTGAATAATCCTAACGGGATGGTGGAAAACATGCTGAGTAAGTTGGGAATTCGGTGTGAATTTGGTAAACTGCCAAGAGAAGGATGTGCTGGGAGGCACCTGACACTTCTTCTGCCACGTGAAAGACAGGAGAGGTGGAAACCCTGGGATTGTATGTTCAGGTATAATCACAGGTATGGACTTAACTCACCCTATCACTCCTTACCCTCTGCAGCACAACTCTGACTTCTTAAAGGATATTTTTCAGTTTAGAAAGTTTCCTGGAAAGGAGCCCTTGTTTAGTGAAAGTTTAAAGTTGTGTCATTTCCACTCTGTCCTGTTTGCCCATGAGCCTGATCCATCCAGGCTTCAAAGGCAGGAAAAATGCTGCTTCTCATCATTCAGCAAGATCCTCCTCTGTGCAGAAAGTTGGGCCCAGCATTGAAGCATAGAATATTGAGACAACTCTAAATGGTTCACTTCGTTGTCAATATCTTGTAATTCAGTAAGACAAATTTTGTGCTTGCATTCTACCAGTGAGGTTGTATTAGCTTTGAAATATAGATCTCAGCCCTCCAAACTCAGGTTTGCTGTGGGGTATGAAATTAGATAAGCCCTTTGTATGGGTGGAGCTCACTCTAAGTAACAGCACTTGCTGTGGTAAACCATTTTGTTCATCATCTCTTTTTGCTGAAGTGAGTCCTCGGTGTGGTTTGGGTGCACCACTTGGGTAACTGCTGAAACTGCTGTGGTTTCAGAATAGGACCTGTTTTGCTTTTTTCTGAACTTTTTTCCCCTGCAACTATTAGCAGAAAAATCGAATAAGGGTTAAAACTGTTTGCCTGCCATACCTCAGAATGATGAGCGGAGTCATGTAAAAATACAACATTTTCCAGCAAATGGAAGATTAACGCAATCTCAGTTATGACTACATTTTGCAGTATTACAATTTTGCCAATGTCCTTCAGTACAGCTGGTAACCTTTTAATGTGGTTTGGGTACTTTTGCTTTACATCGTAGAAATCCTGTACCCACGTTTTTGACCCACTAAACACGGGACTACAAAAAGCCCTGTGTACTTAAGTGGGAGACTTGCTGTAAGTCAGCAAAGACATCAGAAAGATAATTCTGGTGTTTTTGTTACTAATTTATGGCTAGTAAATGTGTAAACTCGAACATCTGACTGAACCAAACAAACTCTGCCAAGACCATGTTTGGTCTTCTCAAGACCACGTTTGCAGAGTGTGGCAGAATAAAGCAAACCATAAGCTATGTACAAAGGGCACTAAAAGACTGATTTGGACTTGGATGGTCCTCGTGGATCTCTTCCAGCTCGGGAGGTTCTGTGATTCTAGGGGCTCATTGAGGACTCTTTTGAGTGCTGAGGTTGGTGTATTTAGAGTAGGTGCTGCCCTTAAAATGGCTCTGCAAAAGATAAACTTGATTGCATAAGGGTTTCCTTCTCACTTTTTAAAAATTTTTTCAAAATAGAAAAATTATCACCCTATTCTATTCTTTAACATCAAAAAATCTGAAGAAAATGGCACTCAGGGTGTAAAATGAAAGCTTTCAGTATCATTAGCAATAACTCTCATTACAGGGTGGCATTTCCTCTACAGCAAAGTGATTCGTTGTGATCTTTTGTGAAGATGAAGCACAAGAAACCTCGATGCTCTGTGCAGGTTCAAAACCACCTGGGGCTTTGTGCAAAACCTTAAGCAGGCCACCCAGAAAAACCAGGCTTGCTGAACAAATACGTTGCAAACCCAGCATTTGTGTTAACAGTCACCAATTCCACAAAGTGGTTTCGCTAGCAGAAGATTTAACCTAAGAAAAGGGCAGCTTTAAAATGGGTCAGTTTTGCCTCCATCAATCCAAATTGGTTTTGGGTGATACAGGGTGAGGTATGAGGGGGAATTTCCTTGCTGGTAACTGGCAATAGAGGAAGGAGAAATAATGGAGAGGGCTCTTGTTTTGCCTTGACCAGAAATAGGAAATGCAGATACTTTAATTCTCAGTTTGGATGGAGCTTGGAGCAACCTGGTCTAGTGGAAGATGTCGCTGCCCAAGGCAGGGGCTTAGAACTGGATGAGCCTTAAGGTACCTTCCAACCCAAACCATTTTGGGATTCTATGACTCTGATTTAAAACAAGTTAAAATAAGTTGCTCTTTCATGTGGAGAATTACATACAAAATGCTGAGTTGCTCATCCCTTGCCAGGTTTGTATGTCCCCTGGCATGGGATGGCTGTGGCAGTGTTGAGATCTGAAGGCCACGGGGATGGGCAGGATGGGAGTGCAACACTCCGTTCCAGAGAGCAGAACGTGGCCTCTGGAAAGGCAAGTGGGGGTGAGGGAGGGTCCATGCTTGGGAGGAGAAGAATTTCCTGTATGTTGTGTCACTTCCTTCCATGAAGGACAAAGCACTGGCCTGATCTGCTTCTTTAGGAGTCACACAGGTGGTTTCCACCATGGGGATCTGTGTACCTGTGTCACATACATTATCCAGGATGCAGCATGTACTGAACCATGGAAAAGAGTACTGGGATGAGCTTTAAGAGATCTCCTTCATCTTCCAGCTTCAAGGCAGCTGAACCTGTGTTGTTTCTAGGAACTTTCTTAAACCTCATGGATGTGTTGATGAAATGGCTCTCCAGAGCAATGGTTGTGGCCCCAAGGCTACCAGAGCTCAAGGAGCATGTGGACAACGCTCTCAGGTGCAGGGCAGGACTGTTGTGGTGCCTGTGCAGGGCCAGGGGTTGGACTGGATGATCCGCGTGGGTCACTTCCAACTCAGGATGTTCTGTGATTCTATGAATGTGATAAGTTCCCTGGGCAGTCTGGAGTATCCTTAAGTTTTAAAAATGCTGTGGATTGTCTGATGTGAATCTCTTTTGGTCAGGTCTAAATCCATTCACCTTTTTCCTGATGGAAGACTTGCAGGACTATGATCAGGTTCCCCTCAAAACTCAGGTTCCCCTCAGGACTAAACAAATCCAGTTCTGTCTCTTACTGCATGTGCCTTGTTTTCCATGTCTCTGCTTGCTTGTGCAGCTGGGGGCTTCCTTGCTTCCCACTTTCTCTGCAGCTCGATGCCTGCCAGTGGTGCCTGTATTGCATCAGAGTCTGATGTTGACACTGCACTAATGAGAGTCTGCGGGATTTCCTCAGCTCCCTGTAAACCTGATGCCCTCAGTTCCCTGTGTACCCAACTCCTTCAGCTCCCTGTCCATGTGTGCCTCTGACTTTGGGGAATAGAGGCCAGCTGAGTACAAGGGAGGATGGCCTTTTGGCTGGCCCTGGGGTAGGAGAGGCTGAGCTGGGATTTACTGGAAGTTGCTGGATAGGTCATTTACTTAGTGCAAGTTTGCTAATCTTTATTTCCCTTTGATGAAAGTATTTCCACAGATCTGAGCATATTTTATGACATTCATGAGCATGTATCAAAGTACTTTCTGAAAAGCTCCCAGGCTATGACTTAGATGTGCCAAGTACACTCTGAAATTTGGGGGTTGATCCCATTTCTCTGTGCTTTCCTAGTATGTGTATCATAATGGGAATAAATTATAAGATTCCTATTAAATTAAAGAATTGGACGTTTCGAAACAGATAGCTCTATTACTGCAAATAATGTATGGAATTCAGGTTATTATGCAGGAAGTTGTAAGTATTTGTTTATTTTAAGAAGGTTTCTAGATTTTCCTTTATCAAGTACGCATTGCAATCAACAATGTTCATCCAAGGAGTATTTTCCCTGGAAGCTGGATGAGTATTTGTCAGCAATCTTTTTTTTGGGGGGGAGGGGAGAAATACATTTATCTGTTTAATTATTCGACCTCACAAAAATAGTCTTTTGGCAAGGGGAATTAAAAACTAACCATTGAGGCTTTAATTGCAATGTATGAAGTATACACATATTATTTATGAGCATACACAATAATTCCTGTGATTTCATTTGTTGTTGGGGTGGAATATAAGAGCAGTCACCTACAAAAGGTGGGTTGTGGAGCAAACACCCCAGAGCAAAGTGATTTCTAATCAGCCTCTTTTTCTTTGCATATGTGGTGGTAGAAGGATAAACGGTTCCAGGAAAAAACGTAGAATGCAGGCATTCTGTAAAGTGATGGCTAAGTTACTCTTTAATCCTATTTAACATGACTTATCTTTAGTGATACATGTTTTTACGTATTTTGTCTTCTGTATAATACCAAACTTGAAATATCTCTAATCCTGGAAAATCAAAGTCATACTTGTCAAATTTTTCTGACCAAATGTCTTTAAAATGGGTTTCATCATTTAAAATCTTGATGGTATTAATATTTTGGTATGTATGAGATAAATAAATCCATTTAAATAAAACAACTGTTTTAGATTATTTGCATTGGGAAATGAATACCATTATATTTGGTTAAATTTTCACCCACCCCAGGAAGGATGGATGATGCTAAAGTGTATCAGCACAGTTTCCGATTTCAGGGCTTTGCATTGTCCATGGTAAGTAACTTCTCTTTTTCTCCTTTTGTTTTTTTTTCCTAAACTTTCCAGGTAAAAGTACTCCTGTAAGCCACCTTGGGTCTGCAGATTTTTCCAAGCCCCATGATCCATTCCAGCCATTTGGGGCTGGCAGCAGTGACCTGTTTCAAAGTAAAAAGGGGTTTGGGGACCCATTT
Organism: Corvus kubaryi; assembly: GCF_017639235.1. Classification (NCBI taxonomy): domain Eukaryota; kingdom Metazoa; phylum Chordata; class Aves; order Passeriformes; family Corvidae; genus Corvus; species Corvus kubaryi. Next base: position 83,520 of record NW_024581078.1, read on the forward strand.
AGTGGAAAAGATCCATTTGCTCCCTCCTCTTCAAGTAAAACTTCTAAAGACTCTTCCTTGGGGTTTGCAGACTTCAGCTCTGTAAGTTAAGTTCCTTGTCTCTGAGCAAACCACTTTCTGCTCTGCTTGCAGCAATCTCTGTTGGGTTTTTGTCTTACCTGCAAACCTACTGTTCCCTGGCTTCTGTCTCTCAGTACCTTCATGCTGTCCTCATTGTTTTTGTATTAATATTTCTGTAATAAAAAGGCGTTATTTCAATAAAAAAGAAGTTTCCTACTAAATTTTCAAGGGTTTACTTGCATTTAAGTTATTTTAGTACAGTGTGCCTTTACTCTCAAATTCTTTGTAGCAGAATCTGTGTATTGTTTTTGTTGCATGGAGGCTATTTTGTAAACGGATTTTTGGGAGCCAATGATGTAAAGACTCAAAAACAATTGATGAAAACGTTTCTATAGCAATTTCACCATATCCTGAGAAGCAAATCCTTAAAGGGAAAGTTTCTAAAAAGTACTTGTAACTGTTTGTGGAGAAAGTTCTGACAAATTTGTTGCGATGTTTGCTGTATATGATGGAATGTGGTCATAGAGAGACACAGATGAGAGAGAGATTGAAAATTTAGCTGTTGAATTTTGTTCCTGTTACTGATGTTGTAGAAAAGACAAAGAAAACAAAATGGTTTTGTAGAACCAAGATAGAAGGGTCCACACTGCACTCCAAAAGACAGTCCCAGAAAGTTTGAAAACAAAGCCAGGTCCCCATTCATTGAAAATGTCGGGGTTTCCAAAGCCTTTGGTTTTAGTGCTGAAATTGGGAACCGTGGTAAATGCAGTGGTGGTGTGGTTCTTATTGCTTCCATAAGTGGATAGAATCTGTTCCATCCCCAGCCTCAGGCTTCTTCCTCCTTTCACATGTTTTTGTTCTCTCATGTTGCCACGCAGTGAAGTTGCGAACTTAATCTGTTCCTTAACTCTGCTGGACACAGGTCAGCGTTCAACAAGGGGAGATATTTAAGCTGAATCTTTCAGGTTGTTTCTTTTAAATGTTTTCAGGGTTTTTTTCCTGGTTATTATTTAATATTAAATGTGTATCACTTTCCTATTTGATATTGTTAGCTGAGGTCATCTGTGCAGACTTTAGTTGGCCTCAGGGCTTTAATTTATCACTTTCGAAACGTCCAAGTTCAAGATTTGATGTATGTTTGACCACAGCTAGTTGGATTTGCACAGTTAAATTCTGATTGTATACAAACTGGTGACATTCTTAATAAAAATAAGACACGAAACCTGCTTTATCTGAAGTTTCTTCAACAACATCTAATTTCTTCCTGCAGTGAAAGACAAATGATGGAATGGAGTGACCGTTACCCAGTTATTGTCATCTTACTTTCCAGACTGTATTTCTTAAGTTAAAATGTGGTTTACTCTGAGTGATTGTATCAAATGATTAACCAAAATCTATGATCCCAATCCTGGTGGGTGCTCCAGGGTCACATTTGCTGTGCCATCAGGTTTTCACCTCAGATTGACTTTAGAAGATAAGGAAAAGTAGGAAAAATGAGATAATGAGCAGTAGTCACTTAACGATTCCTGTTAAATGGCATTTCATCAAATGAAATAAATTTTAAAATCAGTTTTCTGAATTAATTTCTCCTCCTGTAAGAAAAAAAGAAGTGTTGACTGAATTTGGCTGAAAAGACAGAGATTTCATCCCTTTTCTCCTCAATTTATGGGGGTTTTTCCTTTCCTATAATGCAATTTTGCTGCTACACTTGACAATTCTTAATCCTTCTGTGTGATGTTTTAAATGTACCAGTTACCTTGAAGTCATTGAGAATACTGTGCTTCTCTTTGCCTCTTGGCTGGGAAACTTTGTTCATAATGGAAATGAAAATCAGTTTTACTTACAGAAGGTTTTTGACATCTACTTCGAATCCATGGAATCTGAGAACAGAGTCATGTAGGACTGAATAATCAGATAACCTGATTTAACTGAAATCCTTGACTGTTGCAAGAAAGAACATGAGAACCTTCATTATATTTTAGTAGGAAAATCTGGTGCTTTTTTGACACACTGTTCCATTCATGCACCCAGAGTTTACGTATGTTTTCATTGCATTCTTAACTTTGTTGCTGTCATTAAATACGATTCATTGGAACAAAACAAAGTCTTTTGGTAGCTCAGATTTCAGGTATCTCTGGGTTCCAGCTGCAGTTTACGGAACAACAAGAAAAATCACTTTTTTGCCAACAGAAAGTGTTTAAGTTTCCAAGAAACAGAACACTTAGAACTAAGCTTTTTGTCTCCATACAAGCTGGTAATTCAGTACACACAAGTCAGTGGAGCTTTTTGAGATTTGATTCATCTTGCTGCAGTCCGCTGGTTTCCTCATCTATGCCTTGGGTCTGTACTTCTGAAAAAGAAAAGAAAAAGAGGGGTTTAATGCAGTTACACATGTGACACATTTATAGACTTGGTGAAACCTGGACATATGCAAAAAAAATGTTATTGTATTAAATTACCTGTAAATTGCCTTTTTATAGACAATCTGTGCAAGAATCTGTGGCATTAATTAACTGTTCTATATTTATTTCACTACTCAATGGTGAGAGTTATCGCCTGAAAATTGTACTTTGTGCCAATGACTTGTAATAAGGCACATCCAGATTTGTTTCCAATGAATCACTGGCCTATTTTTCCTTTTTTTTTCCTCACTCAGCACTTTTAACCACAAAAATATAACTTGTGTCCCATAAACAAGTTATAATTGGGGCTCTCATAAACTTTGGAAGCCTTATCCTAGAATGGAAGCTATAGAAGTAAAACTGGTTTATCAACATTAAAAAAACATCCCAGATGGTTTGACCAAAGCTTCTTGTATTTCTGAAGATAGTAACTGTTAATTCTCCATCCCAGCTGTAGGATCTACCTGAATTCCTGGACTAAGTGGAGAATTCCTGCTTCTGTTTGAATCTGTCTTTACCTTGAAAAAAATAATCTATTTAAAATTTAGTGAGCTTTTCAATCTTGCCTATCAGCTGACATTATTTAAATGAGGAATTGTAATAGGGTCTCTCCATTTTAAAAGGAAAATACCAAAAGGTGTTACACTTCTGTTGTATTCTAGTAATATCCAAATGCAAAGATTCTCATCTAAATTTTTATAGCAAGGAAAGCAGAGAAAAGTAATTTTTTTTTTTTGCGTCAAAAATCTCAAAAGTCATGTGGAGAGAAATAAAATGAGGAATGATGGGCATCCAGGGGCATAATTAAATTATGAGTAAATGAAAGTTGGGCTTGAGTTGAAAGAAATTCAAATAGGCATATTTATTTAAAAATACATAAAAAAATAAAAATTACAGTGCAGGGTGGAGGAGGAGGCTGGGGTGGGGCCATTACATAGTGTATATGCAGCTAGGCAGGGTTTAGCACTGAAACTTGCATTTTAACACAGTTCAATATTTCAGGTTGGTCTGGGCAGGTGTAGCTGCATCAGTTTGTGCCATGGCACAGCAGGCTGTGCTCAGAGTCACTGTGTCCTGGGCCACAGGGAATTTGTGCAGTATACATCCAGCTGAAATTTTTCTCCTCAAAAAAACCCTCAAATAATATGTTTTCCTGCATACAAAAAAAAAACCCAAAACAAACAAACAAACAAAAAAAAGGAAACAAAACCCCCCCAAAACAAATGAACAAACAAAACCCCAACAACAACAACAACAAAAAACCCCAAACCAGCAGAAGCAGATTTTAGAAGTGGGCTTTAATGCAAACATTTGCGTGCAGCTTTTCCCATCCTCCTCCTCCTCAGCAAATGCTGAAATTAAGTGGGAACAGATAATATTTGAATTTAAAATTGCTATGATTTCAATAAAATAATTTAAGATTCTGTGCAAAAAGTTCAAACAAGCAAACTTCTGCATCTTTCAGTGGTAAACACTAGAATATAATTTCAGACAAGTTTTGCTGCACTGTACTTTTGTTTTGGGAAACCCAAACAGGTTTAGGAGCTGAATGTTATAGAGTGTGGTACTTTCTTAGTGTTCTCTGCTGAAGTAAGCTGGATTCGCTGACATTATTTCTTACTGGAGAAACTCTGTGTGTATTTTATGAACAGCAGCAGAAGCACTTTCGGTAACTTTTGATTTGGTGATGAAACTTCCCACATGTCAGCAGTGTCCAAAATCACTTAACAAACCCCTCACCCTTAGCAGGTACTACCACAATAAAACTTTCTGCTGTGCAGTTGCACAAGTATAAATAACTATTGGCTTTACCAGCTATTTACCAGCTTTTACCAGCTATTTCTTCTTAAAAATGTCTGTAGTTGCTGTGCTTCCAAACCATTAACTTCCTTTTTTTTGTGTTTGTGGAGTTCTTGTTTGGCCGTTTTCATACCCAACTGAGCCACAGATGCAGGGACTTGCATCCCATGTGGGTTAATTTCCAGGTGGGAGGAGGAAGAAACTAAGGAAATAAACTAAGGAAGTAAAGGAAGGAGGAATTAAGGAAATAAATCAAGGGAGGAAGTGAAGGAGGAAGAAATTAAGGAAATAAAGGATGAAGTGAGGAAACCAGTGAGTGAATTTCTATCTCAATCTAGAACTGCCCTAAGACAGCCTGATGTACTTGACCTGTATATTTAATAAGTCTGATTCTTTGTATTTTTTGCATAATTTTTTTGAGCTGGTTGGTAACTTTAGTAATTCATTTTCCGTTTTCGTTTTTTAGTTTGGAAATGAGGAGCAGCAGCTGGCCTGGGCAAAGCGGGAGAGTGAAAAAGCAGAGCAGGAAAGACTGGCTCGGTTGCGGAGACAAGAACAAGAAGACCTCGAGTTGGCCATTGCACTCAGTAAGGCTGACATGCCAGACTCTTAAAGGGGGTCTTGGGCTCCACCCTGTCTAAGAGAAACCTTGGAACAAGGCTTTTATAAAAATACTAAATCCTTGGTTTATATTGTGAAAATAATTTTAGTCACCTTCAGATGGAAACAGGACTGGCTGGTTGTGTCCAACCAGGCCCTGTGTGGCTTCTCAAGTGCATAATCTGCAGGAAACACTGTATAAGCTGTATTATATGTTCTAGATAAAATTTATTGCTTATAAGGAATTTAATGTATAATCCTAAGGTACTGAAAGTTTCTTTATCTGAAACACAAATGTTGCATAGAGTAAACTGCAGCTTGTGAATCTGGTTTTTTATAACCTGAATTCCACTGGGCCTTTGAGGCTGCAGTATGAATTTCAAAGAAAATGTCATAAAAAGAGAATATTTATAGAATTAGCTTTCACTTGTTACATTTATTTAATAATTCATGGTAGGCTAATCAGTACATCTTCTGTATCATCTATGTCAAAGCATAAACTCATTATTAGATGGTCCCTTTTTATCCAGAAGTCGTGGCTTTTACAAAAGAATCTGACAATTTATGTATGGTGGATACAAACTCTGAACTCCATAAAACAGTACAAATTTGAAGACTCCAGAAATTAGTAGTACTTGTAATTAAAACCTTTGTTTGCATTGAGTTTTAGTAATTGTATGCGACTAAAAGAGGGAGTGAATTCAGTTGTAGTAAATGGAATAAATAACTTAGCAGTTACATTATGAAGTAAAATTTTGCTTTATTGTAAGCGAACAGATTGCAGGATGGTGATACACATTTGGGTGCTGCTTTAATGTGACATCAAGAAATCAAGTGGTGGAAAAGTTGCCAAGGTTGAGGAGTGCTCACCCTTAGAACTCATTGTACCCTCATTTACTCCAACTCTGAGCACACAGACTAGGTTGTGTTACCCAAGTGACTGGTACAGTCCCTACCTCTGCTTCTTTAATTCCACCTCTTTGGGGTTACAGATCAAGCAGATTTAGCTGAAATCAAGCCAAGTTGAATCAGATTTTAGTTGCCAAATACACATTCACACATCAGTTCTGGCAGCACTGTCCGGGTTGGCTCTAAAATACCGTTTGCAGTACTCAGACCAGGTAGGAACAGGTTTTATACGCACTGAATGCTTCCACCTGGAAAAGACAACACAGAATGTGTTTGACATTAGAAAAATGAGTCTGTGAATTTAATTTGCTTACTAGAAATGCCTTTTCTGATTACAGGAATTCTAAAACTTCAGTTGTGTTTGCCTTGGAATTTTCTGTCTCATGGAGTAGGGATCTAGCACAACATTTTTAAATGTCCTCAGTCTTCTTTCCTGCCCTTTGTTCTCTGGGTATGCAAAGCTTTCCATTCTGGGTTTTTACTGATGCAGCGCTTATCTTACAACATCTTCTCTATTTTTTTTTAATGTGATATTCCTTCATCATCTTTAATGTGTTTCTATTTTTTACGTCCTTGCTTCCTTACTTTTATTTTCATACTGCAACGATAGTGCCTGCTCAGTGAATGAAAACAATCTTTCCCTGTTCCGTTGGGATTGCCTTACCCTGAATGCTTTCCTTACACAGAGGAGTCAGATTGGATCGTTTTAAGCATCTTGGTAGTTCTCAGCTCTGGAATTCAGCCAAGATGTGGCATTTGTACTCTCAGGCTTTTGTGGGGAGGTAGGTGGGTGGGTGGGTGTGCAGACACACACATCCATCCATGTTTAGGATGTTATTTTTAGGAGTCACAACTCCCCTTTTGCTGTGTGTCTGCTGTGCTAATGGTACCATGTGAAATGATGTGAACCTTTTATTCTCAGAAGGGAAGAAGATTTATTTCTTATACCAAAACCAACCGTATAATGATCTTTAATACTGTCCTTTAATGAGCCCTTTGGGATGCAATAGAAGCTATTTCTAATTGTGCAGAACCTGAATTGAAATCCCTTCCTGTTGCGATGATTTTTCTCTAATAGATGTTTGATTACATGATCAAGCATACTAAAACATCAAAAAATTCTCTCTTCTGTTGGTGTATAGGACTTGAAGTCTCTGAGAGCTAACTTAGGTCTGTCTTTAGGTAACATGATAAAACTTTTGCTGTGAAAGAGCAATTTTCAAAAGCAAGTGGCTGCAGGATTCTCAGTGAAGTTAAACACACTGTATCCATGTGTAAGATCCTCCTGCTCACTTGGACACAAGTCCTTGTGGTGTGTCTTCTGCTACAGTAAAATTTAGAAAGGAATACCAGTTCTGGACTGGTTAATGTCACTCCAGAGGGACAGGTGGATGACTAAGTAGCTTGATGCAGTTTTGAAGTTCTGTACAAGACTTTCTGCTGCTTTGTCAGGGCCCTAAAATACTGAATTTATAATGCTTCTAAGCCAATGAGATGGTGTTTTCAAGATGTCCAGCAGGGAGGCAGAAATGTGAATTAATATTCACATTCATTCTATACAGAGATAGGGCTTGTTTTTGTATTTCCTTATTGACTCTCCCTCATATTTGCTTGGACAGTAACTGCAGATCAACAAATGAACAAGGATGGAACACAACATGTTGTCTATGCACAGTATTAGATTTAGGAACCTTAAGTTTTCTGAAACACTCTTGATTCAAAATGTTGTCACTGCAGTAGAAGAAAACCTAGCTGTGATTTCTCACTTTGTATTTAATCTAGTTTTCCATATAGAAAGGAAGATTCCCCACATTCTTTCCCTATGCTGTAACTCAGTATTTGTACAATACCTGCACTTGCTCTTTGAGGCAAAACTTTATCGCAAGACATCGATCTTCTTCCTCCAGAACAGTGAAATTTAAAGCACAAGCAGACCTTTTGCTATTTGGGCAGAGAAAATACATACAGTGTAAGATATGGCAAATGTGAATACCCCCAGTGCATATACAGTGTACAGTGAGATCCATATTATTTGTGTCTATGTGTGTATATATATATATACATATATATATATAGTATTGTATAATGTAATCATAGTGTGTGTATATACTCTACATGTCCACATGCCACGTCCAGTATATAGCTCCTTGTGCTGTACATAAAATGTGTATATACAATGAATATGTAGAATATGCAGATATATTCTATATATTAAAGCTTGTGTGTATGTATGAATTCTGTAACCAGAGATGGATACAGAATTGGAATCTTTACAGAAATTTAGATTAGCTCATGGCTCTGAGAATTTCAAAGTCCTGGTTAAAGAAAAGAGGAGAAATGACTTCTAATCAATTTGTATCAAGATTTCTTTCATTGACATGAAAAACTGTGTTCATTAGCTGTGCCAGGTGTAAGAGAACCCTGGCAGAAAGTAGTAATCATCTGCGCTGGATGTAATTTCACATTCTTCGGAGTTTTTAAAGTATCTGTTTGGAATGTAGGCTCAACTGCTGATCTTGCATGTCATCTTTCTTCTCTGGGCTGAGGCAATGAGTTTTTCTCCTATGTTTGCTTGTAGTTTCACTTCCCTCTTTCCTTTTTTTGCCTTTATAAAAAATGATTTGTGAGGAGTTCTTCTCATACACACACTCCAAACAGTCACAGGCAAAGGTGGAAAGCGTGTTTTTCTTGCTTCATTCCAGTTAGATTGGTTGTGCATAATTGTCATTTGGATTCCAGTTCTGGTTTTCCTCCATTTCCACCTGAGCTTTTACTTCAGGAGGAACGACTCTCCATTGCATATTTGGCTTAGACGGAAGAGTGGGGGTGATTCTGCTTTCTACTTAGATAAATTATTAGACTCTGCGGTACCTTGAGCAATCACTAAGAGTTTAGGAGGGTTTTATGGTGGCATATGGTTTTATGTATGTTTTATACAGAATATACACTACTGGAATGACTCATGGAAAGCCCTGGATTGCACATTGCACTGAGGCACAACAGTTAAACAGGACAGACAGACAATTACTCATGTTGAACCTGCACGTGCAGACAGTGCACGTAGGACACAGGTACTGAATTACTGCATTACCCTTCACAGAACTGTGTTCACATTTGCCTTGAGTGGTTTCCCTCAGTTACCTTCAAACTGTGTCGCTGTAAAACCTCCCAGTCACCTTGCAATAAAACCAGATGCTCATAAAAATCATACTTCCACAATAATGCTGTATGAAATATTTTTATATAGGCCAATTTTTCCTTATGGAACCTCTGCCCTGTGAGGGTCATCAGTCCTTCCTATATCTTATTCCATGTACTGTGCTCTCGAAGTGTAAGAAATTCCAAGCTGTGTCTGTGTAAGCCGTTTTTTTTTTTTTTTAATTCCCATCTGTGAAATCCGTTAGCAGTATTGTAGAGATTATTTTGTCATCTTATGCTCAAAGATAATGCACTTTTCTTGGATTCTTCTTATAATCCTTCTGGGGTTACTATTTCTTCTTCAGTGTTTCTCCATTGAGAAGAACATTTGTTCTGTAGAGCCGTGGCCCAAGGAGTTTTGGTCCAAGTAGAATTGTTGCTTTCCCTTGTGTAAGAGTTTGATTTCTCCTTTCTTCTGCATTTTATTCCTCCCTCTCAGGAGTTTCATTTCTGTTTAATCCTCATTTAGAGCTGGAACTCTTTTGAAGGCAATTGATCTCTGCTATTAATGATCTAATTCAATTATCTTCCTTACTAGTGGAACAGCCAAGTTTTTTGTTATATATTTGGTTATATATTTCATCTATGTACACTTCACAACAACCATCTTTTCCTAGAAAGGAATTTTGCTTGCAGTATGATGGAATCATAGAAGATTTTATTTTTAGAGTAAATATGTTAACTATAATTCATTGACACACCTGTTTGATCAGTTGATATACTGCTCTTTTTACTTGAAAGTTTTATAAATAAAGGCTAATTTGTTATAAAATGGAATTTTCATTTTTCCAACTTCTGCCTCTCCCTTTAAGTTTCAAAGGAAAACTCCTAGTGACTGTGGTTCCTTCTGCTGTTGCAAGTATGGAGTGCTCTTCTGGTGTCCCTTTTAATATACCATTATTCAGTCTGATTTGAAAAAGGTGGAAACACAAAGCAGAAACTGCAATGGTGACCTAAATCTGACTAATATCTCCAAATATGTACATTATTGTGGTTATATTTATCTTTCAAATGTTATAACAAATTGTGAGGTATTTTAATTTTAACCCATCTCATGTGTTTATTGTTTAATATAAGAGAAATGTTACTGTTTAATATAATAAATGAAAAGTTACTTTTTGGAGCTCTGAGATTTCAGCACTCTTTCTTTACTTTTTTTTTTGTCCACAATTTCCCGAGTTTTTATGTTAAATTTGTGAATCTTGCTTTGACCAACCACTCTATTCTCTGCACTGAAATCTTTTCCTTGTTGGCTGGTTTCCTTGTTGCCCTCTGCACTGTTTTTCCTCCTGTCCTTCCCTTTCTTCCTTGTCCCAGCCACACTTGGGCTGAGCAAACCAGTCCCAAATCCAACACCACACCCTTTCCAAGCAATTTGTGTGCAGCAATGCTGGATGTCCTGGCAATTTACACCAGGAGTGGTTGGGGAGATCACCAGAGACAACCTTTGGCTGGCTGGAAAAACACACCTTACTAGTGGGCTGTTCCATTTACTCACTTTGACTCATTCTTCTCCCAGCTGTTCACTGGCTGTTCCTGCTCACCTGGACAAAGTGAGTAGCTGGTTGCCAAGGCAGGTTTCTCTCCAATATTTTTAGTACGTTGACATTTTGGAGCAGGATTTGACTGCAGCATGTCACAGATGGGCACAACTCCCTGCCCAATTCCTCTCATCGTGTCGTGCTTCTCATCTCTTACAGAAGCACGGCTCAGTGCTCCGTGTGTTGCTCCCACTCACATTTTTGGGGTCTGACACACACAGCATTCTCATCCCCATGCTTTCCCAAATGCTTTCCTAATCCACGTTGTCCGGGCTTAATCTCAAAGGACTCCCCTGTACCCAGCATGAGCTGAGAGCCCCTTCACTGGGAAGGGAAGAAAAGCAACACCATCCTGTTCAGGATGTGGAAATTTGACCCTAAAGGCTGCCCAAGTCTGAGCCCAACTCTTAACCTCTAACACAACCGTAGCATTTATTGACTGTACTTAAATATGTCCCAAGCCCAGCTCTCCTCTTGGAATTCTGAGCTCCCGGAGTTGTCAGTGCCGCCCCTGTGCTGGAAGTGCCATCAGGTTTATCTCTGCAATTGCTGATCTCCCATCTGCTGGACGTGACTATCAGTGTAGTCACTCTTGAGTACCTTTTCCCTCCTGTCTGGTTGGCATTTTTTTTAATGTAACGACCACAATCAAAGCTTTTTATTGGTGCTGATGCAGCGTATCTTAAAATTGCTGTAGCCTTCCTTATTGATGAAATATCACAGGACTCTGCCAGAGGCAAACATAATATATTTCTGCTTTAACTTCCCATAAAGGTCCTTGATCACAGTTTTCAGAATGACAAAGCCCTGTGCTCTCTGCCTATCCCTTGCATCCACAGAGAGGACATCCAGGCATTCTGTATCCCTTATTTTGCAGTATAATATGAAATCATTAAGATAAAAAAAACCACTTAAGGCTGTCATTACACACAGGCTGTAAAAAAGTGGATGTTGGGATCTGAGGATATTTTTGTGTGTGTTTTGTTTTGTGTTCAAGCCTCAGGCTCAGTAGCTAGTCACCTAATGAATGACACAGGAGATCATATCCAATATGATATTCCAGATATTTCCTGATGACATAATAAGTCAGAACTACAGGTATGCTCTGAGCTGTAAGAAGTGCAAGAAACCAAAGTAAAAGTGAGTTGAAGTGATACCCCATTTAGTTATAAACCTGTACCAGGTAAGTTCACCTGCAGTTTCTGTGTTGCTGAATTTATGCTCACAACAACAGGCAGAAAACTTCTGATTTGCTAAAAGGACTTACAGTGGGAGCAGGTAAATAAGCAGGTAACTAATGCTAACAATGGTTACAGAGTAAATGAAAACTTGGTTGCTTCTGCTCTCCTTGTGCTTAGAAAGGAGGTTTTGGTAAAGTTAACCCCTCTTCATTCTATAAAGCAGTCCTTATCGTTCCTCTTTAGTGTCTGCACTAAATATTATAAGATCAAATAATGGTGGCTGAAAAATCAGACCTCAAAAGAGTAAATCAAATATATTTTCTACCAAACAAGTTCAGGATAAATCCCTGCATCCTTTGCATGCTGCAAGTGGAAGGTGCTGGTTTGTGGCAGGGGCTGTTCCCAATCCCAGCTGAAGTGATGGGCAATGGGTTGTTTAGGATCAAATCATACAGAGCTTTAAGGAGTCTCTGGGAATCAATATGTTGAACTAGTTACCTCCAGCGCCTATGAATTGGGCATGGCTATGTGCTTCAGGTTACCAGTGTTTGGCTTGTAAACCAATTACTTCTCCAAATCAGTGGGAAGCACATTTCTGCCACAGCCTGGGCCACGGCAGAGGAGCTGCTGCAGTGCCAGAGTTTGGAGCTCTGACTGCTTCACTCACAGCACACAAGACATGTCTTGGGCAGGTGGCATCTGGGACAGACCCAGCTGCTTCAAGGACACCCAGGAATTTTCAGGTTTGGAGATGCCACCAAGTAGGTTTTGGATGCTAGCAATGGGGATGGATTTCTCCCTGTTAAATTACATGGGGTTTGGGTTGAATTTTTTGCTAGCTACCATAGTGATGGCTACATGACTTTGTTGTAGTTGTTCTATCTAAATATAGCAGAAGAAATTGCTAGAGCTTGGGGTTCTGGCTTCGAAAATTCAATTTAAGCGAAGCCTAACAGCTACTCTGTGTTAGAGGCGCACAAAATAGCTTGAGAAACCACAGAGCTTCTACCACAGAAAACCACAGAACCATACAATCCTATAATTTGAAAAGTGGACAAACTTATTTTGGCGTTCTTGTGGATGGAAGACCAAAGTTTAGAGCCAGTCAATGTTTTCAGGCAGTTTGTAAATGGCTGTGAGTAACCAAGGGCTCGCACAGGTTGAAATGCCCCATCCTGCACGAGGTGAGCCATGGCCAGTACTAAAGCTTCAACTCTCCCAGATGTGATCAGCTGCTAAACTGAATCTAAAATAAACTTCCAGAAAAGCCACTGGGTTTCTAGTCCAGTTTTCCACTTCAGGGTTGAAAAAAAGAGAGTTGAAAGTGCCCTGCCTGCTGGCTTGCCAGGTGCTGGTTGTGCAAAGGGTGCTGGTGCAGTGCTGGTTGTGTGCAGGGTGCTGGTGGGGTGCTGGGCTGTTTCACAGGGCACTGCTGTGGTGCTACCATGGTGCTGGTTGTGTGCAGGGTGGTGTTGGTTGTGCACAGGGTGCTGGTGTGGTGCTGGAATGGTGTTGGGATGGTGCTGGGTGAGCACAGGGCACTGGGGCACCTTCGAGAGCCAAAAGGCGACCGAGCCAAACGGCCCTGTGGCGGCTGGCCCTGGTTCTGCTCTGGGCCATCTCAGGATTACGGTGTGTTCTGACAGCGAGGTCCCATCGCGGGGGAGTTTAACTGACTCTTCTCAAGTCAGTGGGTGAGGAAAAACCATTTTCAGCAGAGTGAAACACAATGCTCTGAAACTCCATGTGGAATGAACAGACTTAGAGCAGTGACTGCTCTGGATGGTACCTGAGTTTGGCAATATTTACTAAAAATTTCACTAGGATCGATGTGCAGGATCTGCCTGTTTCTGCACTTAACCTGCTCTATCTTATCTCACAATCTATCTTACAACAATAGTGAGCCCATGGCTGTGGTATCTTACATTAATATGTGTGAAAATCTTGTTTTCAACGGACTCTACATTTCCTCCCCTCAGGTTTAACTACAGCTTCTGTAGTTTTTTCCTTTCCCTGGTATGTCAAAATCAAATCTGGGATAGCTGCAGGTTGTGGTCGCTGGATGCTTCCTGGGAGGCAGATGGTTAATTAGAACAAAATTACTTAAGAGATAACCTGATGGTCAGTTAGTAGAAGATGTGGAGCATTAGTGGTTTCCTGCTAACTAGGGGAGGCTTGGTAGATTACTGGAATTACAGCGACACATCTTTGGATGTATTCATTTAAAACAATTAAAGAGAGAGGAAAAAAAAAAGAGAGTTGACAATTAATCATAATGGAATGTGAGAAGAATAAGATCAGCATCTCTTTTTTTTCTGCTACAAGATGATCTCAAGATTCAAGAGCATGCAGTTTCCTGTAAAGACCACGTAGCAATTATCACAGATGCCCTCCCTTAAACAATGACAAGAAAGTTTCTTGTGAACTTTTATTAGTGCTTTGTCCCCCATCCCATTCAGAGGCCTGTCTTTATATATTTTTATATAAAGTCTTTTACATTTATGCATGGGGATTCCTCTGCTCTCTTTTCAGTTGAGTCACAAATCTAAAAGCTCAGACACCAACACCTGCTCCTCTTTCCTTGTCTCCACTGCCCATTAGGCTCTGAAAGCTATTTGGTACCACGCTATCAGGCAGATACCAACTGTCTTGTCTGAAGACTTTCTAGTGAGCAGCAGCAGAGGCAGCAGAGGTGATAACCCTCACAGCCAGACTCTTACCTGGAGCAAAGGCAGGTTTGAATGCTCTCATGCTGAGGCGCTGGAGGAGAAGCTGGAGGAGGAGGAGGAGGACGAGGAGGATGAGGAGGAGGAGAAGCACCCAGTGTGGTGGTGGGTGCTGCAGAGTAGCCACATGAGGGTTTTTTAGGGGTTAGTGACTGTGTTGACATTTATTTCTGCACAAAGGCCCTGAGCAGCACACAATACCTTTGTACCATTCACTGGCTGCAGCTGACTTGGAATCACAGAATCGCAGAATGGTTTTGGTTGGAAGGGAGCTTAAAGTCCATCCTGGTCAATTCAAGCCCTTGCCATGGCCAGGGACACCTTCCACTAGATCAGGTTGCTCCAAGCCCCGTTCAAGCTGACCTTGAATATTTCCAGGGATGAAGCAACCACAATTTCTCTGGGAATTCTGTTCCAGTCCCTCACCACCCTCACAGGGAAGAATTTCTTCCCAACATCCCATCTAACCCTGCCCTCTGGTAGTGTGAAAACATTCCCTCTTGTCCTGTTGCTCCAGCCCTTGTAGAGTCCCTCTCCCGCTCTCTTGGAGCCCCTTTAGGCACTGGAAGGGACTCTGAGGTCTCCTTGGAGCCCTCTTCTCCAGGCTGAGGATTTGGAAGGAAAGAAAACTGGTCAGACCTATACCCAGCCTCTACTAGAGGTCAGGAGAGGACTGGGGACAAGTCGAGCCAGATAAGTGCATTGTGATGTTGTGATGCTTCCAAGATCTTCCCCACCACTGGAGAGCTCTTGGGCCCTTCCCAACGCAGATATGGGGCTGAGCACTGAGATGTCACACCTCTTTGTCTTTTAAATTGCATTACAAAAAGCAATTGTTTAAGCTTGCACTGTATTACTGAAACCTGGGTTATAACAAAAACTGGGAACACTGAAAACTGGGAATGACTAAAACCATTTCCAGTTCTTCAGAAAGAGCAAGGGAAAGCCAGGTGAGTGTGAAGAGATGAGAGTAAGAATTTTAAAAGTTGTTTTCTTAAAGTTATAAACACCAAAGGACATGCTGAAATATGAAAATATTTGGCTATGGGGAAAGAGAAGGAAATACCTAGAACTGTTGCAACAATGAATGTGCCAAGTTTAGAACATCTTTAAGTCATCCTCACTTTCTGGAATTAGATTGTGCAATTTATTTTTTTTCTAGCAAATAAATGGGTTTTGTTTTTGATGAAGAAACGTTAAAGCTCCCTTATATTTCACTTTGAAAGAGCTATAAAAGTGAAATGTGGAACTCATTCTTCCATGCCAATGATTAGAAGCCCAAAATACATCTGTTCCACATGAACAACTTCAGCCTTTGCTTTCACAGAAGAACAGCTATATTTGTAGTTGCTCTAAATGCATTCCTGTTGATTTCATTCTTGTGTATTCTAACATGTAAAGTCAGAAAGAAGGTCACTATCTTGACTAAAACCAAGTTCCAAGTATCCAGATGTTAAGGAAACAAAATGCTGCAATATTAAGCTGAATCTGCAGATTTGATTAGCAGTGATGTACAGGTATCCAGACTCACCACAAGATCAGAGTTGTAAAGACAGAGGATGCCCATCAGACTGTCAAAACAACTGCTTGGATTTACTGCTTGGAATTCTGAGCTCATTTACAGCTGAGAATTTTTTGGGGGCTCAATTTGACTTTTGCAGCTCTCTTTACCCCTATAGCTGTTGCAGTATCCAGTTTATTTACAATTAGTTTTCACAGTCTCAATTCCTGGCTGATTTTCCCCCCAGAAAGTTACTAACTTTCTTAACTCCTGAAATCTAGGTGACACTGCAAATTATTAGGTGAATTTAAGTTCTGGGGAATGAATTATGGAAGGTATTTTAACCTGTATTGTGAATTCATGCTTGAATTCCACTACTGTTCTATTGGAATTCTGCACTGAGCTCTTGAGAGCACTGATAATTTATGTACAAGAATGCCTTAAAATAAGCCTCCATAATTACAAAAATGCAGTGTTTAAATTTATAGTAAAAACCCACACACTGCTGGCAAAACTATAACTGCATCTGGAAAACATTAAGAATGCTATTAAAATAGTCTAGCATAAACTAGAAATGAGACTGAAATTACAGTGTTGCTTACTTAACCATTTTAAGGAAGTATATTTTGAATATGATCTACTTTCCTATTTGATTTTTTGATAAAGCACTGTACTGTGTCTTATTTACCACTGAGAATAACTTACTTACTCTGTTATCTGTTTCAGAAAAATCCATGGCTCAGATTTAAGTGTCTTCCTACAGTTGTTGATAATTTAAAACACAACCAGGTGGTTGCTGGTCCAGCCATCAGGGAAAAAGTAACAGGGAGATCTCAGAGGAGAATGAAAATCATAGCAATTAAAAACTTATTTTATTAAAAAGATGAAATGTTTTCAAACATTGAAAAATTATGTTTTTATAAAAACAGAAATAGGCAAAATACCCATTTGTCTTCTATTTACATATACAATATTTCTCATTGTATAAAATTATTTACAATATATAAAAAAATTACAGTAAATAGGTTATTTTCTTACAAGACATCAAGCCCTGTACTTCTAGTGTAGATCATGGCAAACAAGAATATTATTGCACCTGTGAACCAAACAGTCTAACAAGAGGAGTGTTCTCTTAGCCATGCCTTCAACTGAGATCTAAACTAACATTGTTAGCTACAGTAACATTCATTTTTTTATGCCTTCTAGGGTCAACTTCAGGCAGTTTCCATACAAACATTGTCTTGTAAAGCTTAGGAATGGGCAGTTAAAATCGGGGGGAAAAACCATATTTACAGCTTCTTCTATACAATCTGTATGGAGTCTTACGGAGTTTACCCTTCACAGAAGCTTCATAAATAACCCCTGTTCTCCTGACCGGGACGGGCAGGTCACTGATTCAGTCACGGCAGATTCTCTGCAGGAGATGCCTGGCTAAGGCTCCTTGTGTCAGATCCTCAGTGTCCGTCCTGGAGCGTCGGTCGGTGCCTCCCTATGTAGTACCAGCTACAGGTTTTTAACGCTTCTGCACCTGAGCAGTTAAATAAGGTCCACTGTTGGCAGGGCAGAGTCCCTGGGGCTACATGTGCCGCTTCATGTGCAAAGCCAGGTGGTCCGACCTGGAGAACGCCCTGTCGCAGAGGTGGCACTGGAAGGGCCGGTGGCCCGTGTGCTTGCGATAGTGACGGGTCAGCTCATCAGAGCGTGCGAACTTCCAGCCGCAGCCTTCCCAGTTGCAGTGGTAGGGCTTTTCACCTGTTTGGGGAAATCGGAGAGCATGACTCAGCATGGCACCATATACCAGGCAACCTGCTGAGGTTTATCGTAGCTATCCCTTTATTTGCTACCAAGCCCTTTCACAGCAGGATCCAAGTGCTTTTAAGCTAAACTACAAGAAATTCCTTTACTCACCCATACCTGCAGTGAAAATCTTTGGAGAAAGGGCTTTAGAAGCCCTTAGAAAAACTTTGACTACATAGGTGAACACTTAGGTCACAGACCTGACCACCTGCCATAGCTCAGCTGTGAATTTAACAGACTACAGGGTAAAAGCCCAGGCTGCAAACTGTTTTACACAGGGCTATCCCCTATCCCAACCGGCACACAGCACATCTCCGTATGAAGGCCATCAGCAACATTTACCTGTGTGTGTCCTGAGGTGGGCCTTCAGGTGTGAGCTCTTGGTGTAGGTCTTCCCACAGCCGGCATAGGTGCACGTGTGAGTGGCCGTCCTCTTCCTTGGCCAGGACCGGCGTCCTCGCTTTGGTTTGGAGTCCAGCAGCTCCAGAGGGGAGGAAGGAGGGGTGAGCATGCCCCTAGGAGCCGAGGGCTGTAAGGGCAGGCTGTCCTCGAAAAGGCCAAACTGGGAGGTGTTCTGGTACTGGAGGTGGGTCTGCGGGTGGTGGAAGCCGGAGGCCGGGTGGTAACTTTGCTGGAATGACACGGACGAGGGACACATCATCTGTGTGTGGCAGTCGTTCACCATGAGATCGTCGGGGCTAAGCGGGGGCGTCTCTGCCCCAGGGATCTGGGGGGAACTGGCCACCCGGGGCTGCTCGTAGGCCATCATGCAGGTCGCGTTCCCCTCCTGCTTGATCTTTGGGCAAGCCTGGGGCACCAGACCCAGGACCGGTCCATAATTGTCCATGTCGGGTTCGGGCTTAATGTTCTCAACGAACTGCGGGCTCCCGAAGGTGGGTGTCACAAAGAACCGCCCGTGGACGCTGCCAGAAGGGCAGTAGTTGGAGTCCATATCGGAACGCATCATCTCCGGCACGATGCCGGCGTTGTAGGGCGGGGGGCTGCCCTGCTCCAGGGCACTGTAGCATCCCGGGGACGGGTTTGTCTGGTAAAAGCCACCGCTTTCGCCTTGGGCAGGGGGATAGTCCCCGCCGGCAGTGCCCTGGCCGTAGCCATCGCTGCCCATGGAAAGGATAAAATCCAGCACGTTGTTGAGATCCTCGTCCTCTTTGCGTGGGGAGAGGCCGCCCCAGGTGCCGGCGGGGGTCTTGGCCTCCTGCTCGCACTTCCACCTCTGGGGAGAGAGAAAAGGGAGAGGGTTAGAGGTGCCGTTCGCCTCGGGGAACGGGGCTGGGGGGACGGACTGGAGTCGCAGCGGGGCGGCGGCTCCGCGGTCACTCGTGCGATGAGCCGTCGGTGCTGAGCGCGGGGGACACTCACTTCGTGCAGAGCTTTCTCGCGGCAGGGGCTGGCGAAGGTGGCGAAGGAGGGTAGGGCGGTGTCGCTCAGCGCCATGGTGCGGGACGAGCGCGGCCGGCCGCTCTCCGCACCTTATAACGCGGGCGCGGGCGGCCTCAGGCCAATTGCAGGAGCGGAGGAAACGCGTCCCGGACGGGGCGGGCGGGAGGCAGCGGCTCGGGCGCAGCCTAAATTTAGCCCCGGTATAAAAGGACGCGGCGGCGGCGGTTCCAGCCCGAGCGGGGCGGAGCGGAGCGGGGACGGGCCCCCTTCGCCGCCCTCCCCTCGCGGGCGGCCGAGGAGCCGCGACCCCCGTCTCGGACAGTGGCCGTGGAGCTGTGACCTCCACATCGGGCAGTGGCCGTAGAGCCGCGACCCCCACCTCGGACAGAGGCCCGAGACGGGACGCTGAGGGGTCCCTGTCCCGAGTGAGCTGGGGGGACGCCGAGGGGTCTCTATACCCCTGCTCCAGGGACACTGAGGGGATCCTGTCCTGTGCTAAGAGAGGCTTGGAGGGACTTCGGTGGGATGAGGGTCCACAGGGCTTTCCTTGCCCTGGGAACACCTACAGGACCCTTCCTGACGTGAGGGGACCCTGTGCTGAGACATACTGTGAGCGACCTGCTGTGGGGTGGAGGGCATTGAGGGCTCCCTGACCTGGAAACACCAAGGGACCACCTGTGACACGAGGAGACACTGGTAACTACAAGCTTCAACGGAGACTTTGAGGGACTCGCTGTGGGACGGGGAACACTGAGGGGTGCTTGCCTTGGGGCCACTAAGAAAGACACCATGAATTAGGGGTTTGATCCCCCCACACCTCAGAGCAGCTGCCCCATAACCCGGCCTCATCCCTGGGGCACGTGGTGCGATCAGACTCAGAAAAAGAGGGTGGCAGTGGAAGGTGTCCGGAGCACAGTGAGGGAGACATGCCCTGCTCCCATGGGTAAACTGCTGAGCTGATGATGAGGCCCTCTGGCACTGGTCACCCTAAAGGTCCCAGATGCATCTTGGTGCTGACAGAAAGGTGTTCGATGCCACTCTTGTACAGTCTTCACTGAAGTTTTACATTTAATGGAAGTCCAGATCTGTAGCAGAATTTCCATTCCGGCACAAAGATTGCCAAAATCAATGTTGCAATGTGACATTATGAGAGAAAAAATGCACGTAGCTTCTGTGATTTCCTCTGGATGTAGGCAATTTATGGTCTTGGGCTTGATTTTTCAGAAGGGAAGATTGTTCTTCTCCCTTACCTTGGCCTCTAGCTCAGATGCCAAGTCTGAAGGAGCAATTCTCCAATAATTGCTGATAACATGCCCCAGACTCCTGTTTTTGAGGATCGTGGCTGCTTGGCCATCATCCAGGAGCAAAACTGGTGGTTCTGAAAGGAGGAAAAACTGTGATGTATCAAGGGACAGACTGATTCTTTGAGAGCCTGTTCAAAGAAAGAGCTATGTTTTCTCCTTTCCTCGTCCATATTTCCTTTGTAATCACTTCTAAAAGGGTTTCTAAGTGAGCTGGAAATCAGGAGAGTGCAAGAGAGAACATCTCTCACTTTTATGCACGGTGTGCCCCAGGAGGGGAAGGAGCAATGCCCTCGATGGGCTCTGGTTCTCTGAAGCATTTTGAGCCTGTTCACCAGAGCCCATCCCAGGCTTGTGGCTGTGTTTAGCTGCCTCGGGAAAGCTCAGTTGCTAGGGTGAGTAAATGATCTTTTCAATAGCTACACATGTTTTAAAATCAGGAATATCTCTTTTGTTTAACTTTCTATAGTTTTCATTCTAAAAGTTCACAGGTTGGCCAGAAGGAGCAGCCAAACTTCTGTGACTGGAGCAGAATCAATACACTGAATGCATGGTAACGCTGTACACAAAGATGTGTGACTCATGGCTCTGTAATGTCACACTTGTGTAATCTTTCAATGTAAACTCTTTTCCTCTAATAAAACGTCTGTAAGTGAATGATACATATATATGGGGCTGTGAGTCAGCCAAGAAAATATACTCTGATGAATTCAGAATGAATGTGAATGTTCCCTTGATAACACACCCCAAATGTCTGTGTCAGTTTATGTGCTTGTGATTTCAGCAACAGCTATAACAAAATATTTTGTTTCTAGGATGTGCAACTGGACGTGTAGGTTTCGCTGAGAAGCTCCAATCGGATGCTGCCTTCCAGTAGGCACTGGAAGGACTTTGTTTATAGCCCTGCAATGGCTGTCACCAAACTCTGCATTTTCTTCGTGTAAAGGAAGCGTTTAGCAGGCAGAGAGGATGAAACCAGGCACACTAAATAATAAATTCACTGCCTTTAGTTTCTCTTTGTTTTCAAGCAAAGTGGAGAGGCTAAAAATTGAGAGCTGCACTAAACCTGGGGAGACAAATGTGAGAATTTATTTACCTTATGAGTCACTGCTTCTGCGCAAATTGAGAACAACTTTGCCGTGACCTTCCACTCGGTTGCGGACAGTTGTGCTGACATTTTCTGGCTTTGTGCTGCTCACAACTCTTATTTTAAATACCTAAATGCAAGATCCTGGCAGTGATCTCACTTAGCATAGATCAGGAGTGATGCCACTGGTGTACAAATGTGAAGAATGTGAGATTAGAAAGTATTTGTTAATCTGCTGTGGGTAGAGGAGAACTAAATGATGTGTGATTTGTCTTCCAGCCAAAGTAAACACGGACTCAGCCATTTTTATATGGCAAAGTTGATTTTTCTAGGTGTTGCTGCTGCTCTCTCTTGTTGCTTTTAGATCAAGGAGAAACTTTTAAAGGGATTGCAATCAAGATTTTGCATGTTAATAGAAGAATCCGAGCTAGGGCTGTGCTAGGCTGTGCCCACTGAAGCTCGCAGCTGAATGGATTAGTGCAGTACCCACATCACCTGGCTGCCCCAGTTCTGAGTCATTGCAGAACTCAAGCAAACTAACAAAAAGCTCCTTTCTCGGGGATTGTTCTCAGAAAGTCCTGATTACACCTAGAGTAATAATAGTAATAGCAGGGTAAACGAGCCGAACACGACACCTCTTAGCACCCAGAGTACACAGTACAAGTAACACCGTGACCAACCCCTTCATATTGAAACGAGACAGAGGATTTCCTTGCCTGCATCTCAAATTGTCACAGTTCTGTTGACTATATAATTTTTTATTTTTTTCTGTTTTAAACTGCAGGTTCTGAGTTAACACTTTTTAGAATCTGCTGTCAAGGAAGTTGATAAAATGATGTAAACAACCACATAAAATGAAATATATGAAATGTATTGGAGACACACATCTTAATTTGGGGAGAGTGGTTTAATCCTGTAGGTCTTCTGTCTGACTAAAGTAACATCATAAATTAATTGGAGAAAGGAGCCTTTTTGACCAGACCTTTCATGACTGGAGCCGATTCCCACTCAGGGACTGACACACAAAGGTGAACCATCTCTTTGATGACCTGAAGGGGCTCATTAAGTTTTTAGGAAAACATATTTTCCTTAATACTTTTTTTCTTAGTGAGTCTCCTTTGAGCTATCTGCATATTTCCAAAGTCTTTCTTGAGGTCTGAGCACTGGAAAAGTGGAGTAGCAGACAAATATGAGTCACTTCTCTTTAATGATTTGACTTGTGCCCTTTGTCATGGTCTTGTGCTGAGTAGCTGCTTGGCAAAGGCATCCTCTCCCCCAGCTCTTTCATGTCATGGAGTGCCAGGACAAGGGGGAATGGCTTCCCACTGCCAGAGAGCAGGGTTAGGTGGGATATTGGGAAGAAATTTTTCGCTATGAGGTTGGGGAGGACATGGCACAGGTTGCCCAGAGGCTGCCCCCTACCTGGAAGTGTCCAAGGCCAGGTTGGACAGGGCTTGGAGCACCCTGGGGTGGTGGAAGGTGTCCCTGCCTGTGGCAGGGGCTGTGACTGGATGAGCTTTAAGGTCCCTCCCAATCCAAACCATCCTGTGATCCCATGGTACTGTCTCAGCTCCCCGGTCCAGGGCAGCACCACCATGTACACCCTCTGCACTCAGTGTTGGCTCCCAGGCTTTTTGAGAAGATTGAATTTATGACAATGTTGAAAGCAGGGCACATGGGATATGGGGGAAGACTGGAAGGTAGAACAGGACCCTGGGAGACCTGATGGAAATGATGGTGGCAGGGCTAGGAAGCATCAAGAGAGAATTGGAACCACTGGGAGAAATCCGGCTTATTTAGGGTTGCACAGATGGAAGGTGGAGGCTGCAAAAAGACACCATGAAATGAATTGTCTGAGAGCAGAGCAATTTTGGTGTCCCAGTTTTTCTGATGAATTCCCTGTTGGCCTATGTAGGAACCTATTTTTGCCCATGCCAAAAAGCAGGGCTGCTTGCATTTTCCATTCCTAGAAGTGTGGCCTTTAGCTTCTCTGTATTGCCGTGAGTGGGGTTTGTGTCTGCCTGGATAGTTAAAATAATTCTTTAACAATGACATGTTCTTCAAATTATGTTGCACTTCCATGATCCTTGTCATCTAGGACTTTATCAGAAACAATTTCTGTTTTCTTCCAGGTCATTGTTAACAACATTGAATGGTAAGTAATGATAAAAAAGATCAAGAGCCAATAAACCTGCTTGATTAAAATCTAAATTCCATTTCCAGATGTATTGGCCTGTGGTTGGACCAATTTGCATGTGCACATCGTGTTAATTTGTCATGTGCTTATTTCTTACTGTGAAAATCACACTGCACTGAGGCACATCCTTATTTAAAACACCATCACAAACGTCATTAACCAAACCATCTTTATTTAGAATTCTTTTTATGTCTCTAGTCCTCCCTGTCTCTGCCCAGGTTTATGTAACACTGACAGGCATATCTGGGTCATTCTGTTTACCCTGTTGCAATATTGACATAATATTAACATTCTCCAAGTCACCTGGGGCTTCCCCACTGCTCCGAAATGAATTGATGATAAACATTAACCATCTGGATATGTCCTTAGTTGGTTCTTTTGAAACATTCACTTCTAAATTACCCAGACCTGGCAACTTAATACTGTTTGAGATGAGTAGCAGTTGTTTTAACATCCTCCTTAGTTACTGTAATGGAAAGTATTTCAACATCATTATTGTCTGATCTCAATACAGCATCTGGCTTTTTCCCAAAGACAGAACAGAAGTATTTTTTAGCACTTCTGCTTTTTTGACACAGTTATTGACAGTTCTATCCCTTCCATTCCTTGTGATGGCAATCTTAACTGGTTTTAGTGAAGGCCTTATTAACTCCCAAAGATGAGCAAAAGTCAAGCTCTGATGCTTCCAACCTGCTTTAGCAAGGCAGACTCCCATCAATGCAGAGGGAAAGCAGCTTAAAATCCATTTAAATAAGTAAGTCAAACTATATAAAGAAAACTTTCCTCAGAAATATGCAAGAAAATATGTTCATGGCTGAATAAATCATGCAAAAAAATCAGCTATTTAGTGAATATAATTGAGGTAATTATGTATTGTTGCTTGAATTTGCTGTGTGAAGAATGATAGCATTCAGCTGTAAAGGATTTTTTATAATTTTTGATTTGGGGGCTCTTCAAACCTAAGCAACGTATGCCACTTTTTTAATGATCAGCTTTGATCAGGGATGTAACTGTGTTTCTGCCAGCTTTTACTGACGTGTGTGCTGAATGCCCAAATGTTGTATTGCAGATGTCCCTTTCAACTGTCAATTAAAAACACGCTTGAAAAATATATATATTTTTTTTTTTCAGAACTGTGAAATGATACCACAGTTTCCAAAACTTGGCAAGCATGTTAAATCATATCAGCAAAACTGCTTGAAATGTCAGTCACGGATCATGACAAGTAGTTTTCAGTTGCTGCCATACACTTTAGATTACAGAACCAAATATTTAGTGAAGAAATGGGCAATAAGGGCATGGAATAACAGGAGCACAGGGCAGAAGTACCTATGTGATTCCATTCAGAAAAATTACTCTTAACAAATTATTAACAAATATTTAATGGGCTCTACAACATCAGAAACCCAAGAAGATGAAACTCAGTTCTGGAATACAGGAGTGTTACACTTCGAGTGTTCATACTGCTCGCATCGTTCCTGGCCTGCATTTTTAATAGACAATTTGTGTAATTGGTTGGAGACGACAGGAGAAAAAAGGAAATGATGTCTGATCTGTCACGTCCACTTGGGACAGTAAGTGTTGTCAGACGGGCAAAGCTGACTGGGTTTAGAAGTAAGAACCGTGTTTGGGGTTTAATAAATGCAAGGGGAAAATTCTATTTGAGGGAACTTCAAAGCCCTAATCAGCTGCTTTTTTTTCTCTTTTTATTTTGTGAGATCTGTAGCAGTCTGAGTCAGCACAGATGCAGATGCCCTTCCTAGCAGAGCTTTTCGTCACTTTGAAGTTCACGTTTCAACTGGGGGAGGGGGAGAGAAGACTGGACAAAGCTTAAAACCAATCACAGGAAGGGAATTACTTAGAAGTGAGGAAGGCTTTGGGTTTTTTTCCCTTGCTGGCATGTAGAACATGGTTATAGGTTATGGTTGGATCTGATAAGTGGAGCTTTATTCACCAAATATACAAAGTAGGAGTTCATGTAGGGTGTAGGTTGCAAAGCCTTGTTTAACGTGATGAACATGTGGGTTTTAGTTCTCCTTTATAAAATACCTTCTTTGTACTGCACCTGTATGATTTATTAGTCATATGTCCTGCAGTTAAGTAATGGGAAATATTGGAGCAAGCATTTCATTAACCATGACGCTGTTAATTGGTATTGCTGGCTGCCTGGAATTACTTTCCCTGTTTGAATACATGGAAGTGTGAATCAGAGGTATGAATTGGCCAGTGAGAGGAAGACAGGCACCTCTGCAGGACAGGCTGCATGTATAGAGCAGCTGATTTCATTTGTCTTCCTGGCCTCTCAAGTCCCTGCAGACTTAGATCACTGAAATATTCAGTATGGTATATAATTTTTTTCCATGATCACAATTAGTTATATAATTATGATTAAGCTTTGAAACTTCAGTGGGATATTTTGGGATAGACTTTTTTCCAGACACATATGTCCATTGTTGTGATAATTTTTTTTTCTTGAGCTATTAATGCCTACATTTTAGGGTATTTATATATTTAAATTCCTGGCTATGTCTGAGCCTAGGAACACTGCTTTGTGTTTCGTAGAAAATGCTTTCTATTCAGAAACAAAACTTCAGCTCATTTTTTTCCATGCACCTGAACTATTACTCCAGATTGCTCAGCTGATGCCTGCAAGGAATGTCACACTTACTGCTGAGGGTGGAATCAAGTGCCAGTTGTCAGGGTTAATACTGATCAAAATTATTACTATTTGGTGCTGTAGTATATATAGCAATTGTAGCTGAAGAGAACAACACTGTTGAAATCCCTCGAACGGTTACAGCTATTCTTGAGCAATAAAATGCTTTTTCAAGGGACAGCCTGATACAATGCAACTTTGTAGAATGAGTTGTGAAATTTTCTTTTCATTTGCCACATCAAGCGCCAAATAAATGTTTGTAATAAAAACACAAGCCTGGGAAGAATGTGTTTTGCCAATTACGGCATAATGTGAGCTACAAAGAAGTGTTCAGCATGGAGAGCATGGGGCTGTTAGTGTCAGGTTACAGCAGGGAAAAAGGTGCTTTAATTTGCCAAATAACCAGCGTGGGTTTTATCCCACATTTGCAAGGAAAATCGCTGCTTTGAGAGAAAAGAGATGGGCCTAATCCCAAGCAAAATGAATTTGGTGAGTAGAAGCAGGGTGAGAAACCAATGCACATGGACTGCAGAGCTCTGATTGATGATGGGTGGCCAATCCTCCAGCTTGTGGTTGCCACATCCATCTCTTCCAGTTGGACAAGGGGGGCACAGGGTGGGACTAAACCTTCTGTAGCAGAAGTGCTACAAGCCGCACTGGGCCTGATGGTAACAATTTAGGGGGCCCTTTCACCTATTGCTCAAGACCTTGCATGATTTGCCCTGTTCCCCTTTTCAGGTTTCATATCACAGAAAACCAAGTTATTTTTTTCAACATAACTTTTACTTCAGCCTGAAGTTAGACACTGAAATGTTCCACGTCCGTGGCTGCAGCTCAGCTCAGCCTGACAACGCTCTTGAAATAAAGCCTGGATCCTGCTTGCTGGAAACTCAGTAAGAGCTGCCTTGTGCTCAGCTTCTCTGCGAGCTGTTTTCTGTCTTCTTCTGCTTGAAAACCACCTGCTCCGAGGGGATGGCAAAGCATCTCATTCACATGCAGTCAGCGGGAAGCAGCAGCCAAGAAGCAGCGGCGAGTGTGAGCGAGAGGGGATCCTTTGCAGCCTTTATATACCAGAGTTATTTTTAACCACAGCCTCCATGCTTATTACAGTGTTTCCTCTCTCAGACGCTCAGGAAGCCCACTTGGCTCTGTTTCCTGCTAACATTCAGCCCTGGCTCACAAAATCTTTGAGAACAACAGGCCTGAGACTGCTCGGCTCCATTAAAAAAACTGGCAACTTTTCAAGCCCTGACAGAAAACCTTTGAAAACTCTGGATTTCCTCCAGCTAACATATGAGGCTCCTACATCAGTGACAAATTAGACTGAAACAGCACAAAACACCTCTATGTAAATAGCCTTTTTCTGCGTTCACTCTTTTAATAGTTCAAAAATTATTTATAGGTATTTCTCTGGGTGGAAAAATATTTTTATATTTTTCCAAAGATGGGTTCTAGTGAAATGTTTTCTTTGCTTGTTTGGATTTTTATGTTTTCTTTTTCTTTCGAGATTTTTGTGACAGTTTTCTTAGGCTCCAGGAGCAATCTTTTCTTCCTGGAAACCAGGACAAAATGGCTGTTGTGAGTTCTTCACTGAAAGACCTCTGTCCAACACTGAGCACAAGTCTCTAAATGCTGCCATTCCCCAACCATTAAATAATAGTTATAACAGGCACGACTGAGTTCTGATTTCCCGAGAGACAACAGGAGAGGTCAGCTGCACTTTATCGCTGACTTCACACACGCGTTTTACATGTAACGTAAATTGTATTGAATTTTTTCTTGCAGGGTTTCCACTTCAATTCCAAAGGGACTCCTACTTCCAAACTTGCTTTCAAGTATCAAAATAGATGTGACCTTCATTGCTGAGAATGCTATTTTGTTCCTGCGTTGCCGTTGTAGAGCATCCTAAGAAATCTTAATGTGAAGTGACTTATATCTGTCAGTAAAAATGACCTCGAATCATAGATGATAAATCCAGATTATTAGACTGATGGGATTTTCTGATTTTCTAGGAGTATTTCCAGTATTTCACATCCTTGTCTGCATCCAGCATCATCTTAAAGGTTATTTATTGCCCTGGGCATGAACAGGAACCATCAGTAACTTCTCCATGTCCTTTCTAGTCCCAGTTTTTGTCTCGGAGTGGTTGGTGGTAGCAGGTTCACTGGAGCAGGAGGATTTCCCTGACTTGCCCATTTTCTGGGCAGTAAGGTGATTTTATTCTCTCCTCCTAATTTTAATCATCCCCAGCTTGAGTGTGTAGGCTCAGGAATGGTAAGGCTCTGTACTGGAAGGAGAAAGTGATGGAGAATTCATCCCTCCCTAGGATGATAAGGCCGGTTCTTACCCAGCTAAAGGCAATTGCAGCTCTACAAATCCGATGAATTCTCTTCTATTCTCTCCTTAAAGGATTACCTTCACTCCCTTAGTTGTGCCCTGAACCACTAGATTATTCTGGTTTTGAGGTTGACCATCTCTGTGGGGTTTGTATGGCAGTAGCATTTTTGCCCTCTGCCTTTCCTTTGGAGCTTGGCCATTGTGTGAGAGCATCTCCAATGGGAAAGCTCATCTATATCATGAGGAAGAGTGTAAAATTAATGCCTTTTACTGGTCTCAATAACACTGTTCATACAGCTGTGCTTTGCTATTCCAGAGACAAGGAAATACTGAACTGGGAGCTGAGTGTGTCGAGCACGATCTTGAATAAGTAACTACCACCATCTCTCAGCCACCATCTCTATGATGACCCTTATTCTGATTGAAATCACTTTACTCCCTGATTTATCTACATTTCACACAGATGTGGTTAACTTGTGCAGTTGAAAATAACTCTTATGAGGATGGAAAAGTGTAAACAGTTCCTGCACGTGAAAGAACTGAATTCCACATTTTTTAGCTTTTAGTAACTCGTTCTGCAGTTCAGTTGTTGTTTTTTGGGGCTTTTATCTCATATCGTACCCAACAATGGGGTTTTGACTGTGCCAAGGCTGCTCTCCTTTGAAAGGATCTTGGCAAGTGAGGCTTTTAAATCCAGCATATCATTTTGGCAAGTGATCCTTATTTTGCAAATGCAAAATGGTTCCAGTCATAGCTCCCAGTGTTTGCCCTTGTAGTTTATGGGACAAGTGGTATGGAATAGCAGATTCACGTTTATTTTCAGGCAGGAAACCAGTAGTGCAAAAATGCCTCATGAATTGAAGGGTCAGGGTGAAGTCTTTTTAAAAAAGAATCAAGGTGGTTGGGCTGCATTTATCACACGCAGCCCAGAGGTCTAAAAATTACTTGTTTTGATGCTATTTAGAGCTCACTGTAATGAAAAACTGACTTTGTGCAGTTTGACTTTCTGCGTCACAACCCGTCTTGGGACAGTAATACCAACAAGGACAATTAGTTTAACTGTCATTCACCGTTGCTGTTTGTTTGTACTCAGTGGTTTCTGGTAGAAGCTGCAGGACGACCCTTCCATTCCCACTCTTGCCAGCGGCCTCAGTAATTGCCTACTAGTCACTGAAGGACAGACTCACCAAGGACTTTCAAAGCTCACTTACCCTCCTTCACATATAACTGAAATTTATAGCTAGCAGCTTCTAAAATAACATCACTGCCACCTCCAAAAACAGCTCTGGGACCATGTGGCCTTGTGGTTATGGCTCTGGGGTTGTGGTGGTGAAGTCAGAGATTCAAATCCAGCTGTAGGGAGATAAAAAGCTTCAAAGAAAGTGAAACTGGTTTTGCCTTGATTAGGTGGAAATAATAACACCTCATTTTGCTTACACCTGAAAACCAAAATTCGTAGCCAAAAATCAGATACAATGCAGAATTCCATGTCACAGCGAGAGATGCACTGGGTGTGAAAGCATGTAGCTGCTATGAAGACAGCTCATGCTGATTGTCATGTTAGAGGGGGTTTGCTTCTCTTAGTACGTAGTACTGAGGTGTGGCGTGATAAAAGTCAGGGTCTGAAGCCTCCACAGGCAACACAGACAGAGACTAGCAAGGTCCACTCTATTTTTCAATGTATCGTTTGCCCGAGTGGTTGTTCCAGATAGGAAAGGATTTTGTTTCCTTACTACCTTAGAGCTGCCCAGAGGTCTCTCTCTAGGCATTTAGGCAACATTTGCAGTTGTGCAAGAATCCCATGGATGCTACACTGGAAATCATTATTATTGTACAATGATTAGTAAATACAAACACAATAATAGCCCTATGATTTTATATTGTACAGGTATTACAATTAGAAGGAGACAAATAAAAACCAGACAGCAGATGGCCTTAGCTCTCAATACCAAAATTATCTAAACCTGGACTAAATGTAAATAGATTTCTGAGTTATTTGGCACAAGAAACATCTGGAAAGCTCTGATTTCCCCCTCAATATGCAGAATTATCACAAAGCCATTGCTGTCCTGCTGAGTTATTCCTATAGCCAGTCGATGTTTTGGAGGCCTTGCTAAAAAATCCTTGAGGGACTTTCCTTCAAAAACTGGGCCAACTCCTACACTGGCTTTAGGAGGGACCTCCCTACCTGCCCAAAAGAAAACCCACCCCAAGCCCCACTAAAACTCCAGCCTTGTGGTGTTAACTTCCAGATTTTGTATCTCTCACTGACACTGGAATTAATTCCCACTGTTTACACAGGGTATGAGAGGAATTTTAACTTGAGAGTGAAGGTCAGGTGTAAGTCTCACTTCATTGTACACAGGATATTAATGTGAAGGGATATTTCAAGCATAAGTGTCTACAAACGCTCTGCTACAGATGATAACAAGAAGAGTCCACGGAGCTATTTGTCCTAAGAACAGCTGTTACTGGATTACAAGGACATCTAGAAGTGAGCGTGTCGTGTTTTTCTGATTTATTTAGTAGCATTCTGATGGGAAAACACAGAGATGATAACGTGCATCAATGGTACATACCGTCTCTGCAAGAAAATCCAAACCTGATTCCTTGGTGACAAGCTTGGCAGATTATTCCTTGAACCTGCATCAAGATTTAGTCTGCAGCAGAGACTATCTGAAGCATTTACAGAAAGAGAACCGATGTTTCCGTTGTTGGAATCCAGTGGGTATCAAAGATGTCTTTGAATTTCTACAATTAGAAGGAGCCAAATAAAAACCAAATAATTTTCCAAGCAGATGGCCTTAGCTCTCGATACCATAATTATCAAGTTCTCTAGGTAGTGGTTTTAAGATAGATGTTAATGGATCTTTGAGCAAGAAGCATTAGTGATCTGGACTACAGCAACATTTTAATTAAAAAGTTGTACAATAACAGACTCAAAATGTAAACTTCAAAACATTTAAAGCCTAAATTACCGTGGCTTCAGAACTGGCATTGAGTATGCAATTTTTAACATTCCAGACTGCCTTCATTATAGTTCAAGAAGCCACAGAAATACACCGTTACGAGCCAGGAATAGTTTGTCCTTTTATTTGGAAAGAGAATTACAGAGAGAGCTATTGGGAACTGAAGTTTAGTTCCTAAGGCAGGAGCAGGGTACAGTATTTTTATACACAACTGCAACCACAGGCTCGCACTCATTCAAACATGCCGGACTAAACGGTGCCGGCTGTATAAATACTCAACGCTAAGTTAAAACACAGGTTCTTTTTTACTTCAGCTTTGAAGGTTTATCATGCTATTTCTACTTTTTCAGTATCATTTGAAGTCTCGATGATACACATATATATGTAAAAGGGTGCCAGTAACTTAAACCTACAAATCAAGACCATGGTTCTTCAGTAGGTTTGGAGAAAGGCTGATTCCCTTCTGGACATTGTTGATGGACACAAAGCTTGCTTTCATTTGTGAACGTCCGCTTAAAATTACAAAGTAAATCCTTCTGGGTTTGTTGTATTATTATTTCTTTCCAGTGGGTTACTCCACAACTGCATCATAATGCCCATATAATCTTTTTTTCAGAAATTGGACTCACATAACTCGTTGGTATGCAAAATATGTAAGGCCCCAGTCTGCTCCGAATTACACCCATGCAAACCATTGAAACTTAAAAGGGAATTTAAAATATGCATGAATAAGGAAAACAAATGGAGTCTCACTTTGCAAAGTGCCTTGAGATCTTTAGAAGATTTTCTGGAGATCATTCAAAGATCACTGTACACTTTGTTACCTGTGCTTTCAAGACAGGAAGGGGATCTGATACTTACTTAAACTGCTGTTGTCCAAAACAGGTTTTATCAATGCTTTTGACAAATGAAAATGGTAGGAGCAGCAGATGCCCCACACTAATGTTCTAAACTCACTATAATTAATTAAAAAGCTCTAATGGAAAAATATCCTAAATCTCATGGCTGGTCAGAAATCAACTCTGGTTTTGTTTTACCGAGAGCAGTAAATAAACCCAACATGAATAGACATGAAAGGACTTTCTAGAAGTGGTTGCTTGCGATAATTCCGCTCAGGAAGCTGATGAAGAGCAGCACAGACTGGCTGCCCTCTCCTTTGTTGTCTCTTTTCCCCCTGTGTTGTTTTAAAATCAGGGGAATTGATTTTGCTTTGTGCCGTTGGTGGACTTGGACGATGGAGTTGCACTTCTAAAGCCTGAATTCTGGGAGAGAACACTTTTAGCATGCTTTACAAACTGTTTTGGCTGTTTTCAGGTTGACTATTGAACCACAGTGGAAGTCTATGTATTCAAGATATTTCGGGTGATTGTGTAACTGGAAAAAACTGTCCTGATTTTAAAGTAGTTTTGGCCTACAACTGGAAGTAAATAAGCATTTTTAGAGACTCACTGGAAAGTAATTGCTCCTGCAGGACGCTGGCTGTGCCAGGAACTCTGGCAGATGCACTGAGCCCTCACTATTAAGCTTCAAGAAACCCTATTTTCTGATGCAAAGGATCAAAACCAAGCATATATAATCTAAAATGTAAGGCGCATGGAAAGAACAGATGTCTGTGAAGGGAAATGTCTAAACATATGCACTGCATTAGAAGGGAACACAAGGGAAAAAATGCCTGGTAAAGTCCAGAGGCTTCTTGGTTTGTCGCGGTGGGAAGCAGGAGCTGCGGTGGCAGTGAGGGTGTTGAGAGCCCCAAGTCTGGTCTGGGGATGGAGCTGCTTGTGACACACAGAACTCCAGGGTTATCAGATGTGATCTTGGGCTGACCAAGAGCTGGGGCAGGATGAATTGCTGATGACAATGACACGAGAGAGAGCAGAAGCAAGAGAAGCACCTTGTTTTGGGTGACACTGAACCACCGGATTGCAACCCTTCAATAAGAACAGTCTGTCCCTGCGCTTCCATCCAGTGATTCATCGGTGACTAGGAAAGAGTCATAAAAGCACCACTGTCAGCTAATGTGTCATTAAAGGAAGCGTTCTGCTTCTTTTTTTCCTAAACAAGAAGTTAACAAAGTATTATTTTTCCCTGCTCACACTGTAAACTGGCATTTCAAAGGCTGGAGTGACTTCCCTTTGCTGTTGCTTTACTTGCATCTCAAGGCTGTAATTGAATTCACCCAGGCTGGTTTGCAGGTCTCTGTACTACCAGTTCTCCCCGTGGCTTCTCAATAGAAATCCCTGCTCTTACCTCCAGCAGCCTGAGTTGATCAGAAAACCTCAAGGGGCTGTGGACAGCCACATGCTCTGTAGTAAAGGACATGAGTAGCTTTGAAACTGAAGCCAGCTGCAGAAAAACTTCAAGATAAGTGTAGGATCAACTCCCTCCCTTCCCCTGAGTTTGCTTTTCTTTTCCCTTTTATTTTTCCTTTCTCCTTTTTTTTTTTTTTTTTTTTAAATCCAACATTTGCTTGAGCTGCCCTTTCTCTGTATTCCCAGACTGGGGGCTATAGCACAACAATGGTTTTTGGTCGGGTAGATTTATCTTTGTAGATGCTTCTTTCCCAATCCAGCCCAAATGAGCATGTCCAAAGAACTTTAGACTTCCTGAGGCACCCAGAATAGTTCAATACAGGATGACAACTGAAATAAAGGATTTTTAATGCTTCAGGATGTATGACTTTGTCTTTAGGATTTGTATCTGGGTTCAATCAATGCAGTAGCAGAGTAGTAAATCAACCATATGAGCATTAGCTCTCCGCTTACTCTGATGGGACACTCAATTCCCTTCTGAGACACACTGAGAGGAGAGAGGAAAGCCTCCAGAGAGAAAAAATCTTCCCAGTTACAATAAAATGACATCCAGCCAGTGCCATGGTGAAATGTGCATGTGTCTGTTTTTCTGTAGTGTCATGGATAGTAAGTATGAGGTGCTGAATTCATTAATATTAGCAAAGATCCAGTTTTCTGCCTGATAGAAATTTATAGCATCATAAGTCATTTTTTTGCTGCGTTTCAGAGTAAGCATAGTGAAGTCATTGCATTCTGATTAAATTATCTATATTTTTTATATATTTGTAAGATATAAACCATCTCTGTATAAGCTATATTTGCATGTACACACACACACACACACACATATATATGTATATAATTCCAAAGATTTTTTCTGAAAGGGACACTGAAGGACAGCTACAAGAGGAGAAGGGCCAGTGTCATCTGTGCAAAAAGGAGCTATTTAGCCATAATGCAGGTTTTTGAAATTGTTTCCATATATTTTTAGGAAAAACAAACACCCTTATTGTATAATAAATCCATGTCGCGTGTGTACAAATACATCAGAAACCATCACTAGCTCAGCATCAAATGGCACAAAACAAGCATGCCCCAGTTAAACCTCCCCAGAGAGCCTGCCCAAAGCTCCGGCCTTAAAAAGGTGGAAGAAAAGAGTGCAAGATTCATGGAGTTACCCCACGCATATAAATCTTGTAAACTCTCCTGTCATGAGCTCATCTGGGTGGTTGTGTTTGACTGGGGATTTTGCTTGCAAGCATCACCCCTCCAATGATGCGTTAGCTCAGCTGTGTTGTGATGGGATGTGATGCCAATGTTGTGCTTTTTCCATCTTGTCACTGCCTCTGGCTGTGTGGCAGCACCTCCTGAGTAAATGGGCTTGTGGCAGCAGAGGAGAAGCTCAATTTTTCATCCCAGAAAATTCTGCAAAGGGGTGATCCTGCAGGACATGAGTGCACACCTTCCAGGAGTCACCGGCACTGGGGTTTCACTGGTGGCAGGAGGGAAACTGGCGGCTTTGGGCGTGTGATGAGTTGCTTCAGGGGCAAAGTGCAGGCCTTGTACTGGCTTTTCATTCATCTGTTTGGCCTAGGGCACAGCTGAGTTTTTAACTCCTCCACAATTTCATATCAACTGAATAAGTCGTTGGAAACCACTGAAACTCAACCCTCTACGAAAGCAATGGTTCCACAACCCTGAGCTGCTGAGAAGCACCTGATGTAGGGTTTGAACTGACATGGTATAAATTACAGAGACTATTAGCAATGCTCCTTTTTTCCTTTGGAACTGGTTTGGAGCGTGCTGCTATGGCCAGGGAAGATGCTCCTGGAGAAGGACAGGACAGCTCTGCGTGCCAGGCAGTGAGACTTGTAGTGGTTCCCTCCTCCTGTTGGTTTTCTGAGAGCTCAAACAGCCTTTTTGGCAGAAAAGCAATTTTTCAAACTTACTGTCATCTTTGAAAATGCAGCTTGAGCCTGAACAAAACTCATTGCATCTCATCAGTGGCACTGCCTGTCTCCTTGAGCTCTCAGCCTATGCTACCACTGACAGTGCTGTGCAAGGTGACGAGTGGACACCTGGCCCTACAGGACAGAGACAAACCCAACTAGATTTAAATGTGAGAGACAAGCGAGCTCTTTGATTTTCTCTTTGGTGCTTGTTCACTCTGTGGTGCAGGGGAGGTTTTTGTGGGCTTGGGACTTCTCGATACCACAGCACAAGTCGGTGCCAATAAAATAACATGAATCAGGGCAGGTCAGTGCTAGGACCAGCAGGTGATGCAACATTGCTGAAAGCAGCCGTGCATCACTGAGAGTTGCAGCACTCCCAGCAGATATGATGGATTCACCGCAGGAAACGCTGGAGAAATTCTCTGGCCCCTCTGGTGTGGGTCAGATGGGGAATCACAGTCCTCTTCCAATTCTCTCTCCCCCTCCGAGTTACTCTTGGCTCCTGCACTGGTGCAGCTGGTAAGGACATGCTGTGAGGCAACCCCTATAGGCGCTCTGGATTCTGAAATGTGCTGCTCAGTGAAGCAAGTTAGTAGTTGTCATTCCCGCAAAAAAGTCCAGAAATAATATCTTAGAGCCAAAGTGAAACCTGCCAAGGAATGAATGCCCTTGGGTGGAGATTACTGATATTGTATTTATTATATTAGGCAGGAGAGATCAGACCATTCTTTAAAATAAGCTACAGTAAACAAGTTAGGTAGCTGAGCCCTTCAAATGTTTCATTACTGATGAGTTTTAACGTTAAGAGCTTGTATCGTATGAATCTTGATCGAGGGAAAGATAAATGTGCTGTTTTTTAGCATTTCACTACAAACATGGTGTTTGTGCCAACTGACACAATGATTAAATATGATGTCTCTTCTGAGAAGTGAGAAGAACTGTAACCGCACTGAGCTCTCCGCCGCCGATATGAGATAAAAAGAGTCAAATCGAGTGTGGTTTCCTTCAGACCAAACTTGCGGTGTAGCGTTTCGTGAATGATGTTGCCAAAGTCAAAATAATCTGTTTTGCCCAAAGGTATTTTTACAGAAGACTGCAAGAGTATCTTTTTCAACAGAATAATATAAAAAGTTAATTTATCCTTTGCACCATGATCAGTGATGGGTCTTTGTTAGTGCAGAGGTTCAGTGCTACAGTGTGGGATGGGAGCTATTATGTGCCCAATTGCTTTCATTCTAACAAGGGCTAAAAAGGCAATAGCCTCAAAACAAGCTGAATTTATGTTTGTTTTTTTTTTAATAAAATCTAAAATTCAGGCCATTTCCCCACCAATGTGCCCTAACCCCTGTGCCTGCTCTTGCTGAGTGGTGCCCCTAATACCCCTGAGACGGGCTCAGCCCAGCTTCACGCAGTATTGTGGGGCTGGGACAGCATCCCTGGCACTGACAGGTGCTGGTTTACACAGAAAATGAAAAGCAGCTGTTTCTTTCTTTTCAAGAGTATCAGAAAAACAAGAAGACGGTTCCCTCCCTATGTGGGCCAAAGGCTCCTTCAGCCCTTTCACTTTCAGCCACACTGGTAGCAATAGTTCTGTGCCTTTCTCTGAGGAGCTTTTCCAATGTATTTCACTGTTGCTCTTTCAGGCCCGTGGGAATTAGCTACAACTCTCCTTCCCCTGTTACAGACCAAGATAAAAGCAGTGGCGGAGCCACCCAAAAAACCCAGAGAGGCAAAGAATTGCAGCCCTAGACACCTCAGCACCCTAAGGGTGCTACACACGCTGTGCTTTGCAGCCTCTCGAAGCCCTGCAGAAGGCTTGGTTTGCTCACTCTGGGGAGGATGCCTCACCCTCCTCAAGAGCCAAGTGCAGCTGTACTCACGCCTCCTTCACCACCAGCTCTGACACCTCACTGGTGCCTCCAGTTACCAGCAGCCTCTTTTGCCAGGCTCCACAAAGGCATGAATCTTTGCTTGGCAGAGCTCAGTTGTGGCCCATTCCCCAAGCTCCAGCAGGTTTATCCCAAGTCCTTTAAGCTCTGCTTTATAGGACATGGGCTCAGGACAGTGTCCTGCTGTCCAAATACCCTTCTTGAGTACATGGACACTGCCAGGAATAGGATCTTAGAGGAGATTCATTCTGACTGACATTTGTGATTCATCATGACTGACCTGCTAATTCCTTCTGTGCCCTGAGATGGTCCTGAACCCACAATGTGGTATTGAAACCTTTCCTCTGCTGATGGAGCTGTTTAACGGCTCTGAACCAAGGGTTACTGATGATGGGGTCTG
This sequence comes from Corvus kubaryi, assembly GCF_017639235.1. NCBI lineage: Eukaryota > Metazoa > Chordata > Aves > Passeriformes > Corvidae > Corvus > Corvus kubaryi. The sequence goes on from NW_024581078.1 coordinate 121,712, forward strand.
GTATGGGGCACCATTAAATGCTGGGCCACAAAACAGTGGGCTGAGAGCCTCCCTTCAGAACTGTGCTATGCATGCAGGGAAAAGCGCCTGTAACATTTATTTTCTCTCTCACTCTGTGGGTATGGGGAGAGGAGATGGTCAGAAGCCAGGAGATATAGGGCCAACATCCCCCACACAAGCACCAAGCCAGCAGCTTCTAACCCATATGGCAAAGGACAGGAGAACCAATGGCCTGGAGGGGAAAGGGAAAAATACCTGGTGCTCAGTCCAAAAAATGAGGCAGCATTTGCAGCTGTGGATGTGGATGGAGGGCAAGGAGCAGAACACTTTTGGTACCAACTGCCCAACAAGGCAGGATGGGACACACCATGTGCCACTGCACCTTCCCACACCACTGGCTTTCCCCATGCCCTCACACAGCCAGCACTCTCACCCAGGATTCATGCAGGAAACGTGGGTGAGAGGTTCTCCGAGAGCAGAAATAATCCTGCACCCGGCCCAGCCTCCCTCTGTGCTGTGCCTTGACTCAGCGTGTGGGGAGTTGCAGCTGGGGACGTCCCACGGCACCTGCAGGAAACTTGAAGTGAGTGTGGAGGTGGTGTTACTGTGAGGGCAAGAGCTTTGATGAGCTCAGCAGGGGGAAAAGCCTCTAGGAAGGCTGATGTTGAAGGCATCAGCATCATTATGCTGATGTTTTGGAGGTGAGGGACTTCTACAGTCCTTGAGAGCATCACCTGCAGAGCCCACGCCAGCATCTCTGGGGCTACAATTTTTGGAAGAGGTGCATTTTTTGGTGGAGGTTCCCTCCCGTCTTCACACAGGACACTGAGCTCTCCCCTGCATCAATTCTATCAGCAAACACATGCTCTGCTGGAAGCAAACTCTTCTTTTCTAACTTGACTTTGCTTCAACTTCCAGGTATTGCAGCTGCTGTTCCTTTTCTATGCTGAATTCACATTCTCACCTCAATAAAAAAGTAATCTTGTGTTTGCTACAAAAAAAAATTCACTTCATTAATCTGAACGCCCCTGGCTTTACTGTCACAAAATACTGCTTGGAAAAGAGAAAGCTGCTTCAGTGCTGCTGCCTCAGACAGCTTGGTCACTCCAACACTTCAGTGAGGAAGACCAAAATGTTCCCTCTTTCCCAGCATGTTGCAAGAGTGAGCAAGAGGGAGGAAAAGAGCTCTCAGTGCCCCATCTGTGACTGTGTCACCCCTCCAGAATAACCTGTCATCATCAGTCCCTGATATTTTGGATGTTTGACACAATACAAGGGAGGTAAGTTTGGGGACATAATTTTGCACAACAATCCTGAGCCATTCAAGCGCTGCAGCTCCTGGCTCTGGCCTTGCTTGGAGGTATAAGGATGTTTTGAGACAGGGATCAGTGAGGACCAAATGAAGCTTCTGTGACCAACTAAGTGCTCAAATGAGCCTGCAAACTTCTAGTTTGGTGGGGTTTTTTGGTTTTTTTTTTTTAGTGTGTACTATATAAAATAAAATTGAAAGAAAACCCCTGACTTTTCTCAGTGTAGAAGCTAGTTTTATTGGTAACAAAATGATCCTTTTGTCCATATTTACCAAAAGAATTGCTATATAAAATATATCCTTGATCTCTGATGTCAAGACACATTTGAGAAAAATTGTAATAAGAGTGGAAGTTAGAAAATCTGGCTGTGTGAGCTCTCCAAGAGCTCACACAATAGTGCAGTAAGGGTTGTGTAGCACTGATTATTCTGAAGGATCAAAATGACCCTTGAGCTATTAGAATTTTTCATTATGCACTTTTTAGGAAAAATTTGGGCAATCCTCACGCTGGGGGTTTGGATGTAAACAGTGATGACAGCTGTGGAAAAATCCACTCCAGCTTTATCAAATGGGCCGAGTGAGGCTTGCTATAATCAGCGAGTGGTGTAATCCTATACAGAATATTAATTGCAATATTGGCCCCCTTCCAACAGAGCTCTTTACAGATCCATTGAAACACTATTTGCTCTGGTCTAACACTAGTTATAGATGTTCCTGCACTTTTTTTGCCATTGACTGTGTGAGGCAGAAGGGCTGTTCCATTCAGCGCATGGATCATGCAGAATGCTGCTCATTTCAGAGCCCAAATATAACATTTTATCATCGAGTGAATCTGAAATTTGCTTGGATAGAGCTCAATCTTGCACCATAGAAGTCTATGGGTATTTAATGAAATCTAAACATGGCCTGTTCCATATGATTCATGGATTTGTTGTTTATATGCTAAAGGCTTCTTTACAAGGCTTATATCACCATGTTAATTCCTTTAAGCATGTCCATCTGCACTCAAATAATAAAAACACACATATGGACTGTAATGAAATACCATCCTGAACCATGCAGGGCAAGAAAATTCATGCTGCAACTATAGCAACTACTAAAATAGCAAAGCACACTGATTTCTGACATGAACCTGTTCCTAATGTCCAAGAGACACTGTGTGCTGCGAGCTTTATATACCAGTTCCCAAAATATCCGAGTCCTGATAGGATGAGAAAATACCGTCATGTTCTTGCACCAGGCCAATTACAAAGCTGTAGTTCCTGTGCTGGTAAAGATGTTTCCTGTTGATAACACAACAGGACAACATAGCACTTAGCTGCTAATGTTATCTGGGACCCTTGTGACCTCTCGGAAACTTTAACAATTGTAGAGTCCACAACACGTAGAAGCCTCTCTTCTTGTGCTTTTGTTTGAATAAATAAGCAAGAAAGAAAATAAACACTCGTTCTGCAGCCATGTGCTCATTATTGCTTGGGGAGTAATTAGAGGTGGCTGAAACATAGAGGAGAGCTCAGCTCAAGAAGCAACAGGTTCCTACCTCTGATGCAGGGCAGTGCTTGACTGATAAGTCCTTTTCTAAACAAATACAGTGCAAAGGTGGAATTCTACACTGGAATATTTTTTGTCCATTTTAAACATACTCCTTTTCAACTTTATAGACTGCCTTTTTGTGTTTGAAGATGAAAAAGCAGATTTCATTTGTTTATAATGTCAGCATTTCTGAACAGTCCTCGTTCATTATCCTTTCCCCCAAGCTTTTCCCTCAATTTTTATACAGAAATTTCTTCAAACCCTTCCTGTCTGTGCAGTTTTGTCCCTTTTCCTTGGCCAGACAGCAGCAGTGACAGGTACAGCTTGGAGCAGCATTCCAGGAGTTGTAAGAAAGGACTTCTTGGAAATATAAAACTGCAGCTGAATTTGGGTGTTATATTACCTCTCAATAACTGGCTGTTTCTAACACACCTTTGAGATCTCCCACACCCACCACCCAATGGATATCTGCCAGCTCACAAAGCCCTTATGTAAAACCCCCCTACTACAGGAAACCCAGCGCCGCTGCTCACTCCTGGACCTTGTGGGATACTTGAATTCTTCATTCTCTGCTGGGGAGGAACCAGCAGCTTCTATGACCTCTTTAACTACTTAAAGCAGAAAAACCCAGAGCAAGATTTGCCCTCTTTCATATTTGGAGTAACAGCAGTGCAATCCAGAGTCTGTCCATAAAGAATCACTCTGCAAAGCTTTCCCTGAAATCCAACAGGTACATCAGTGACCTGTAACCCAGCGGCTTGAAGATCCATAAATAACACAGGGATGGATTTACCCTATGTGCCTGATTTCCCTCAATATTCTTCTATCCCTCAAAATCTGTGGTGCAACCACCATGCTGCCTCAGATGGTCTAAGAAATTCTCAGATGAGGTATAGGACATTCCTTGAGAAGGACAGAAAAGTGCTTTTCCTAACTTACTGGAAAAAAAAAAAAATAAAGCCTTATAATTGAATGTTTGGGCTTCAGTTCAGTGCTAAGAGTGAGTCCTTTCAATGGTCTTTTGAACACCCCATCGCTCTTCACCTACACCTGCCCAACTGGAATAGCAGAGGTAAACCTAGTCAGCATTCTTCCTTGCTCCATTGTTATTCCTGCTGGAAAGAGGCACAACTTCTTGCACTGGTTGCCTTTGAGTGGTGCTTATTCTCAGCAAGTCACAGTGGGAGTGGGTGGGAGGCAGAGTTCATTCATTTTTGTAGCATAACATAGAACAGATTGTGTTTGGATTTCACTAGATATTTGTTGTTCTATGTTTCTTTGCTTTATATTGGACAAGGGCCTGCAACAAAACTTTGATCCAAGGTACAAATCCACGGCCAAGATTTGAACTAAGCCTACAAAACTTTCTCCAGAACAGGCTGTAGCCCAGCATGCTGACTCTGAGAGCCTCCTGTTCTTCACGTTGCTGGTCATTTGATTCAGGCCTGCTTCTGCTTATTTATTTGACCATTAGCCTGCAAATGAACTTGGAGGCTCCACGATCTAGTCCACAACTTTTTGAGAATAACCCAGAGTAATTCCACCTACAGCAAAATGAAGTTTCATTGATGCAATGCTGCAACTGCCAGGGCGGGACATAAGATCAGATGGAGATGAGAAGAGAGGTTATAAACTGGGCATAATTTCTGATGTTAAACTCCAAATTAGCCAAATCCTCTGGTTCAATGAGTTTGTCAACAACCACAGAGCAGCAGAACAGCTGAAGTGGGAAAAGTGGCTTTAATCGTCCAGTGTAATGCCATGAATTTTGGAGGGCTATGGAAGGTCTCAGTTTCAGGTGGCTGTTTGCACCTAGTTCTTGGGAACTTAGCCCAGAACAGATCCTGATAAAACAAGTATCCTTCATTTTCAGGAGAAAAAATACAGATCTGAGTTCAGCTATAACTCCTATCTCTTAAAAAAAAAAAAAAAAAAAATTACATTTTTCCTCTTTAAGACCTGGTGTGAAGGAACAGGACCAGATGTGCTGCTGCCCAGAGCAGTGACGACTGTGAAGAGCCCACACCATGGTCCCCATGCCACCCCTGCACTGACAAAGCCCAGGAGGTCACAGTTACAACCCAGGACATGTACAAGGACCTACCAGACCAGGTTGCTCCAAGCCCCATCAAACCTGGTCTTGAATATTCCCAGGGATGGGGCAGCCACAGATTCTCTGGGTAACCTGTGCCCAGGGCCTCACCACCCTCAAAGCCAAATTTTTTTTCCTAATATCCAATCTAAACCTTCTCTCTGTCAGTGTGATGCCATTCCTTCCTGTCCTCTCACTCCAGTCTCTTTAACATCTTTCTTGAGTGCTCTCCTCAGGTACTGGAAGGTCACAGTTAGGTCACCCGAAGATTTTCTTTCCCAGCCTGAACAATCCCAATTCTCTCAGCCTTCCCTCATAGAAAAGCTGCTCCAGCCCTCTGCTCATCTTCATGGCCTCCTCTGGCCTTGCCTGAACAGGTCCATGTCCTTCCTGTGCTGCAGCCCCCAAAGACCCAACGTTTTTCACCAATTCCCTGATGTACAACAGCGCCAAAAGAGAACCTCCTGCATCTGCCTGCAGCGAGCTGTGAGTAACTGTGCTTTCAGAAACGCTGAGTCAAGACAACGTGCTGGAACTACAGGAGAAACAAGTTTTATCTGTGCGTGGGGAGGGCATGACTTAGAGAACACTTTGAATTGCACAAAATTCCATGGAAAAAAGGTTTACAAGTGTTTGTTTACATTTTGACTTCTCCTGTAGCATAAATAGCATTGTTGCATAGTTACCATTGCAAATAAGATTATTCATATTGTCCCTTAACTTTGCTCTCTCATGCTGTTTTCTGCAAGGCCATCAACCCTCGCCATGCCAGGGCTGCTGAAATTACAAACAGCAGTGGGTGTCAACCACAGAGTGGAAAAAAAAAAATACTGAGCATATTGCAACACTGGAATTGGCACAAGATAAGGACAAAGGTGCCAAGGTTTAGCCTTTTTATTTTCACAGAATAAAGTCAGAAATGAACAGGTGCAATCTCCTAACCAGAGGCAAATCCACTCCAGATAAAGTCTCATAATCTCTCTTTATGTGTAAGGATGTTTTATAGACAAAACCAGCTCAGACTAGAATTTGGAAGCAAATAGAAGCAGTCCAAACAGTATTCAAGCACAAAAAGATGCCAATAAAGAAGAAAGAGTAGGAAAACCCTAAAAGACACACAATGAAAGACTCTCTTCAGGTGGAAGACCAAGGTGAAATGAAGCTTTTCTAAGGTACCCATTTTACTTGATTGGGAAGTAGGTTCTGGCTTGATTTAGCGAGACAAAACCAATTTTCTCTAGAGGTAATCAAGTGTGTGTGAGTGAAAAGGTCCTCCTTCTTCTACATTATATCACACAGGAGCTTTCCGACCACCAGCTGATGTTTAATTTGTGACCTGGCAATGGTCCAGCACCAATGTCCAACCCCGAGCAGCTGCTCCTGTGGTGATGCAGCTTCCCTTGGCGCTGATCCCTCCACTGCACTTTGCAGGAGTAGCAGTATCAGCCACATGAGAGAAAAAGAAAGAAATAATAACGTTAAAACTATCAAGCTAAATTAAGAAGTGGTTCAACTCCAAAAATCACACTGCATAAGGCTAAAAAAAATTTTTAATTACATGTTTTGGATGGTTTTTAATGCACTCGGACTCAGTAAAATAGCTGTGCCTTCCAAATCAAGGCACGTCGGGTACACACCGTTCGCGCGACTCTTACTGGTCCCTGCTGGGGAGCCGCGTGCTCCCAGTGCCATCTGCTGGCAGAGCCGCCCAGGGACGGCCGGGCCACACACGCGGCGCTTTGTGGCTCTCTCTCGTTCTAAGCCAAGAGCAGTTACGCACAGGACTACTCCAGGAAGTAAAACTACTCGGACGGGAGCGCCGCTGACGCACCTGGAGAGACAGTTATCAATCAGGGAGCAATTAAGTCGTGCGTAACGAAGTGACAGGTCTGCGTGCCTGGGGAGAGAGAGGGAATGTTTCCTGCTGCGAGGATCTCAAGCCAGGAGTCTGCCAACACAACTATGAAACCACAGCTAGGTGAAAGCACAGATTAGACACTTGACTTGAAACATGCAAATTGTCTCTTAAAAGTCTTTTGTATTAGGCACTTACCTATAACATGGTGGCAAACCAAGACATTTACATTTTACCACATTAAGCAGAGAATGAAGTTCAATGAGATGAAGATTTAGCAGTTGGTCTAAGAACAAAACTTGTGGGAAAAAAATTACTCATAGGATCACAGACTAGTTTGTGTTGGAAGAGATATGACAGCCCATCTCATTCTAAACAAGAGACCTTCCACTGTCCCAGACTGCTTCAAGCCCTGTCTGACCTGGCCTTGGACCCTTCCAGGGATGGGGCAGCCACAGCTCCTCAGGGCAGCCTGTGCCAGGGCCTCAGCACTCTCACAGGGAAGAGTTTCTTCTCAGCATCCCACCCAAACGTGCCCTCCTTGTATAAGATCAAGTGCTGGAATAACATCCCTTGTTTCTGCCTTTCTGCCCGTGCAGGTGCACAGGCACCCACACTGTAACAATGAATGGATGAAAATGAGGGGGGTCACTTTGCCTTCTGAGCACCAATTTTATGGTGTCTGGGTGGCTTTTGCAGAGAATAGAAAAGCAAAAATTTTTTCAGAATTTGGTAAACAAATCAGGCATATCAACACTTCCAGCATTTATAAAGTTCTGTTCCACTTATCCAGGCCTCACATTAGAAGAGCTGAGCACACTCTGAGATTAGAGGCTACTACCTGGTGTAGATCAAACTGAAAAAGGAGCAGGCAAAGTACAACTGATTCAAAGAGGACTTTCTACCCTTTATTACCTTCTGGACAAGCACGGTGGATGCCCCATCATCCAAACAGTCAAACGGCAATAAAATATGAGAAAACATGGTTCTGGTTCGCAAGATCCAAACTTCAAGAGGAAAACAAAGCTATGGAGAGTCACATTTTACAGGCATAATTAAAGCAAACACTTGGAAAAATAAAGTCAGCAGAAAGTGATTCATCAACCAGTTACAGTTTTAATATAAAAAGTTTTAGTCCAGTCATAAGCTTAATTGTTCAAATGAAAATGAGTAGTGGAACTGAAATCTTGAACAAGATGATTTTGTTTCAACATCAAGCTTGTTGGGTGACAAATACAGTCAGAATACACCTGTCCACACCTGTGGTTGCCTAAAACTGGGTGCCTGGTTGTTTCAAACACCACCAGACATTAGACTTCCTGAGGCATACCTTCTGCGATGCCACAGCAGCTGCAGCCTGGGGGAGTTCAGCTGATTTTTGGCTAATTGTACACACAGGTGTATCTACATACAGTCTACAAGGATTCAGTGAGGACAGTGACTGAAATACCTTCTCACTCTTTGTGGACACTCCTGGACTCTCCCACCAGTGGAGAATCTTGCACTCAGTGTATTATCACATCACATCTGCGGACACAGATATTTAGATTTTGATGGTTTAAGTTTAGCGCCTGTCAGGAGTACGAAATTCAAACCAAAACATCCTAAAAGTTGTATAAAGAAAATACTGATAACCGTCACAATTTTCCTGAAAAAAAACATCACCAAACCCCAAAATACCTATATACACCCATGCCAATCATAGCTTCTCAGAAAAAAAAGGAAATGGCATGTAAGAAAAATAATACCTTTAAGAATAACATTGTGAACTGTTATTCATTCTACCAGGAAGGTACAGTAATAGCTGTTTACAAACAGAAAACACTGAGAAAGAAAACATCTCTCCTTAGGGCAAATGAAGTTAAACAATTCTAGCACACTACAGCAGAAAGGGGAAGTATTTGCCCTAAATTAACACAAAAGGCAAGCTGGAAGAAAGATGGCAACTGTATTTTTGTCGGCCTCTTCCTATACAGTAACTTCCAGGAAGAGGCTGCAGTATATTACTGTTATCTGGAAAAATATTAATAAACTCCCAGTCTTCCTACCAAATTACATCACCTCTAGAAGTGTTTTGGTCTTTTAATACCTAATCTAAGGCTTTATGCCTACATATTACAGTTGGGAACTTGTTTGATGAACATAAATTTAAAAAAGCAAATACTGGTCAGTTGGCAGAGGGTTTCCAGGCCCTGGGGTGTCACAAGGTTGAAACTCTTCCATCTGTATTTTGACTGACTGGAGCCAGCAATCCTTCTTCCAGAGACCCTCCCACAGACATTTACTCCTATCATCTCTCGTTCTCAGTTAACTTAAGTATTTAACAAACCCCTATTTTTGTTTCCAAACCTTTCACTTGAAGCTGTTCTCTCAGATTAATTCCTCTAAAACCATGCAAAAAAAGCTAACAGTATTTTCTGACTTCAGATAATTTCAACTCATATTCTGCAATTTTTTATAAGTTAACAGAGCTATGAATGAGTTAAGGCACCCAAATGCCCATCAAAAAAACAAATAAATACCTTGGGCTAAATACAATGAAGTGTTCAGCAGTCATTTAATTGCACAATCATCTCCCTAATTTGTAGAACAATGCTGCCAATGTCTCTAGGGATCCTAAAATACAAATATTAGAAACTCTGCAACTGTGACGGACAAGGCATCAACAAGACATTCCCAAGGTTCATTCTGGATTCCTGGCTCCTCAATGTAACTGCTACTCCTAATGTAATTAGCATTTAGCAGCAAGATCAGCATGTTCTAAGAACGAAATAAATATTCACACAATCAATACTAATGGTTTAAAAGCTCAAACACATTATTGAAATCAATACGTTTCCAATCTTTCTCCTGTCAATACAAGATTGCAGAAACGAGACCCTTGGCAACAACATTCACAGCTCTCAGGACCACAGAAGCTTCTGCAAATGAATTCTAGGCCTGAAGTTTTGTTGTCTGTGGTGCCTGTGAGGTGTTTTACTGTGTTCGGAGCTGGTAGTCTGTAAAGGGGAAAAAAACAACAAAAACCCAATTTTAGTAATTTGTCTCATTAAAAGGAGTAAAGCAGAGCAGCAAGTTGGGATAAAGTGATAAAATGCATTCTTATATTAATATATATTAATACAAGAATATGCAAATATCAATAAAACACTGAGAGGGGGAATAGCCTTAAACTGAAGGAAGGAAGGGTTAGACTAGATATTAGGAAGAGATTCTTTCCTGTGTGGGTGGTGAAGTCCTGGCACAGCTGCCCAGGGAAGCTGTGGCTGCCCCATCCCTGGAAGTGTCCCAGGCCAGGCTGGATGGGGCTGGGAGCAGCCTGGGACAGTGGAACATGTCACTGCCCACAGCAGGGGGTGGAACTGGATGAGCTTTGAGGTCCCTTCCCACCCAAACCAATCTGGGATTCAACAATTCTATAAAATAAACTCCTATATTTGCTTAGAGTGGCCATGAGAATGAGCTCTAAAGAGATAAAGGCAATTGTGGGCAGTCATGCTTAAATGCCAGAAAAAAAACTAATTAGAAAAACATAAACAAAAAAAAAAGTGAAAAACTAACTAAACAAAAAACCCCAAATGACAACAACAATACCACCACCACAACAAAAACACCCAACAAAATCAAACACCCCATTTTTGCTTGCTAAAATCTAGTATCTTTTACTAGACAGTGTCTTACACATTTTAAAGCTGGCAGAACAATATGTGTGAGCATACTGTTAATGATGTGTTTGTTTTTAAATTTACCAAATTCCAGATCAATTAGGAAATACTTAAACAGCATTAGCACTCTACCCCACTGGGTCTTTAATTAAGAGACCAAAAAAGGGGACTAGAAAACAAGCAGCATAGCTTAATCTACTGTGTATCTAAACCAGATAGTTCCATCTCAAAAACAGGAGTTTCAATTTGTAGGTGTATTCTGGAGAAACAAAATATTCCCCTCCTCTCACCTCCATTCTGGGTGATGTACCGGACCCAGGGCAAAGCCTGGTAGCCACTCTTCTCAATTATCTTTAAGTAACGAACCTGGAAAGAAAGGTCTGTAAAATATAAAGTCTCCCACGTTGGCTAAGCAGCATTTAGCAAAAAAGGAAAGCAAAAAACCCAACCCTTTTATGTGTAAAAATCTGTTTTATGGATAAAACTAAACAGGAATCATCGAGATGAGAAACACCTCGTGTGTTAGAGCCCAGCATGTGAATTTATCAGTATTTCTGTTTTCAGTCACTAACCTGGATTCCTGAAGTGGTGAAATATGGAATCTCAAACTTTACACTAATGGGAGGTTTTCCTTCCTTGTCTTCAGCTTCAACACTTGGAAGTCCGAAGTGAGCTCTCATCAGGTATTCTTTTCCACCCTACCCAAAAGGGACAATTTTTTTTTTCTTGAAACAAAAAAATTATAAAAAACTTGCAATGATACAAATAGTTTTCTTAATGTCAGACTGCTGAAATCCACTATTTATTCCAGCTCTTCTCCAGGGCTTCAAAGTGACGTGTGTTTTTATTTTAAAAATACTTTTTTTTTTTTAAAAGATGCAGGTTCAGTCTGAGGCATAATTCATTTTCTTCCAGCCTCATACTCAAAAATTCAGATAAAACAGTGACACACAGCTACACTACCACACTATTAGCAGTGGACAGAGCTCATGCTCATGGAACCACCCAAGAAGTAGAGCCTGACGAAACTTAAATGGCTGCTGCTAAAGCCAGGCCAAGGATTACACCATCCAGAGCCATGACTTAAAAATCTGCTCTCTTCCTGCGTTCTGAAAAAATATTCAAATGAAACAAATATAAACAACATCTTATTAGCAAGTTCCAATCTTTCATCCATGGAAAAAGAGGAAACGTCCACTACTACCTGTCTGATACTGAGAGAGTTTGCTTTAGGCAGAGCCTAAATGTCACTGAAATGTTAGTGTTAACTAATTATTACACTCTTGGGTAGTAAGAGTAAAAAATAACACTTACTGGAAAAGATTTAATGGACCAGACAATTTCACTGTTCTCTGGAACCCATTTGACACTTCCAACAGTGGTTTTAAACTTTGGCGAGTCTGCATCGTTTGGAACTGGGATGTGAATCTCCACATTGTTGGCAGTTGATCTACGCTTAAATTGACTCTTCGCCTAAAGAAGAAAAAAAACAGAGCAGAAAAGCAGGGTCTAAGTATTTCCACGATGCTGGCGAGCTCAGAGAGCTGTGAGACACAGCTCCCCTCCACCCCAACTTGTATCCTGAGAACTAGAACTGACACTGAGATCATAACTTACAAATGAAGTCTTCAAAGGTATCTAAATCCCACAGAAATACTGAATACTTGTACAAAAATGCATATACTGCTCATCAAGCTTTGAAAACAAATGAAAGAAGACTAAAAATAGCCATGATTGTTTAAGGATGTCTGACCTTGATCATGTACTCGATGCGGCTGTGGGAATGTTTCTCAATCACAGACTCGATCCAGATCAGGGGTTTTACCTGGTGGTGAAAAATCACATCACAGTCTGACAGAGTCACCAAAATGTTGCTTTCCCATAAAACTACACTCAGTATGTGAACCACACAGAAAATGCAGCCTGTGGTGTTCAAAATGACAGAATTGTGGTTTTAGAAGAAATAATTATACAAATGAGCAAGCACTGATATACCAATGAGCAAATGTTACAAGAATTATAGGCTTAAAAATGTACATCTCAGATTAATCCCTAATAACAAACACTTGCACCGGAAAATATTTGATGTTTTAACATACTAGGGACTGAACTATGTCCTCCTTCCTATAGACCTTCTCCAGATTGATTTTTTTTACTTTTCTGAAACGAAGGCCATCTTTATCACCATACTCCAATAAAACTAAGTGACATAAATACTGCTGCTAATAAGCACAATGAATTGTTACACTGACATTATGCAGTTAAAAACATAGCCACAGTATTTCAAAAACATTTTCAATAGTAGTTGAAAATACAGAGACTTATTGCCAAGTTACGTCTAAACTTTATTCTTTCTGCAAAAGGAGCAAGCACCAAGTTTTGCTATTAACAGTTGACTTAAAAACCCATGTGCTGCCTATGTTTTAAGAAAAAAAAAATGAAGGGAAAGCCATTGTGGCTACAATCTAAACCACTCCTATTTAAAAAAGGCAGACATCCAGACTCACGTGGGTATTGAGGCGATATGACATGAGCTCAAACTCTCCGTCAGGTGGAATGAAGGAGATTGTCCTGTCGTTTTCAAAGCGAGAGAGACGAACACACTGGTGAAACTTCACATCTTCCAGTTCTACTGATTTACTTTTCCCACCTAGCAGAAAACACACAGGTCATACAAACTGTGGCCCAAGTCTCACCACAGCACAGCTGCTGCCTGCTAACATTCCTTCCTTTTAGCCGACTTTCTAGGATCAGGACAGCGACCGTCCCCCTGTGCTGGGCACTGCTGAGGTGCCTCAAATCCTGGGATCAGTTTTCGGCCTCTCACAACAAGGGAAACACTGAGGGGGTGGAGTGTGCCCAGAAAAGGAAATGGAGCTGGGGAAGGGACTGGAGCACCAGGAGCAGCTGAGGGAGCTGGGGGGACACACCTGGGGAAAAGGAGGTTCAGGGGGAGCCTTCTTGCTCGCCACAACTCCCTGACAGGAGGGTGAAGCAAGATGTGGGTCAGGCTTTGCTCCCAGGGAACAAGGGAAAGGACAAGAGGAAACAACCAAAAGATGTGCCAGTGGAGATTTAGGTTAGATTTTGGCAAAATTTTTTCACTGAAAGGATGGTCAAGCATTGGCACAGGCTGCCCAGGGCACTGGTGGGGTCACCACCCCTGGGAGTGTTCAAAAGGCCTGTGGATGTGGCACTTGGGGACACGGCTTAGTGGGGAACACAGCAGTGTTGGTTTGGACTTGATCGTTTTAGAGGGCTTTTCCAACCTTAGTGATTCTGTCATTACGGTGCTACCCAAGCACCCCAAAATTCAAGATTCTAGATAGCACCTGTCATGATTATTGTGCTACTGCAACACTCACGGCCTGTATTATCAAAGAGAACTTTGTCATTCAATCCAAGGCGCAGCTCTGGCATTCCCGAGAGGAAGACTCTCATTTTAATGGATCCAACTATCTCACTCCGTAACACGTTTCCGTTGGCACTGACCTGAACAAAGATGAAGGGAAAGGTCTGATGTGGTATGTTGTGACATCAAGCAACACTCCCACCCTGTGCCCATGCCCTGGGTTTTCTTGGATGTGTTTCTTATGAGAAATTAATCCAGTAGAGTGAATTACATCAGGGACATGAAGGGGCACAGACAGAGGAGCAAAGGACATATCCAAAAATCAGCAACACACACAATTAAAGCATTACTTGTACTGGATTTCCTTGGGGGTACTTAATGATTTACATTGCTTTGGGAGTCACAGCACACTATCCACAGTCAGACTTTTTATTGCAGGTTTTCATATAAAAAGTTAGAGTACAAGGTACCCACCAGAAGGTTAACAGACTCTATGACATCCAGGAAAACCTCATTTTTCCTGTATTTTATCCCCTCTGATCTCCATGAAACAGCATTTGTAACAGTGGCAGGTGGGCGTGGGGCTCCAGTTTCAAGTTTGTGACCTTCCTGAGTGATGTACCTTCACAACCACAGAATTGGCATTAAAAAAAAAAAGAAAATTAATATTTTTGATAATTGGAACACACCAAAACATTTGTCTGCCTATGGAAAAAGGCTCAAGACATTCCAAGGGCTTTGTCGCTGTTAAGTGATGCAGAGTGATACTTACTCTTGTAAAATTTTACTATCAGTTGTTTGTGGATAACCAAAATCCATAAGCTCATCTAACAACTCATAAATAATAACAAAATTATCTCTAATGCTCTCTTCTTCCAACTCCTTGAAATATTCAGAAAAAACCTGAAATGAAATGACAGGAGGGAGGGGGAAAAGAAGGACGTTAACTGAGGAAGCACAGCACATGCAGAAGGTATGCCTGCATCTAAAATAATAATCTTCTAAAGTTCCAACCCAAACCCCATACTTCACAAACAGCATTCTGCTCGGATCAGCCCCAGGAAACCCACCACAATTAAAACAGACACAGAGAATCCTAGAAGAAACTATTATGAAAAATATTTATTCTGGAGAAAATATTTTTCACACCAGGTACAGAAGAACCAAACACAGGATCTGTGTGAGGTGCCACGACACATGCACCAATTCACAGTTCTCCTCCAGGTGCTCAGGTCTTGTGTAACTCCTTACAGCACTGTGCCCCATCCTCTGCCTACTCAGCTACAAAATACCAGTGCCCTTATTAGTGGTTTAAGAAGATAGTTCTACAAAATAACCAAATATAAAGTAAAAACGCTACTATCAAAGTTCTTAGAAAATATGAAAGATCTACGCACTTCTATTTAAACTGAAAAGGACGCAAAGGTTCTGAAATATACTCACCTGAACTACTTTATATAAAAATGAAAACACCAGTGATACACAAGCATTTTTCTTAGAAGTTGCAACAACTGATAAAGAATGTTCAGGAATGTGCATTTTAAGAAGTTTACTAAGTGCATTTAAAAAAACTTTAAGGCAATTAAGAGTTGGCTAGAAAAATTAAGCATTAACGACTTAACAGCACCTCTGATCTAAGGAAATATGAAGATAAGCATTGATTAAATCATCCATTAGAGCAAAATCAATAAAAACACTTTTCTGAACCTTATGCTGCTGGTGCATATTACACTACATAAAGCATAAAAAAAGCTTATTTAATATAACCAACTTTACTGAATACAGCCTCCTTACATCACTTCCCCCATTCTCCAACTTGCATTTTGACATTAAAAAAAAAATAACAGCAGCCCTTGGCACGTCAACACGTGTGTAGTACAAAGGATACGATACAGGTTGTTATGTTTAATCCACATGAAACGAACTCCTCCATGTGCTAGGATAGGAGAAAGCGTCCCCTCTTCTTCCTTTTCCATAAGGATCGGCATAAAATGTTCCACCTCTGACATGTCCACATCTCCACGGTAATTCCGACAGATCAGAACCTATAGAGAAAGCAACCAAATCCTTGTTTTTTCTCTTTCATAAGGACGTTATCGTGCAAGACACACAAATGCTTGAAAGGCCCTTTTAAAATCACCCAGCTTCCCTCAAGCCTCTCTGCATTTTTAAGTGCAAATCACAATGCCAAAACACTTTGCCGATTAGAACACAGATACCAAGATTTAATTGCAAAGTCACGTATTAGTATTTTCCAGACCTATCCTTCCCCTATTACTGCTCACGGCCTAACAATGATTTTAGGATAGGAAAACACGCAACTCCTCTGAGGCAAAGCAGCTGCAATAACGGCAGAGATTATTCCCCGGGGGATGCCGCGGGCCCTGCCGCCTCATTCAACACCTCCGCCTGCGAGGGGATCCGGGCCACAACTGCCCTGTCCCCGTTCGGCTGATCCCGGGCTGGCAGCGAGGCGGTGCCGGCAAAGGAAACGCGGCCCCCGCAGCCCTAAGAGCGGCGGGGGAAGCCCCAGCTCGGCGCCGGCCCCGCTGAGCCGCCGCGGTCGGGCCTCACCTTCCCCTTCAGGTCCAGCACATAGACGGCGCTGGCCGACATCGCCCCGGCCGCGGCCCGCGCGCCTTCCGCTTCCGCGGGAAGTGACGCCACGAGCCGGAACCGGCGGCTGCGCGCAGCGACGCGCGCGGTGCAGCGGAAGGACACATCGAGCAGGCACCGAGATGTTAAATAGTCCCCGTAGCGCTGGCACAGCCCCCGGGGCGGGGCGGGGCGAGAGTCCCAAGCCCGCCCTGCTTGAGGTGGGAGCCCCGGACACATACCGAGCACCCAGGACTCAACCGAGGCCCGCAGCGGGACCTAATTCGGGTTAAGAACAAGATTGCGATTTAAGCGGCGCATTAGGGGTTTCGAACATCAAGATACACGTCGTCCCTCAGAGGGGGTAAGAATCGTAAAGGCAGGTTCGGCGCTACCAAAACTCCACACACAGACTTTGCTCAGCGCACTGCCCCGATTTTATACGTAAAGCAGCACCAAAAAAGGGATCAAAGAAGCGTTTTAATAAGTTACATCGAAGTTACGAGTTGCAGGAGACCCCTCATCTCTGAAAGAGCTCAGGATAGAAATGATACTCTTTTCCACAAAAATCGGATTCAGTAACCGATGTGCAGCAAGCCAGTAATTACACACTCGAGAGACACACTGATTATTTATTTCAGAGTTGCACAAGCCTGGGTGCTCGGTGGGATGCCAGAAATCCAGCACACCAGCTATCAAAACTTGGACATCACTCAGAGCTTGTTGGCTGCTCTCTATTTCATGCATTAAGCCTCCCTTCTTGCTGATTAGGCTTGAAAGTAATACAAAGATCAAATATCAAAGAACATCCTTTCTTAAGACAATTTTACATATTTCACATTTTGCAACGTGGCCTCTGACAGATCTTGATAGAAAGCAATCATACAATTCACATAACTTAGAAGAGAAACTTGAATGTGAGACTGTCAGACTCTTCACTTCAAAAAGGGAGAACTGTTAGAACCAAACAAATAAAGAAGTATTTTCCATCTGGAAAGCAGAAAATTAGTTTTGGCCTTAATCTCACTATAAACACTAAAAAAACCAGCCCTCTCCATCGACATAAACCAGAGCTCCTCAGCCCAGAGGAGTCACTGTTGGATGTTTGGTTTTAAAAAACAAGACTATAAAATAAAACAGTATAAAGTCATAAAAACTTAGAAGATCTATTAGACAATATGGAGAAAAGACAGATTTACACGGCAACCCTGCTTGATACAAACAAAACACAACTCCAGCTCCAGAGCCGTGAAAAGCAGCCCGGTCATTTGGTCCAGCTGACTTTGGGAATGTCGTAATGCTCAGTCAGAGTATCCAAGTGCCTGTTGAAGTCCTGGGGGAGGGAAAGAGAAAGAAAACGGCTGCTGACATGACCAAGTTGAACCACAAGACCCCCCGCGTCCCTGCTTGTGTTTCACAAGGTGAAACAGGTTCCTTCAACCCAACAATAATAAACACGCTGGCCTGAGGAACTCAGGATGGTTTTGCTCACCTCCACTCGCTGCTTGTGGGTTTTCGACGCTTTCTTTAGGATCCGCTCCATTTGCTGCAGGAGACACACAAGGGCCGCTTACTGCCGGCCCTCGCAGCCCCCTCAGCGGCCACACCCGAGGGCTGCCGGGGGTTTTTAAAGCCTTACCCGCTTCTCCTGCATCTTCTCGTAGGCCACCTGCGCCGGGGTCCGCTTGTCCAGCCCGCGCTTCTTCTCCTCCTCCTGCTTCTTGCTGCTCACGATCTGATCCACGATCTGGGCCTTGTCTTTCGCCTTCTTCTTCTTCCTGCGGGGAGGGCCCGGTCAGCGCCCAGCCCCGGGCTGTGTGTCTCCTCCTCGCTCACCGTTCTCCCGGTCCCTCCTCACCATCCCCCCTTCTCCCCCGCTGCCCCCCGCCCCCCCCCCCCCCCCCAGGCCGGCCCCCCGGGCCCCCCCGCTGCCCTTCAGCCGCAGGGCACCGCGCTGCACCGCCTCGTACTCCGCCATGGCGGAACGGCCGCGCCGCGCCCCCTGCCGGCAGCGCTGCAACGGCGCGGCCGCGCCGCCCCCGGGCCGGGAACCGCGCTCGAGCCCCGTCCGCCCGCGCCGTCAGGGGAACCGAGCTGAGAATGAGCCCCGTCTGCCCGCTCCGTGAGGGGAACCGAGCTGAGAATGAGCCCCGTCCGCCCGCGCCGTGAGGGAAACCGAGCTGAGAATGAGCGGCCTTGCACCGCCGTGAGGGGAACCGAGCTGAGAATGAGCCGCCTTGCACCTCCGTGAGGGGAACCGAGCTGAGAATGAGCCGCCTTGCACCGCCGTGAAGGGAACCGAGCTGAGAATGAGCGGCCTTGCACCGCCGTGAGCAGGACCGGGAACGAGCCCCGTCCGCCCGCTCCGTGAGGGGAAGCGACACTGAGCCCAGTCCGGGGCTATCTCCGTGAGGGGAACCGAAGTGGGACTTGCAAAATGTGGACTACGTCAAGATCATCTTAAATGAGAATGTTTTTTGATGTAAACGCTTTGTACACTTTCAAACCTAGTCAGCAAGAAAGGAGACCTAATGAGTGGAAAGACAGCAGCTAGCAGCCCTTAGTCAAAGACATATGGTAACTAACAAGATTTAGGGGTGCAGTAAATAAAAATGTGTATGTATACATTGATAATTTGGCAAAAGATTCAAGATCTTTATATCCAACAGCTGAACTATCTTCATTATAATACTTAAAATCATGTCTATGGGTCAAAAAGACCCTGACCAGATGCAGACCCTTCCCTGAGCATGTGGAGAAGTTAGCTAGGCATTGGCTAACTTGTATGGAAATTACTAAATAATCGAGGGGCTGACCTTGGAAAAAGACTAACTCTGAGCTTCTGTAAATAATGGCATGGAAAGTCCAGTGGGGTGTGTTGGATTTGTGCAAACCCACCAAGCATCCAGACTTGTGCAAATAATCAGTGTCTCTCTCAAGGGTGTAATTATTGGTGTGTTGCACCAATAAATCTGATTTTGTGGACAACAGGACAGAGTCACCCTGGGGAGAACACCTGGAGATCCAGGCTATACCCAGAGAAACCAGCCCTATCCTTCCCCACACTTCTTGTTCCACCCCGAACAGAACCATTCCAGATAGTTTTTTCTATGTGAAGGTGCCCTGATGAGCAAGCCTGCCCTGGGAACAGATCTTCCACCAGCCAGAGGGAACCAGTGACCCAGAAACAGAGACTTTATAGATCCATGAAAAAGCAGCCTGCCACATGCTGTGCAGCCAGTTCCTCCTTTTTTTGCCTGTTATTTCGTCTTTCATACAGCCTGTAGCATCACATTTCTGTTTACATGTATGAACTATACACTCATCTTTTCAGTGTAAAGACCATATCTGTATCAGTATGGATGGATGGCATGCTAACAACCATTAATTAGAAGTAACATACATCAGCAGATGATGCAGAAGAAAAGGAGTGAGCGGACTTTATGGGTACTACCTCCAGTACAAACTACCATTAGCATTAGTGTATTACAACAATGTGCATTAAGGGAAAATACTGGCACAGGCTGCCCAGGACAGTGGTGGTCACCATCCCTGTGAGTGTTCAAAAAATGTGTGGATGTGGCACTTGGGGACATGGTATAATGGTGACCTCGGTAGTGCTGCATTAATGGTTGTACTCCATGATCTAAAAGTGCTCTTCCAACCTTTACAATTCTATGACTCTATAAAAAGTGAGAAGGAGGAGGGGTTACCAAATTTCCATCATTTGCTGTTAAATTTTAAAGATGGAAAATGCTACTAACACTTTTCAGTTAATTCACTGTATCTGAAGGCATGAAAAACCAGGATCCACTGAATCTACCTGCAGCTGAA
Organism: Corvus kubaryi; assembly: GCF_017639235.1. NCBI lineage: Eukaryota > Metazoa > Chordata > Aves > Passeriformes > Corvidae > Corvus > Corvus kubaryi. Next base: position 141,947 of record NW_024581078.1, read on the forward strand.
GGGCACTAATGAGCAGCTATTACTTATTTGGCTAAATCTTGTAACCTGAGTCTTCGTGGTGCACACAGGAGACGGGTGAATGCTGCTGGATAAGAGCCTCAAGCAGCCAGACTAAAGATTTGATGAAATGCTCCTATTATGATACTTTGCAGCCTGTAGCAATTGGTTACCTGATCCTCTGCTGTACCTGAACCTCATTGTTGCAGCTTTTAATAACTGAATATCCAGACGACCTATAAAGGTGCCTTTGAGGAAAGAACTGACAGGAGTCAGTATTCCCAGCTCAACATGGGCAACAAGCAAACCATTTTCACTCAAGAGCAACTGGATGCATATCAGGTATAAAGCAAACTAAAGGGCTGTTTGGACATAACATTGAATAATGGCAAAGGTGTTGTTGGGTTTTTTAAAACAACATCTTTTAAAAATTAATAAGTAGAAGTACTGAATTGCAGCAAAGATTTTAGTAACATAGCTTGATTTCTACATCAAGAGGAAGGGTTATAAAATACTCCTAATTGTATGCCAAAAAGAAATCTTTAATACTTACAGATACACTACAATATAACTCCATTTAAGTCACTGCATGGGAAAAGTTTGGGCCAATGCGTGCTAAAAACTGTCATTACATGTTATACCTTTTCTTACTTCATAGGACTGCACATTCTTCACAAGGAAAGAAATTTTGAGGTGAGTCTTCTGTATGCATGTTGTGAGTAAAGGGCAGAGATCACTGTAAAGTCAGATTACATACGGGGTAAGGTATTTAAAAAATAATTTTCAAATGGATTTACTCAAATTTAGAGTGATACCTTGGGGCAATCTGAGCATTTTTGTTGGCTTTTTTCATTCCCAAACCCTGTCCTAAACTGAGTCAGAATTCTAAATTTTGTATTAATGTACTAGTCCTCTTTATTTATTAGAAATAAATGTAACAAATTACATCTTAGTGGCAGCAACATCCACGTTTCTCTCACATTGTTTTCAGACAGATGCTTCAAAGTATACTGGAGTATATATTTGAATATATATATATTCAAAGTATATATATTCTCTGGAACACTTCACTGGTTTATGAAAACATTAATGATTTTGTCACGTTTTCTTCATGTGTTTTTGTGAATGATTACACTGCTGCTCCAAGATGCATTTTTCCTGAAGCTTTCATACGCCTCATTGAACTCCCTGTTTAATCTCTGGCCAGAGGGTCTGATAAAGGCAGGATCAGATTCTGCTCAGGTGGGACTGAGAGTCCTCACTGAAAACATGAACTTGTTCTCCTCTCATAAGGGCTTGGCTGCATGTCCCGTGTAAGCCTTTTCACCTGACAGTTCTGTAGTGAAACTTTGTATTTTTCACCAGTTACAGTTATGTTGCTTGTTTTAATAATGGTTCTTCCAACAAAAACATACTAACTGTTACTTAGTGACTGATCTCCATCTAGTAATGGACGCAAAGTGTGAAAAATGAGATGGAAAAGCAAAAAACACATTGTTCTCAGAAGTCTAAAGAGCTCGTTCAGCCAACAAGCCTTTCTTTCTGTCTCAGGCTGTTTTACAGGTACCGAGATCTGGCCCCGCAGCTCGTTCCCCTTGACTACACTGACAAACCAGCCGTGACACTTCCCTACGAGCTCATTGGCAGCATGCCAGAGCTCAAGGTACTGAGCACACGACTCCAGTGACACATTTCAGTTTCATCTACCCTTTTTAAATAATTCATCCAGGACTAATTGCTGGGAGGCTGACATAGAAATAAATTTGGGCTATCGAAGTCAAAACTCTTTCTGGAAGCTTCTAGTAATTCCCAGAAAACACCCTGAAACAGCACAAAGGCTAAACAGGGTGTGGTTGGGTCTGCCTCTGACACAGCATTAGACAAGAACTTAAAAGGCAGAAAGGGGAGAATTTGCCAAAAAGGTGATTCAACAAAAATAATCTTCCTCCACTTGCCTTACCTGCACTGAAATCAGTGCTAGTAAGGATGACCTTCCCTTGCTCCTGTGCTCTGTTTCCCAGGACAACCCATTTCGCCAGCGGATAGCAGAAGTGTTCTCAGAGCACGGAGATGGCAACATGACTTTAGATGACTTTTTGGACATGTTTTCTGTGCTAAGTGAAATGGCTCCCAGAGACTTGAAAGCTTATTATGCTTTTAAAATTTATGGTGAGTGAGACATGCATAAGAAGTAAATGGGGAAATCCTGCAGCTTCATGTAGAGCTGCAAAATCCTCACTGTCACCATAATGATATCTAGTTACCATTTATTTTAATTGCATTTGAATGTTTGTTCTCCCTCTTCTAAAAACTTCTGGTTTTCTTTATCCTTTTGTCTCTGATTTATTTGGGATTAAGATTTACTACAAAATTTACAACTTGAAATTATCGGCAGTTTTCAAGAGCTGATAACATTTAAGAAGTATTTCTGTCTGAGGGGCTGCTTGGAAAAGTACAGCACAGGGGATTTGGCTGCCCATGAATCTGTAGGGTGGATTTGGGAGGGGGGAGGGAGGGAAGCACACTGCAGGCTTTTTTCTCCAAGGACAAATGTAAAGATTTTTTTTTTAAGTACCATTTACAGTTACTTTCTTTATGATCAGCTAAAGAAAAACAATATATCAAACCAACATAATATTGCTGGAATGATTTAATGATGGCTAGGCTATGTTTAGCCATTAAACTACTTACAATTGTTACCCTTCTGTATGAAAAGGAGAAATTAAGATATTTTTATTTTGGAACTTATTTCTTTTACAAGTAGATAGAAGTAACTTCATTTCCAATTTGAGAGTTCTACTGATAAAAATCCATCACAGCCTTGGAACCAAACCCTTCTATTGGGTCTTGGCAAACAACCATGTAAAATGCTGACCTTTGTCACTTTAAATTGTCACCTTTGTCAGATTTCAACAATGATGATTACATATGCAAATCAGATCTAGAGAAAACTGTTAACAAATTAACCCGAAATGAACTGACCCCGGAAGAAGTCAGCCTTGTGTGTGAAAAGGTGATTTACGAGGCCGATGTGGATAATGATGGCAAACTGTCCTTGGAAGACTTTCAGCATATGATCGTACGAGCTCCAGATTTCCTCAGGTAATATTTGTTTTTAATTTCTAACACAAAATTCTCTTAGTTTCTTTGTCAGAAGCCTCTGAAATCTGTGTTTACATCTCTTCAGCCTTTGCAGATCACCACTCTTCCCTGGCAGCTTCTAGTAGTTGCCCACTGCAAACACTGCAAAAATTGTTGCTTGAAAAAGCCTGGAGGCTTCTTGACTTGCTTTTGAACCTCCAAAGTACTTTTTAGATGACAGAAGGTCCTTGTAACTTAAAGAGTTAGTATTAGCACTTAGGCTGCATTGATAAGTGCATGAGATTTGCTCACTCAATGCTTAACATAGTGTCAAGGTGGTTTCTGATGCACATCTGACACAAAACTGCATTTGAATCTTGCATTTACTTAATGTACCCAGTCTTTGCAAATGCTTTGAAAAATAAAGTTTCCAATTTATAATAGTCCTAGAATTAACTGTAGTAAACCCTTTGAAGAGAATGATACATAAGTGATCATGACCTTTTTTTAACAGCACCTTTCATATTCGAATCTGAATCTAGTCAAACATGGGGACGGGAGCACTTCTGGGACTTTCAACAACTATTACTTCACCTGAGATTACTAACCATGAGAGCACAAGATGAGAGGGGCAAAGAGGACAGCTTCTGGTAACTGAACCAGTCAGAGAACTGTCTTTCGTTTCTCTCTTTAAAAGGAACAATTCATTAAACTCTTCATCAGGATTGTAATTTAGAAAAATGTCTACTCCCCACCCTCAGCTAGAGCAAACCTGGCCTGGACAGTCAAAAGAGAAGTATTTTGTTTTAAAGTTCAGATACCACCAGGTAGTGAAGGAACTTGTACCAAGCTACAACCTCTAAAAATTCACCCCAAAAATGCCTGAACAAGTAAAAAAATCCCTTTAGTTTCAAAACCGTAAGTAACTCCTCTGATTATTTATGGTCTTAATAAATGGTCCAGTGAATCAATTCCTGAAGTGTTCTCCCACAATGCAGATTTACAATTAAAAAGTCAGCATAGTTTAGAGACAAAAGAGTCCAGCCCAGGTCCTGTCCCTCTCCTCCATTTTTGGAAATCCCTTATTTTCCACACCCACCAGGCTCCCTATACACAAATGATGAATAGGACTGACAAACTTTTAAGTTTGTAAAATTCTCTTTTCAAAAGAAGTTTATTTATGCAGTGCTCAGGGTCCTGTACAAGAGAGTAAAAACAGACACTGTAATAAACAACAGTTTTGTTTTAATACAAACAAGAAAATCAATGAGAAGTGTTTAAGAAAGCAGTTGTAATGTGGGAAGGGTGGCAGCCAAAAGTGACCATTCAAAAAATACAATTTACAGTTATTTTTACAAATTTTGGGATGCATTAAATTCCCTTCGAAACGAAGTTGTAAGTCCCAACTCACACTGTGTAGAGCAGACGATTCCTGCAGAAAGGCTGGAGAGACTAGTTAACCAGCCAGTTACCTTTATTAACCACAGAAACTCCTGGGATCAGTGAAGGATGGGTCAGGGAATAAGGCAGCCTTGAACACTCAGACTGCAGTTACCAATCACATTCCTTTGAACAGATCTTTAGTTAAGCTAGATACGAAGACACAAGTCAACCATCATTCTTCCCCAAGCCCTACAACTTCTACAAGTACAAAGGAGTCCATCCTCACACAGCTGTTTGTGCATTCTCCCAGCAAGTCCAAGAGAACAAGAAATCATGGCAGTTTTGAGCATAATCGTCGGCCAAACACACCACCACAATAACCCCTTAGCAACCATCAGGGAGATGATCAGCATCTCACATGAAAGGAGAGACCAAATAATTTTCAGCAGCAGTAAAGAGACTTACAATAATCCATAGGATTTATAAATCTGAGTCTGGAAGTCTGATGTTGGCATAAGGTTCTGATGTCAGGAAACATGAGCTGTGCCTGTCAGCACAGGACACAGACAACACGAGTGTTAAGCAAGTGTTAGAACAGCAGTTCCACCATTTACTGACAGATTGACAGATCTCCACCCCAAGGGGTGACAACTATGCAAAGTACTGCAACCAGCCTCAAAAATAAGGTCAACCACAGAATTCCATGATACTCGCTAAAATAAGGAAATTTGAGGACACGCTCAAAAATGGGTTTGTTTCTCTACAAAACAAATGGTAATCAATTACCTGACATTTTAGTGGTATTTAAACACTGAGAATATGTAGTAGGCACAGTCAGTTTTGCAGACCTACTTAAATTCCTCAGTTTTACAGATTTTGGACCCAATTTCAGATTTTTTCCTCCTTAGTTAAAGGAAGCTCAGACACAAGTAGATTGCTGTATGTATTTACGCAGTACCTCTCTGATAATTGCATTTTCCGCTACATTCATACTTAATAAACACAATAATTGAATGATGTGATGGAAACATACTGTACTTCTCCTAGATTTGGTGCCTGTGTTTAGTGACACATAGCTAAAGCCCATGTGCAATGCAGTGTCTTTAACCTTTTCCTCTCTTACACTTGCATTTTAGGTTTCATGTTGCTTACACAGATTTAATGTCTGTGTAGAGCCTTCACACCCAGAAGTACAGTGATGACTGTAGTCACAGTAACTGTACGAGACTTCCTGAAATCAAGCAATAATGTTGTTCGTAAACCCAACCATTTCAAAGGAAATAATGTTATAATTAGGTACATAAACATATGAAACAACCAGCGTAAGTTTAAACAGAAGGTATTCACATACAAAGAATTCTGAATGCAAGAGGAACTTCAGATTTAGAAAATGAGTGAAAAATCACAATACCATCCTTCAAGTTTTACCCACTTGTAAATGAATATTGTTTGCTTTCCTGTCTTGAGATGAGTTATTGATACAGTCCACAGGCAAGAACCAGCATCATGGCAGACCCATGGTTATCATGTTAGATAAACCACCAATTTTTCCAGTCACTCTGAAAAATAAATCTGGCTCAACATCTGGCTGTATAAAGCACAAGACAGATGCAAGACAATCCACAGTTATTACTAAGCCAGAAGCAAACTGTTACACAGATTAGTTATGTAAGAAATTCAGTCTGTCTTACCACCTCCCCAGCTGTGCCTCAATAATTTCTTGAAGCACACACAAACTCTTTAAAAACATCCTTAGCTCAAGACAGAGGTGCTGCTTGTCCAATCTACAGGTCTGTGTTAACTATACTCTGAAGCACATGCTGTCTAGAAGCCTCCTCAGTAACTTAACATGGTTTTATCCTACAAATACATCTGTGTGTAAATCCACTACAGTGCACGTTCATCAAGTCCTCATGCTAAAAAGCCACAAGTAAACAAAAAAACAAACCATCATAAGGTTCTGTTTACAGGAAAGCTTTAATCAGGACACAGATCATCTGAATGCATCTAAAATGCATTTTTATAAACCAGTAACTTACACAGTGAAATCTTTTTCCATTTTAGAACAGGCAGTATTCCTGTTGGGCCCAACTGTGTGCTGCAGATTTACGAAGCTTAATTGTGAATCCAACAGATCTCTTAACTACAGCAACACTTATTAGCACAACTCTGAGGCCCAGAGTTCAATACCACAAACTTGAAGAAAACAAACCAGTGAGTAAATTCAACAACTTCAAAATCAACTTTAATTTTACCCTTAAGTGCAGTTGTCAATGTAAACAAAGCATGTTTCAGTTCCAGCAAGCTGCAGGACACAGCTGGTGTCTTCACTGGAGTCAGATACAGCATCACTGCAATCCCCTGACAGCAGCCTCGGAAGATGATGCTCTTAGTGGCTCCTTTTGTCAGTCTAATCCAGACTCAGGCTTGCAGCCCCTGACCTGTGAGCAACCACCCACTGAGGAGCTGTACTTGGCTCTTGCATTTCACACATCGGAATGTACTGGACTGGGTTTGTGGGAATGAGTAACACAGACTGTTCTCGTGAGGACTGGATGTGCACTGGCACATGCTGTGAACAGGCTGTTGCTGCCTGACAGCTGTGGGGATCAATATCCAGCAGCAAGGCCAGTCTCAGTCTAAAAGAGTCTCTTTTCAGAAAGTGTTCTGATGTGCAATATTTATTTGCATATGTGAGCAAGTGTGCTTGGGAACACACGACCAGGAGCAGTGCAATACATTTCCTTGTCACGATTTAAAACAACATACCATGTCTTGATAGATCTGGAGTCATTCCCAGCTGGAGAGTCGTAAAGCCACCCGTTGCAAGGTGACAGATTTTGTGTAAGTGTCCCTGCCTGACCCTGGTTCTCCAAGAACAGATGACAGATCATCTGTACAAGACTCACTGTAGCCATCGGCTCTTGTTAAACACATCTAAATGTCTGGAGTACTTAATTAAGCACAGTCAAGTCTAACATGGATAAATTCCCAATGGTAAGGACCCATTCTATTTACAGCACACATTATTAAAAAAAAAAAATAGAGATTCCTTTGAGGAGATTTTTTTTAAAACTTCAATTGTACTTGTGGATTGTCTAGAGTAACACAACTGAGTAAAAGACAGGCAGATAAAGGAGTTTCTCTGTAGTAGCAAAGAAGTGGAGCTGCAGAAAGCTCCCTCGTACCTCCCAGGAAGGCATCAGCCTGCACTGCTCACCTCGGTGCATTTCTGGGATGGTCTCATGCCACTGTTCTGTGTGCAGCTACACACTGGGTATGCACGTGTACCATGGATGCACACCTGTACTTCATTAACAGTGGCATTTAAGTTTCCTATTTTGATCATAACTTCATCTTTCTAAACTGGATACGTGACAGATACGAATGAAGACTGAAGTCTGTCAGCAAAGGTGCTGCATCCCAGGTCACATGTGATCTGTTCTCCCTCTGCTAGACAATACACATGCCCAGTGGCAATCTGACAAAAATAAACTTGTTTCATCTCCAAAACTGAAGAGTCAGACAACTACCAAAATAAACCATTTCTTATTCAGATGGTCACAAAGTGACAAGGTATGTCGGGAGCACTAAGTCCACAGACAGAGGAAACCTCACTTAGCACAGGCACAATCCAGCTCAGATTAAGGCCATGTCCCTCACAGAAGAACACATCGGAAAAAGCTGCTTTTCTTTTGCTGGTCTTGTGTGATTTTGACTCCCTGGTTGCTGCCTTGTGGGCTATTGCCTTCCTGAAGATGTAAAGAATATCCAGTTACTTGCTTATACTTAACAGATTCTTCCACCCATACTTCATCTGGTCATTCTGTTGAACCAAGCCTGACATACACAAAACCCTTTCTTAAAATCAGCAAGAAGCTTCACTCATTTACCCGAGTCTTACATCAGCCACAACAAAAGAGTGGAGAAGTGCATCTGCAGCTTCTGGCTTCAACCAGCTTACACTGTGCCTATGCCTCAGCTTCCAGCAACTCAAAGACAGCCGAGATTAAAAAATAATAAATTACAGGGCACGTCTGGCTCTTGCTGAAAGGCCTAAGAATTGTCAGCAAGACCCAAAATATTCCACTGTATCAGCTCGTGTCTGGTCACATGAAAGTGGAAAGATCAGGAAAAGTAGAAGGAACCTTCATTAGCTTCATTTCACATTCCTTAAGGAATAATCCAACATCACTATGCATTTATTTGTTTTAAGAAGACAACCCAATTGTTGCTCAGGATATTCATGCAAAGGTTATCCAAAACCATTAATTCTTTACCTATTCTTAAACAGTTTGAAGTTTCTACCCTGAAGTATGATGTGTGCCTCCTCTCTAATTTATATGATTTTCAGACTGCAAGAGTGAGAAGTATCATTAAACTGCTCTACCCCCCACCTGACTTTTGGTAAAACAAATAATAGGTAATTTGATTTAGAAAACTTCAACCATTGCAGCTAATTCCTGAAATGCAGAGACAGCCAACGTCAGAGCACAGCTTGATGAACTAAAAATACATTTCTAGAACTTTCAGTGATCCTTCATGCAAGAGACCACGATAAATTTTTTATATACTGTGAAACACTTCTTGCAATGTGGCTTTTGGTTTGCTTTTTTCTTTTTCTTTCTCCTATTTAAATTCAGCATGGATGAAATCAAAGTTACTCACCAACTTCTTGTCCATTTTTGCTTTGATATCTCTTGCAAGAGTGAAAAATGCCTGTGACAAGTCAAACAGTTCAGTGTTACAGGGTAAATAAGATGTTTTCTAGCAGTTTTGTTTAGCAATAAGCTGCCTTCCTAAGTTTCTACATACTATACAAGAACATCAAGCTTTCAGTATTTTTTCCTCTGCTCCAGGTTTTAATGCTCCTTCTCTAGCTCCACAACCTTCTTCCTGAGCTCAAAGCCACAACGGCACCCCCAGCCAGGGTCTGTGCAGCAGGAAAGTGCTTAACAACCCATCTGTGGTACCTAACAATAGAATTCTGCATCCCACCAGAACGGGCAACTGTCCACACCGCTGGTTTGCACAAATAGGACAATAAATACAAGAGAAAGGCATCCGTACTTACATTCTCTATGTTTATATTTGCTTTCGCACTGGTCTCCATGAATTTAATCCCAAAACTTGCAGCAAGCTGAACAAAAGCAGACTGCGCATTAGTTGAACAATTGCGGGAACAGCTCCAAACACACCCCTGGGCACAGCCTCTGTCCCTCCTGCCACCAGTCACTGGAGTTGGCGATTTGTTCAGGCAGAACAATTTGCAAAAATTAGGAACTAAATCTCTCTGCAATTGGCATCTCACTGGCTTTGCTCTGCTCTTTTACACTCTGCACACATTTTAACTAGCTCTTTTTTTTTTCCTTTGTTTCTTGCATAGATACCTCATCAGTCTTGTAACAACCACAGTGCAGAAAAAACCTCTGCCTTGACTAAGTAACATCTGACACCAGAAAAGATAATCCCATCCATCTTGTGTCAGTGGCTTTCAGCCAAAAGAGACATCTTCTCCGTGTCCAACTCTAGCATCCTTTCAGAAAAATCCCGCTTGTTGCCTTGCATCTGTTAGATGATTGACAGGAATCCTTAACATGGGTTCAGCTTTTGATCCCGGTGGGGAAGAGCATTGCCATGACAGCTTGGGGAATGTTCAGTCATTCCACTCAGGAACACCACTGGGGTACCATGGCAGCATGCAGACAATGATCAGGGCAGTTTTTAGACTCTGAAAAGCCTAAGTCAAAATACATCAATGCCACGGCACTTACCTTCTCCCCTTGCTCTCTAGAGACTTGTCTTTTGTCATTTGCATCACATTTGTTCCCCAGGATCATTTTTTCAACATCTGGAGAGGCATGCTGAGACATAGACCAGAGACTCAGGCTTGGCTTTCGTGGATAAACATTATCAGACAGATGAGGCACCCACCCAGTACCCAACACAGAGATGCCAGCCCCGAGAATCTTCACAGATTTCCAGGGTCCCCCAACCCCTCATCCCAGCATGCGACCTGCACCATGGCAGCTCTTGGATCAGTTGTTGGGGAAGGAAACTGTCACATTAGGTACTCTCAAAAGTACAGGGGCTACAGCCCTCACAACAAATCATTATCAGACCAGAAGCTATTACTGATTTCCATCCCACTTATCTTCCAAGTACCCTGCAGCACGTGACAAAATGTAATGCTTCTCAAGCAATTAAACTTCAATTGCTTTTAGAGGAAGAAAGGGCACCTTTAACAGTCAGCAATAACTAAAGAGAGAAATTACCTCTTCAATATTCCTCACCCAGTTCCGAATATTTTCAAAAGACTTTTCATTGGTGATGTCATACACTAACATAATGCCCTAAAAGTAAAGAAAGATTGTTTCAGCAGGAGTTAAAGGTTTATCCATAGCAGAGAGGAGCAAATCAACGGTGGCTATTTTTAACAACTGGTTCACAGTTAATGGCAGTGAGATAAGGTGTGCAGGACATGTATTTATAGAGCAAAACACGGAGGAAGGTGCCTTTCCAAAGCCCCGTATCACCGCAGCACAGCTCCAGCACCCCCTGGAGCAGGAGCACAGCTGTGAGTGCCCAGCCCGGCAGAGCACCACACTGGGAGAGGGCCAGTTGTGAGTGTCCCACGTCAGACCCAGCTGACCTGACCCATCCAGTTGGGTTTATCACAACCCATATCACAGAATCACCCATTTGCTCCTACCATGGCTCCCCTGTAGTAGGCGGTTGTGATGGTCCGGAATCGCTCCTGCCCAGCCGTGTCCCTGGAACAGACAGAACACGGGGCTCACGCAAACCACCACCACCATTAGCTCAAGTTAGTACTACCAAAAGCTTTAAATAAATTTGAACCAGTCTTCAGAGCACTAGAACTACCTTTCAGGTTCTAAGATACCATAAACTACTGAACAGCACAACTGCATAGAAACTTAACGCATCCCCACGCACACCACACAGCCCCAGTATCAAACACCCGCTTCAGCAGAGAAGCCTTACCAGATCTGCAGTTTGATTCTCTTGCCATCGAGCTCTATCGTTCTAATTTTAAAGTCAATACCTGAAAGAAGAAGCAATTACTTTACTCAGAGGGCCTGCCGAGAGGCCAAATCTAACGGCATTCCCTTCCATTACGGTGCTCACTTTCACGTCCTCAGTGCTTCTTCGCCGCTGCTCCCCAGCGCAGGCTGGTCCCCAGGGGCTGAGGAGCCGGACGGAGCAGCCCCTCACGGCCCCCGGACGGAGCCCCCCGCGATGCCAGCGAACCCGCCCCGCCGGTCCCGCGGCCCGAGCCCGGAGCCGCGGCGGCCGCAGCCAAACCCTCAAACGGGACGAGCCGCGGCCGCCGCCCCGGCGGGACCCCCGGGCGGGCCGGTGCGTAGCGCAGCGAGGCGCGGCCCCGGCAGATGCTCACCGATGGTGGAAATGAACGTGGCGTTGAAGGCGTCCTCGGAGAAGCGGAACAGGGCGCAGGTCTTGCCTACGCCCGAGTCGCCGATCAGCAGCAGCTTGAACAGGTAGTCGTAGGTCTTCGCCATGTTTGTGGGCAGCGGCCCCGCCCACCGCACGCCCATTGGCGAGCCCGGCGGAAGGCGCAGGGAGCCCGCACGCCATTGGCGGGCGGCCGGGACTCGGGTGTACGCGGCGCCGCGATTGGCTGCTGGCCGGTTTCGTCACTTCCTGCCGCGGACAGACGGGGCCGGGCGGTGGCATAGTGACGTCACTCCTGTAACCGCCCGCGCCGTGACGTCACGTCCCCCGAGCAGGAGCCGAACAAAAAGCCGCGAGGAGGCCTCAGTACTGTGAGAAAGTGTTTAATATGAAACGGCAGGGACAGGGGCCCGCGGGGGTGGCACCACCGCTCGGGCGCAGCTTCTACCGGGGTTTATATAAAAAGACTAACGAACCGTGAGGAGCAGCCACGGGATGGGACACGCACGGCCCCGGCGCGGCTGGGGCTCCCCGGGATGAGATGGCCCCGAGGGACGCCCAGAGCCTGTCGTGAGGCTGTGCTGGTCATAACTTAATTGGCTGTTCCAGGATACAGAGAGAGAAAGGAGAGAGCGATGCAGCGATGCAGGCACAGGGCTGGTTCCTGTTGGTTGCTGTCAGCTCTGCGCTTCTCATATACAGTTCAGTTCATTTAGCGTCTGGTCCAGTGTCTGGTGCAAGCCCAAGTTCTCCTCTTTGGCTTGAGCAAGTTTTTCTAGTGAGAAAGAAGAAAACCACAAGATTTAAATCACATTATTTTATAGCCTTTTCTCTTTAAATAAAATCTGGGGTAACTTACCATCATATTTAAGACACCTTTATATCTGTATCATCAAAATGGGGCCAATTTTTTTAATTGCTGTCCTTTAGGGAGGTTTTTTGGACACGTCTCATGTAATGCGAAAGAGCTGTGTTCTAACGTGTCATTTACAGGACACGTCCTGCTGGGTTTTCCTTGGACTGAGAGGTTTTTAACCAGGCTGGTGGAGCACAAGAAGACGCTGAGTGCACTTAAAGCTTTTTGCCGACACCCGCATCCCTGGGAACACTAAAATTCAAGTGTTTGCCAGAGCCAGGTCCTGGCCCATCCTGACCGTGTCTTGCCCAACCCTACGTGAGGAGCTGAATGTGTTTTCAGCATCATCCCCAGTGTATTTGAGGTGATTTTTACAGAAGTAATCCCTGAAAGATGAAGGGTAGAGGTATCGTGTTTTATTGAGCTCAGTTCCCACAGAGGTGGAAGGGTTGCTTGTGGAAGTGGCACAGGAGTGACAGGGATTACAGGCAAGAAAAGCTTGAGAAAACACAGTGAGTGGGAGCCCGCCGTGTCTCCACACAGGGGCAGGTCACAAAGAGGTCATGTCGTTGAGGGCATGATCAAGCTCCTCACTGATGGCTTTGTACTTCAGCTTCTGAGCGTAGAGCTCGTCTGTCAGTCACGAGGGCAGCAGGAACAGGCCAGCAAGAAATGCAGGGAAGAGGCCACAGGAAGAGAACGGAGACAGGCAAAAGGCAACAGCAGCCAAAGGAATTGGGGAAGAAAACAAAAGAAGAAAACAGAGGTGTACTTGAGTATCAGAAGGAAAGCAAAACACCCACAAAGCTGCTTGGTGAGAAGTTTCACCTATGTGAACTTTTTGTAATCTCACAATTATTTTCCAGTAAGCAGATTAAGTAGGGTTGGGATCTTGAGCCCTTGAGTCCCTCTATCTGTAAGTTGGCCAGAATCAGGTCATTGTTACCAACTTTATGAAAGAAAACGTTTTTTAGGAGAACTTCCACCACACATGGCAGGTGCCCCATGGACACATCACACCCATCTACCAATATGCCTGACAAGTGCTGCTGTTCTTTCCCAATAAAATCCACCACCCACTCCTAGAATTTGTTCTCTGATTTGAAACTGACCACTTTTAAAGAAACTTGAGTCATTCCATACCTTCCAGGTCATCAATAGACTTTTCCAGTTTGGCAACAGTTCTCTCTGCAAATTCTGCACGAGTTTCAGCCTAAAAAAAGTTGAAATAGCATCACTGGATGCTCCTAAAAAAATTATGCCCAAAGACAGTTTGGGGGATGGCCAAACTTACTTCTTTCAGCTTGTCAGAGAGAATCTTGATTTCTTCTTCATATTTATCTTCTTTTTCCGAGTACTGTGAAAACAATGAACACTCTCCAAGGGAAGTTGTAGCAACAATAATAAAAGTTTATGAAACTGTGACCTATTTATAACCACTTTTCCTTTTACAACAGATGTAAACACCATTTCCGTGCTTTTCTCCTCTCCCCCAGACCTTCAGGCTTGTTTGGGCAGAACTGATGGAGTGGTACCCCACAAGCAGGCAGGTAAAACCTCTCATTTGCTTTGTATTTCTGGTTTATGTCTATGAATTCTATTTACAAGGTTTGGCTTTGCCCGTATCCTTTAGTTTACTGAAAGAACCAACCTTTTCAGACTGAGCTTCCAAAGATTTCAGGTTGTTTGTGACGTTCTTTAACTCCTCTTCAAGGTCACTACATTTACTGTAAGGGGAAAATAAAGTATGAATTACTAGTGTGCCTGTTATGATTTGGAGGAGTCTAAGAAATACAAGGGACAAGTGTACAAACAAGCTTTTTTACAAGTACTAACTACATGCCTGCCTACCAGGAGATTTTTCTGATGAAATGTAGTGTTCACCTTTACTGTATTCTAAAAAGTTACTCACACTTCAGACACCTCTGCACGCTCCTCAGCTCTTTCCAGTTCACCCTCCAAAATAACCAGTTTACGGGCAACCTGTAAAAAGACAACAGCTGCATCAGGCCAGTCTGTAGTTCACAGAATCACACCATGGCTTGGGCTGGGAAGGACCTCAAAAATCATCTCGTTCCATCCCCTGCCACAGGCAGGGACACCTTCCTTAGAAATTTTCAAAAAGCACTCGGAAGTACTACGTTCCTGCTTCCTTTGAATAAGGAAATTAGGTTAAAGCATACACCCACAGATGTAACAGCCCTCCCCACTTAGTTAGATTTTGCAGTATTTTTATTTAGCATTAGGTACCTAAGATGCTGCAAATCACTATTAAAATTCCTCCTTGTTGGGACTGTTCCAAGGTTGAAGCATCACCCACTGCCAATTGAACAAAGAGGGACTAAACTGAAGAGTAACGTTATTGTTCATGGCTCTCCTGTAGGTTTAACCCTTCTCCCTTTTACCTCCTCATATTTGCGGTCGGCTTCTTCAGCAATGTGCTTGGCCTCCTTCAACTGCATTTCCTGAATTTCCATTTTCTCTTCATCTTTCATTGCTCTGTTCTCAATAACCTTCATTCCTCTGCAGAAGTCAAAGTATGTTTAATGTAGAAGCATTTTAGCACTTGTAGCTCAACTTCACAAAGTGGAATTCAGTATTTGTAACTGAAAAGTGGCCCATTATGACCACCATGTTCATCAAGGCTAACGGAATTACCCAATCAAGCTTCTAAAAAAGTTCCAAGTCTCTGACCTGCCGTCCACATTAGTATATGCAGATACTAAATTACACAGGAATATTTTATTCATATACATTCATTTTTTAACCAACAGAAAATAAAAAAGGAACATACCTCTCACTCTCATCTGCTGCTTTCTCAGCCTCCTCCAGTTTCTGCAGGGCTGTGGCCAGTCGTTCCTGGGCACGATCCAATTCCTCTTCCACAAGCTGGATGCGTCTGTTCAGAGCTGCCACCTCACCTTCAGCCTGTGTGAAACAACCGCCCAGAACCGGGGTTACACAGGCCACTTGCTGCTGGCAAATGTTCCCAGCTAATCAGTTTCCTTAAAACTGCAACAGCATCTCCCTGGGACATGCAGGGGAGCTCAGGGGCCCTTCTGCCTCTGATTTTTTTGTTTGCTTAAACTGTGGCATCTCAGGAATGTCAAGGTATGGAGTGTGTGCTTGTCCTTTCCTTTTTTAATGGTACTTATCATTCCTGCCACACAAAAAAGGACTACAGGATTGCGAATGGATCGGGGTATTTTTGGAGCACTTCACAGGGCTGCATCTATCCAAAGTTAAAAAATGAACTGTTTCCACGATGGCTTAGTTCCAAAACCTTCACCATTGATTTCTCTGCCCTTGGTTTCATCCAGTGACACCCTGTCACAGCTCACTGTGAAGTCTGAGCCAGTTCCTGATCCATCCTGGCTCCCGAGCCTGCAAACACTGTAGAATCTACGTGGTCAGCTGGGCACAGACAGTGGCCTCGGCATGGCAGAGTCAGGCCTTTTTTGGGACAAAATTAGGTATGTTCTTAAAATAAGTTCACTTTGCTTCCTGCGGTACTTAAGGAATTAGGCAGGATGCATTTATTAATAATAAGATCTGTGTGTGTATTATTGAATAAACTGCACAGTAATTGGAACACTATTAACATATAAAAAAACAGACTAGCTAATAAATGGAAGAGACTGCTAGGAGAAATGCTCCATACAGACAACATGGACAAATTGGTGTCCATAAATATGTGTTTATTATATTTATTATATTATTTAATTGCTTGTTTTTGAAGGAAAATAAAGCCCCACTTAATTAACTGCCAGGTTTGTGCACTTTATTGTCCCCACATCCGAGGAGGATTGCCATATACAAGATTAACTTTTTTTCTTTCCAAACGCTTTTACGGGATATAGACCCTGGAAGGGCAACTGTTTTATGCTTTATGTTAGAACACTTGGAAGAAAATAAGTGTTTTGCTGCAGTTTAGCAAATTTGGTCACTGACCACTCCTAAGCTAGACAAAGTGGTTTCCATTTGCATCTGAGCCATCTTGGAAAGGAGTTCAGTGGCTACTCCAAATGGAAGCTGACCCAGGATTCCTCTAGTCATAAATTATCCAACATTTCATCTGTTTTTACCCAGTGCTGTGTTTAACTTCCCGATTTATACACAAGGCATCGATCATGTAAAAAACTGGCATCTGTTCTGTGGCAGCAACTCCTTCCACTAGACAGGGTACTTTTAAGTCACATTTTAATTCAGCAGGATTCCAAAGCTATGAAGCCGGGGCCACTGGGAATCTGGGGTGAGCCTGGCTCCACCTCTCCCAGCAGCAGCCCGCAGTCCTTATACGGTAAAACTAACTCGCTGACATGTGATAAAATAGCAGGAAGATGCCGGGAAGGCTGATCGCACACAAATCTAAGTGAAACCAGCTGTCCAACCCCGGGAGAGCCGCACGCTAGCGGAGAATTCGCATTTCTCTGTGAAAACCAGGAGGTTAAAGTTATTTTTCAGCAGTTCGGACATTTCCCAGCTGTGCCGAAACCAGCGGTGCGGCGCCGAGAGGCGGGAACTCCCCGCTCCGTGTCATGCGGCGCTTTTCCCTAATTAAACAGCCATTTCCTACTAAACCCGCTCCCCAGTGCCGATCGGTGCTCGAGCGCCTTTTCCGCAGGGATGGGCCCCAAAGCGCGATAAGCAGAGGGCGCCGGGGCCGAGCCGCCGCCGCGCCCGGTTCCCCCGCGGGACGGGACGGACGGGACGGAGCGGGCGCTGCGGCAGCGCCGGCGGCTCCCGCGGAGCGCAGCGGAGCAGCGCGGGGACAGCGGAGGGATGGAGGCAGCCGGCGGCCAAGCCATCATCCCGCAGCAGGGAAAGCCGGGCACGCCCCAGCGAGAGAGAGCCAGAGACAGGAAGGAAGGAGCAGCCCGGGAGAGAGCGACCGAGAGAGGCGAGCAGGCAGCCCGGGCGGTCTCACTTTCTCCCGCAGGTCCCGTTCCAGGTCCAGCTCCCGCTGGAGGACCTGGGCGCGATCCTCCGCCTCATCCGCCTGTTGCTGCAGGCACTGGATCTTCCTCTTCACGGCTTCCAGGGAGCTCGGCGCGGCCATGGGCGCGGCGCGGACGGCGGGCTGCGCGCGGCGCTGCTGCACGTGGCGGGCCCGCGCCTTTCAATGGCCCGATGACGTCACGCGGCTGGAGGTGGTGACGCAGCGCTGAGGAGGCGGCGCGGGCAGGGCGGGACAGGCGCGCCCGGGGCCGGCCCGCGTCCGCCCGGCCCGCGTCCGCCCCG